>NW_004444049.1:1966863-1980133 GCF_000243295.1 Trichechus manatus latirostris | reverse complement strand
CCCATCAAAATGCACATTTCCCACCAAAAGGCCCCAAGTCAGGCACCACAGACTCCGGCAAACAGCCAGGCTGCTCCCGCCTGAGGTGTGAAGGCAGGTGGGCCCTCCGAGGGGTCTGCCGGGCTCAGGCCTAACTGGAAGGAGCCACCCAGGGGTCTGCGGCCTGAGCAGGGCTGGGTCCCGAGCCCTCTGGGGAGAGCCAGCAACAATCCCTCCACCCGAGGTCCTGAAGCCTGCCCAGGACCCTCATGCTGACAGGAGGGAAGGCGGAGTTTGGAGCCACGTCCCAGATTAGGGCCCCTGGTAGCAGATCTTCAGGGCTCTGGGTGAACTACGGAGTTGGAAACATGACTCTCTGTCTGTGCTCGTTCATTCACTCAACAGACAATTATCGAGTGCCTGCTGGTGGGGGCCACTCTTCTGGGATGCTGGGGTGGAGGAGACCAACAAGCTGGGCATGGACCTGTGGGGCTCAGAGCCCGGGGCAGCGGCAGGGAGACGGGAACGTAACGGTCCAGTGGCCAGTAGGGGCTGCAGGAGGTCTGCTAAAGCTGGTGGCTGGGGGAGGGGGGTGGCTTCTGGATGTGGAGGGCCCGCCTGTGAGATCTAGGGCAAGGGCATGCCAGGCGGAGCGGCAAGTGCAAAGGCCCTGGGGCTGGTCGGTTTGGTGTGTTTCAGGACAAGGCTAGTGTGGCCAGAGAAGGGGGGAGCGTGGGACAGGAGGCCCGGGCAGTGATAGGGCCCTGCAGACTGGGATAGGCATCAGGACAGGGCTAATGTGGCCAGAGAATGGGGAAGCGTGAGAGAGGAGGCCTGGGCAGTGACAGGGTCCTGCAGCCTGGTGTAGGTAGGCATCAGGACAGGGCTAGTGTGGCCAGAGAACGGGGGGGCGTGGGAGAGGAGGCCTGGGCAGCGGGCAGTGGCAGGGACGTGCATTCTGGGGCAGGCATCAGGACAAGAGCCGACAGGTCTTGCCCCTGCTGTTCTCAAGACAATATTTTGGGGGAACCACCCTTCTCAGAATTGCAACTTTGCTTAATCGCACATACTGTCCACGCCTGGCCTCGCCCCCCACTCCGTCTGCCTGGGGCTTCGCATTGTAGGGGTGTCAACCAGGCCAGCCTCTGCCTCTTCTACCCACAGGCCAACCACCCACCACTCAACGCCTCCGTGGCTTGGTTAGTGGGAAGGATGCCCAACACCTCTGAACTTCCACATCCTTCCAGCCTGGATGATTTCTTCAGCGTCTCATTGGAAAAAGGGGCTAAGGAAGTCTAGCGTTAAAGAAATTTGGGGATCAAGTGTGGGCTCCCTACTTGCAGGGTCGACTTGAGTAAGCCACTTAAGCCTTTAGCTTCACATTCTTCATCTGTGAAATGGGAAGACCATAAGGCCCACCAGACGAGGTCTCTAGGGCCTCTCCCAAAGACCAGCTAGAGCCCCAGGCCTGCGCATGCTTGGCCCAGAGCCCACCAGGGCCCAGCCAGACCCTGGGGACAGTGGCCCCAGCCCCCCAGGAAGGTAATTGGGGGCTGTTTGTGCTCATTAACATATTCTGTGGACAAACGTGTTGCTAATCACATCAGCTCTGAAGTACAAATCAGGCCAGCCCAGCCCGAGCTGGTTTTCAAAGAGTCAGGGGCCTGGCGGGTTCTGGGGCTTCTCCAGCACTGTTTGCTCCTCTCTCTAAGACCACAACTTCCCGGGCTGGTGACAAGGAGCTGCGAAGAGCAGGGGCCCAAGCCCAGTGTGTTGGTTGGGGCGGGGGAGGCCCCAGCAAAGGGAGAGACCGCCCACCCAGCCCAGGCCAGCTGGTGCCCCGGGCCTGGCCCCGCAGCCTGCAAGGGTGCCTGCACAATCCCTGCACCCTGCTCTGAGGGTCCTGGTTTCAGTGCGGTGGACACAGCGTGTACACGGCATTTCTCACCCTGGGACCTCCAGGGGTGTTCATGGTGGCTGAAAGACTCCCCAGGTTGAAAAACAGCGGAGTGGTTGCCTACCTTATCTATTGCTGCTGTAACAGAAATACCACAAGTGGGCGGCTTTAACAAACAGAAGTTTATTTTCTCGTAGAGTAGGAGGCTAGAAGTCCAGAATCAGAACGCCGCCCCTAAGGGAAGCGTCTCTCTCTCTGTCGGCTCCGCGGAAGGTCCTTGTCTCTCCAGCTTCTGTTCCTTGGTTCCTTGGGGATCTTCATGCCGTGTGGCATCTATCTTCCCCCATTTCTGCTTGCTTAATCTGCTCCTTTGATATCTCAAAAGAGATCTACTCAAGTCACACCCTACAGTAATATTGCCTCATCCACAACAAAGGAAATCCATTCCCAAAAGGGATTTAAAAAAAAAATCTATTGCCATTGAGTCGATTCCCACTCATAGTGACCCTATAGGACAGAGAGTTTCTGTCATCTTTACAGATGCAGACTGCCACATCTTTCTCCCGCAGAGCTGCTGGTGGGCTTTACCCGCCAAATGTTTGGTTCGCAGCTGAGTGCTTTAACCACGGTGCCACTAGGGCTCCTTTACCACAGGTATAGGGGTTAGGATGTACAACACATATTTTGCGGGGACACAACACATATTTTGGGGGGACACAATTCAATACATAACGGTGGTGACAGACAAGCCCTTCAGAACCATCAAGATCTGGGTTCCAACGCTGCTCTGCCACGTGCCTGATGTGGGATCTGTCCAGACTTCCCTCATCTATGGGGTGGGGATGAAGATGCACTGCAGAAGCACAGGGCAGGGGCGGGGTGAATCACTCCTAGGAGTAGCGGTTTTCCCCACCTCTTGAGCACAGCGGTGTTTCTGCTGAACATGGAAAGGAAGCTTCTTGAAACTCCCCTTCTTTAGCTGGGGTTATAACCTCTTTCGCATTCCTACCCTTGTCATTTTTGCTCTCTTTCTCTTTTTATCTTAATTGGGATTGCCAGGGATTGTTTTTCCCATTTTACTGGTCATTTCAATAAGCCACCGTCTGATTTTATTCAGCTTTCTGCTATTTTTTATCGTCCACTTGACTAATTTCAGATTAAACCCCTTTCTTACTTCCTTTTAGTTTAGTTTCTTTCTCTACTTACTTTATTGAATATTTAATTGATTTTATTTTCAGTAGCTTATAACAATAAAAACATCTAAGACCATAAAATTTCCTCTAAGTATAGGTTTTGCTGCATGCCTAAGTTTCATTACGAAATGTTCTCTCTCTAGCTTTCTGGTTAATTGAGAATATTAGTTTTTATTTCCTCTTTGGTTTAGGAGTCACTAAAGATTGTGGAGTCCCTGGGTGGTGCAAATGGTTAACACGTTTGGCTGCTTACTGAAAGGTGGGAAGTTCGAGTCTACCCGAGGTGCCTCGGAAGTAAGGCCTGGTAATCTACTTCCAAAAAAACAGCCATTGAAAACCCTACAGAGCACAGTTCTACTCCGGCACATATAGGGTCGCCATGAGTTGGAGTTGACTCAACAGCAAATGATTTTTTAATAGAATTAAAAACAATTGTTGTTCATTTATTGTCTCATTGTATTATAATTTTCTTGAAGTGACTTAATAAATTTTCTTAGTGGCCAGATACTTGATTCATCTATGAGACTGTTCCTTGTTCCACAGAAGTGAGGAATGTATGTACAATCTCTTTCTTTAGGGCACAGTGGTCTCTCTTGTTGCTATGTCGTTGTTGTTGTTGGGTGCCATTGAGTTGGTCCCAACTCATAGAAACCCTGTGTACAACAGAACAAAACCCTGCCCTGTCCTGCGCCATCTTCACAATCGTTGGTATGTTTGAGCCCATTGGTGCGGCCACTGTGTCGATTCATCTCATTGAAGATCTTCTTTTTCACTGACCCTCTACTTTATCAAGCACGATGTCCTTCTCCAGGGATTGATCCCTGCTGCTAACATGTCCAAAGCACATGAGACGAAGTTGTTGATGTATTGCTCAAATTCATATCCTTTATGTCTTTGCTGATTCTTTGGTTCTACTTCAGTGTTTCCCAAAGTGCAGGCCACGTACGCCTAGTGGTTCAGGACACGGCTGCGGGTATCTCCAGGGAGACATAACGTTGGCTCCTGGCCCCGGGTGCAAGTGGCAGCTCTCTGCAGTTCTTGGGACCTGGAACAATTTATCCTGCCATACAGTCCTCTCAGGGGCCATAAGGGACTGTTAGGACACCTGGGGAAGTCCTTGGAGGGTCTGCACTGTTCCTCGATGCTGCGGCCTCCTCAGAGTCTGGGGAAATCCTGGACTCTAGTTAAAGCACCCCACTCTTGTCTGTCAGTTTTACCTTCTGTGGTGGCGTGTTGCTGTGTTGCTGGAAGCTATGCCACTGATATTTCAAATACCAGCAGGGTCACTTATGGTGGACAGATTTCAGCGGAGCTCCCAGACTAAGACAGACTAGGAAGAAAGGCCTAGCGATCTACTTGTGAAAATTAGCCAGTGAGAACCTTATGGATCACAACAGAATATTGTCTGACTCATTTGCTTTGGACACATCCTCAAGAGGGATAAATTGCTGGAGGAGGACATCTTGCGTGGTGAAGTAGAGGGCCAGGAAAGTGAGGGAGACCCTTGGTGAGGTGGATTGCCAGGAGAGCCACAACAACGGACTCAAACATGCCAGCGATGATGAGGATGACGCAGGACTAGGCAATGTTTCGTTCTGTTGTACTTGGGGTTGCCAAGAGTCGGCCGACTTAAAGGCAGCTATCTATCTACCTACCTACCTAACTGCAACTGCCTACCTATCCTTCCATCTGTCTGTCTTGGTCATCTAGTGCTGCGATAACAGAAATACTACAAGTTGATGACTTTAACAAAGAGAAATTTATTCTGTTACAGTCTAGTAGGCTACAAGTCCAAATTCAGGGTGTCAGCTCCAGAGGAAGGCTTTCTCTGTCGGCTCTGGAGGAAGGTCCTTCTCATCAATCTTCCCTTGGTCTAGGAGCTTTTCAGCGCAGGAACCTCAGGTCCAAAGGACGCATTCTGCTCCTGGCATTGCTTTCTTGTGGTGTGAGGTTCCAGCTGTCTCTGCTCGCTTCTCTCTTTTATATCTCAAAAGAGATTTGCTTAAGACACTATCTAATCTTGTAAACCTCATCAATATAACTGCCGCTAATCCATCTTATTACATCATAGTGATAGGATTTACAACACATACGGAAATCACATCAGATGACAAAATGGCAGACAATCATACAATACTGGGAATCATGATCTAGCCAAGTTGACAGATATTTCTGGGGGACACAATTCAATCCATGACACTATTTATCTAATCTATCTACTTGAAGCCTCCAGGAGAAGTCAGCCCTGTTCTCCACTGCTGGTCCCTGCATCCCTCCCACTACAAGGAACCAAAATACTCAGTTGGCCTGCCTACCCTTGTTGTCCTGTGGTCCCAGAAGGGAGTGGGCTGCAAAGACAGTTGGGTATATGCTGAGCCACCATCTTTCCTGTCTGTCTGTCAAATTCTGCTCCCATTACCTATTGCTGCATAGCAAACTATCCCAAAGTTAGTGGCATAGAACAACAGCCATTTTATTAGGCTGATTCTGTTGTAAGGAACTCGGACCGGGCACAGGGGCACAGTATGTCTCTGTTCCATGGTATCAGAGCCTCAATTTGGAAGGTTCAAATGGCGGAGGCTGGAACCATCTGGAAGCTTCTTTACATGTCTCTGTCTGGGCTGGGATGACTCAAAAAACAGACTCACTGGCTATTCTCTTAGCACTCAAGGCATCAACCCACTTCTCTTCCTGTAACCAAGAGCCACCCCCTTCCTTCTGGTGCCAGGAGCTGCCAGCATGAAGGGAGCCAGACTGAACTAGGCCGGGCATCACGACTACTCTGGATGATAAATTGCTGGGGGAATAGCTGCAGTACCGCTACAGCAGCAGTGAGGATGAGGACAGCGACCACGAGGACAAGGGCAGAGGCAGGAGTGCCCTGGCAGAGACTGAGATGGCAGGCAAAGGCATCTCAGTTAACACAGGTCCCAAAGGTGTGATCAATAACTGGTGCCATTTCAAGCAATTGGAGACAGAGCAAAAGCAGGAGCAGTGCCAGGAGATGGAAAGGCTGATCCAGAAGCTGCCAATGACCTCTAGGTCTCATGTGGACGGAGAGGAGGAGCCACAGAAACAGAAGGACTTCCAGGAGAAGATCAGTGGGAAGATGATGCTGAAGGAGTTGGCCATGATGAATGAGAACCAAGGTGATGAAGAGTTTCTGTAGCAGTACCGGAAACAGAGAATGGAAGAGATGCAGCCGCAGCTTCACAAGGGGCCCCAGTTCAAGCAGGTTTTTGAGATCCCCAGTGGACAAGGGTTTTCAGACATGATTGATAAAGAGGAGGAAATCACCCTCATCATGGTCCATATATATGGGGATGGCATTCCAGGGACCGAAGCCGTGAATGGGTGCATGATCTGCCTTGCTGCAGAGTACCCAACTGTCAAATTCTGCTGAACAAAAGGCTCATTATTGGGGCCAGCAGTTGGTACATCAAGAACGCCCTTCCTGCCTTGCTGATCTACAAGATGGGTGAATTGATTGGAAATTTCGTTCGTGTCACTGACCAGCTGAGGGAAGATTTCTTTGCTGTGGACCCTGAAGCTTTTCTAAAGGAATTTGGATTACTCCCAGAAAAGGCAGTCTTGGTGCTGACCTCTGCGCGTACCTCTGCCGCCTGTCACAGTGAGGATAAAAATCAGAAACCAAAACCCATTGCCGTCAAGTTGATTCCAACTCACAGCTACCCTATAGGACAGACTACAATTGCTCCATACGGTTTCCAAGGAGCACCTGGTGGATTCGAATTGCCAACTTTTGGTTAGTAGCTATAGCTCTTAGCCACTACACCACCAGGATTTCCACAGTGATCTGGAAATAGCTTGAACAGATAGTCTAACTGCATACGTCTCTCATTGTTTGGGCCAGAAGATATATGTCCGTGTGTTGTTTTTGTTCTTTCCTGTGTCTTCCAGCTTTCTCGCTGTTCTTCATAGTCCCTTTTATTATGTGTAAAGTCAAGAAATTCTTAGATTAAATCAGAATGCTGAATCACCTTGTGGTTAGCAATAAAGTGGCTTAAAATTGTGTAAACAGGAGACCAAAAAAAAAAAAAAAAGACTCAGCTAGGACTGTCACTGCAGCACCTATACGTAGCCTCTCCAGGTAGCTTGGGCTTCCTCACAATATGACCACCATGTGCAGTTGGATTTCTTCCATGGTGGTTCAGAGCTCCAAGCACCAGTGGTCCAGTGAACAAGATGGAAGCTGCACCACCTTTTATGACCCAGCCTCAGAAGTCACAGTGTCACTTCTGCCTTATGTTATTGGTCACAGCAGTGAGAAGTCCATTCAGACTAAAGGGGAGGGGACATAGACCCACACCTCTCAATGGGAGAAGAGTCAAAGAAATCACAGCCATTTTTAACATCTCGACAGAGCCTTTTCTGTCATTTTATCCAAGGGTCTGGAATCTCTTGTTGTTGTTGTTGTTGTTAGGTGCTGTCGAGTCGGTTCCAACTCATAGCTACCCCATGCACAACAGAACAAAACACTGCCCAGTCCTGTGCCGTCCTCACAATCATTGCTCTGGTTGAGCTCATTGTTGCAGCCACTGTGTCAATCCATTTTGTTGAGGGTCTTCCTCTTTTTCGCTGACCCTCTACTTTACCAAGCATGATGTCGTTCTCCAGGTACTGGTCCCTCCTGATAACAGGAATCCCTGGGTGGTACAAGCAGTCAGTGTGCTCACCTGCTAACCAGAAGGTTGGAGGTTTGAGTCCACCCAAAGGCACCTCAGAAGAAAGACCTAGCAATCTACTTCAGAAAAATCAGCCCCTGAAAACCCTATGGAGCCCAGTTCTACTCTGACACACATGGGGTCACCATGAGTTTGAGTTGACTCAACGGCAACTGGTTATCTGTCATGGATTGAATTGTGTCCGCCAAAAATATCTGTCACCTTGGCCGTGTCATGAGTCCCAGTATTGTATAGTTGATTTCCCTATGTGTTGTAAATCCTATCACTGTGATGTAATAAGATGGATTAGTGGCAGTTATATTGATTAAATCTACAAGATTAGACAGTGTCTTAAGCCAACCTCTTTTGAGATATAAAAGAGGGAACAGAGCAGAGACACATGGGAACATCATACCACCAAGAAAGCAGTGCCAGGAGCAGAGTGTGTCCTTTGGACCTGAGGTTCCTGCGCTCAGATGCTCCCAGAAAAAGGGATGATTGATGACAAATACCTTCCTCCAGAGCTGACAGAGAAAGCCTTCCCCTGGAGCTGACACCCTGAATTTGGACCTGTAACCTACTAGACTGTGAGAGAATAAATTTCTCCTTGTTGAAACTATCCACTTGTGGTATTTCTGTTAGAGCAGCACTAGATGACTAAGACATTATCGAAGAGTCTAGGTGTTATGGATTAAATTGTATCCTCCTAAAAATATGTGTTTACTTCTTGCCCCTTGTTCTTATAGAGAAGCCCTGGTGGCATAGTGGTTAAGAGCTCAACTGCTAACCAAACGTTGGCACTTTGAATTCACCAGCCACTCTTTGGAAACCCTATGGGGCAGTTCTACCCTGTCCTATGGGGTCACTATGAGTTGCAATCAACTGGACAGCAAAGGGTTTGGGTTTTGATTTTGGTATCTGTGGATGTGGTCCTGTTTGGAAATAGGGTTTTTCTCTTATTATGTTAATGAAGTCATACCAGAGTAGGGTCAGTCTTAAACCTAATCACTTCTGAGTTGTGAAAAAGAGGAGATTAGACACAGCGACAGGGGAGAGAGACATCATGTGAAGACTGTCTACAAGCAAAGGAACCAATGGAATGCCTGGGGCACTTGATCAGGAAGGAATGGACACAGCTGAGACCCTGATTTGGACTTCTAGCCTCCAGTGCTGTGAGAAAATAAATGTCTATTCTTTAAAGGCCCCACCTGTAGTGTTTCTGTTATGACAGCACTAAGAGGCTAAGACATGGGGCATTTGCAGAGAGGCACATGCAAACAGATCATTCTTGAGAGGATGTTCTGAGGGTTCACACCTGCCTGATGGGGTCTCAGGCTGTTTTAGCGGCTGCGAGTGGCCCTGGTGGAAGAGAGCCCATTGTCAGTATGAGGTCAGCCTGGCAGATGAGGAGTTCTAGCCCATCCTTATTAGCACTTGCTGGAGCGTGGAAGGCTCTGAGCCCCCTCTGTGTAGAGTAGGTGTCACCTCAGGTGCAACAGATCACACTCACTCACAGCAGGGGGTGATTTAAGGTGGGACGTGGGGAGCAGCACACCACATTGCATCTCACAGTGAGAAGAAGGTTTCCTTTCAGCCCTTCTCATGACAAAGAGAAAGTTTCAGTTTGGTGATAGTCAGTTCTTAACACCTCTTTAGCACTTGCAAACCTCCATCTTTAAAAAAAGAGGGCCAGACCCAAGATCAGAGCTTTGGGCAGGCAACTGCATCCTGCAAGACATGCTTAGCATCATTTCACTTTCACTGCACTTATTTTCATATGACCTTCTGTCCATGGCAAGTGTCTTAGTTCTCTAGTGCTGCTATAACAGAAATCCCACAAGTGGGTGGCTTTAACAAACAGAAATTTATTCTCTCACAGTTTAGGAGGCTAGAAGTCTGAATTCAGGGAGTTAGCCCTAGGGGAACTCTTTCTCTCTGTCAGCTCTGGGGAGGTCCTTGTCACCTTTCAACATCTGTGGGCCCAGTGTTCCTTAGAGAGTTCCAGGTGTCTCAGCATCAATCTTCCCTGGGTCTAAGAGCTTCTCAGTGCAGGGACCCTGGGTACAAATGATGAGCTCTGCTCCTGGCTTTTCTTTCTTGGTGGTAGTCAGGTCCCTCTCCCGGCTTCTCACTTCTCTCTCCTTTTATCTCTTGTAAGATAAAAGGAATGACTTAAGCAAGGGTGTGACTTGAGTAAGGGTGTAATCTAAGTTACACCCTCTTGTAAGACTGTGACTCAAAATATACCCCACACTGATCCTGCCTCATTAACATATAGAGGTTAAGAGGGGCCAAGATGGCAGAGTAGTCAGATGTTTCCGGTGGACCCTCTTACAACAAACACCTGAAGAAACAAGTGATTCAATTATATTTGGCAATCTGGGAGCCCTGAACATCAAAGGCAGAGTTGAGGAACCGGACTGAATGGCAGGGGGAGGGAGAGACAGTTCAGCAGCAGCGAGGAGTTGCCATACCTGACCCAGCAAGAGCCTGAGCCCTTCAGGCCTGAGAAGCTCAGGGGTGAGCGGTGAGGCAAGCAAGCAATGGTGCTCGAGAGGTATATTCTGCACCAGGAGAGACCCTGCCACCAAGAATCCGCTTCGCCACACAGAAACAGTGAGAAGCAGCCCTAGATGAAAGATAAGTACTTGTGTATGGCTTACTGCACTGATCAAAAACACCCCACTAAGGGAAAAATCTTTCTCACATTTACCTCCCTGCTCCCTGCTCTGCACTGGGTCCAGTACCAGCTTCAGCAATTGCCAAGTCCCCAGGGCTGGAACAGGGACACCCCTTCCTCCTGGATACTCAGGGGCGGCCGTCAGCCCCCTGCCTGGCTCAGAAGTGTGTCCACCTGCTGCAGTCTGATGCTTAGGCCTACACCAATCAACCATGCCTGTCTAGGACTGTAAGTGAGAGCCTATACCACACACGTGGTGGCTATCTATCTGGGCACCAGGTGATTCCATACAGGAGGAGTGGGTGGACTCCTGAGCTCACATACCTAGTAATAGACCTAACCACCTGGTGACAGGACATTAGAGCTTCAAAGGTGCCAATAATCAAACTAGCTCATATGAGCAGCCTATTTGGGCATAACAAAATAAAACAAGAAGCTAAGACACAGTAAGCAAACATAAAATTAAATATAATAACTTATTGATGGCTCTGAGACAACAGTCAATATCAAATCACACAAAGAGGCAATCCATGATGGCTTCAGCAAGCTCCCAACATAAAGAAACTAGAAATTTTGCAGAGGAGGAAAACTTCTTGAAATTACCAGAAGCAGAATACAAAAGATTAATCTACAGAACTCTTCAAGAAATTCGGAAGGAAATCAATCAAAACGCAGAACATGCAATAGAGGAAATTAAAAAGATTAGACAAGAGCATAATGACAAATTTAACAGGCTGCAAGAATCCACAGAGAGACAGCAATCAGAAATCCAGAAGATTAACAATAAAATTTCAGAATTAGGCAACTCAATAGAAAGTCATAGGAGCAGAACTGAGGCAATGGAAGTCAGAATTAGTGAGATTGAAGGTAAAGCACTTGACACCAACTTATCTGAAGAAAAATCAGATAAAAGGATTTATAAAAATGAAGAAACCCTAAGAATTATGTGGGACTCTATCAAGAGGAAAAACCTACGAGTGACTGGAGTACCAGAATGGGGGGATAACAGAAAATACAGAGAATTGTTGAAGATCTGTTGGCAGAAAACTTCCCTGACATCACGAAAGATGACAAGATATCTATCCAAGATGCTCATCGAACCCCACATAAGGTAGATCCCAAAAGAAAGTCACCAGGACATGTTATAATCAAACTTGCCGAAACCAAAGATAAACAGAGAACTTTAAGAGTGGCTAAGGATAAACAAAAAGTCATCTACGAAGGACAGTCAACAAGAATAAGCTTGGAGTACACAGCAGAATCCATGCAGACAAGAAGGCAACCGGATGACATATATAAAGCCTTGACGGAAAAAAACCTGCCAGCCAAGAATTATATATCTAGCAAAATTGTATCTCAAGTATGATGGCAAAATTAGGGCATTTCCAGATAAACAGAAGTTTAGGGAATTTGCAAAAACCAAACCAAAATTATAAGAAATACTAAAGACAGTCCTCCGATTAGAAAATCAGCCGCATCAGATAAAAACCCAAGTCTAGAACGCAGAACAGAGCAACCAGATATCAACCCAGACAGGGAAGTCACAGAATTAAATTAAAGCTAAACCACTGAAAATAGGGAAACAGATGTCAATATGCAAAAGATGACAACATTAAAACAAAAAAAGAGAGACTTAAAAAATGTAAACATAGATTTTTCACAAGGAGAGGAAGTCAAGACAATATAAAGAAATAAAAGACTGGTATAAACTTAGAAAACTAACGGTAAATATTAAGGAAACTAAGATTCCTACAAGTCAAAATAAAAAACTAGAAAAATATAAAGACTCAGCAAACACAAAATCAACGGCAATGAAAAAGATGAAAATACATAAAGAAAAATGGCTCAGCACAGAAAATTAAGTAGAACAAAGAAACTGTGAACAACATACAAAGAAAGACATCAAAATGACAGCACTAAACTCATACCTATCAATAATTACACTGATTGTAAATGGACTAAATGTACCAATAAAGAGACAGAGAGTGGCAGATTGGTTAAAAAAAAATACAATCCATCTATATGCTGCCTACAAGAGACATACTTAGACTTAAAGACACAAACAAACTAAAACTCAAAGGATGGAAAAAAATATATCAAGCAAACAACACTCAAAAAAGAGTAGGAGTGGCAATATTAATCTCTGACAAAATAGACTTTAAAGTAAAATCCACCACAAAGGATAAGGAAGGACACAATATAATGATTAAAGCATCAATACACCAGGACGACATAATTATAATAAATATTTACGCTCCTAACAACAGGGCTCCAAAATACATAAAACAAACTCGAACAGCACTGAAAAGAGAGAGAGACAGCTCCACAATAGTAGTAGGAGACTTCAACACACCACTGTCAGTGAAGGATAGAACATCCAGAAAGAAGCTCAGCAAAGACACGGAAGATCTAAATGCTACAGTCCACCAACTTGATCTCACAGACATATACCGAACACTTCCCCCAACAGCAGCCAAGTATACTTTCTTTTCCAACACACATGGAAAATCCTCCAAAACAGACCACATATTAGGCCATAAAGCAAGCCTTAACAAAATCCAAAGCATCAAAACATTACAAAGCATCTTTTCTGACCATAAAGCCATTAAAGCAGAAATCAACAACAGAAAAAGCAAGCAAAAAAAATCAAACACATGGAAACTGAACAACACCTTGCTCAAAAACTACTGGGTTATAGAAGAAATTAAGGGTGGAATTAAGAAATTCATAGAATCAAAAGTGAATGAAAACACATCCTACCAGAACCTTTGGGACACGCAAAAGCAGTGCTCAGAGGTCAGTTTATAGCAATAAATGCACACATCCAAAAAGAAGA
>NW_004444049.1:1944227-1964391 GCF_000243295.1 Trichechus manatus latirostris | reverse complement strand
GATGGGAAGGCAGAGAGGGTTAGGAGCTGGTTGAATGGACATGGGGAATCAGGGGTGGAAAGGAGGAGTGTGCTGTCACAGTATGGGGAGAGCAAGTAGGGTCATATAACAATGTATATATAAATTTTTGTATGGGGAAAAAGAAAAGTAACTTGATGTGTACTTGGATACATTTTAATTGGAATGTATAAATAATAGAGTATGAGACAGTCTAAAAAAACATACACAGGTTAGGATTCACAACACATCACAAAATGGAGGATAATTACATCATGTCACAAAATGTAGGACAACCACACAATACTGGGAATCATAGCCTAGCCAAGTTGATGCATATTTTGGGGGGACAGAATTCAATCCATGACAGCAAGCGATGAGGAGCCCTGGTGGCGAACCTGTCGTGTGTTCAGCTACCAACCTAAAGCTTGGTGTTTTGAACTCACCCGGGGGTTCCTGGGGAGAAAGGAGCCTGTGATCTGCTCCTGTAAAGATTACAGCCTAGGAAACCCTATGGGGCAGTTCTACTCTGTCACATGAGGTCGGTATGAGTCAGAATCAACTTGACAGCACCGAACAACGACAATAACATGGATAGTGAAAATGTTGCTCCATTTAAGTCAGTGCTGTGAAGTGTCCAGACAAATTTATTTAAGTAATAAAGGAATTAATTAAAACAGAAATATTAAGAAAATAAAAGTACAGATGGTCGACCATCTAAGATACTCCATTGATCTCACCCCATCTGGAGCAAGGGAGGATGAAGAAAAGCAAAGACACAAAGGAAAGATTAGTCCAAAGGACTAATGGACCACAACTACCATGGCCTCCACCAGACTGAGTCCAGCACAACTAGATGTTGCCCGGCGACCACCACTGACTGCTCTGACAGGGATCACAGTAGAGGGTCCCGGACAGAGCTGGAGAAGAATGTAGAACAAAATTCTGGCTCACACACACACACAAAAGACCAGACTCACTGACCTGACAGAGACTGGAGGAACCCCAAGAGTATGGCCCCTGGGTACACTTTTAACTCAGTAATGAAGTCACTCCTGAGATTCGCCCTTCAGTCAAAGATTAGACAGGCCCATAAAACAAAACGAGACTAAACGGGCACACCAGCCCAGGGGCAAGGATGAGAAGGCAGGAGGGGACAGGAAAGCTGGTAATGGGGAACCTAAGGTCGAGAAGGGGAGAGTGTTGACATGTCATGGGGTTGGCAACCAATGTCACAAAACAATATGTGTATTAATTGTTTAATGAGAAACTAATTTGCTCTGTAAACCTTCATCTAAAGTACAATAAAAAGAGAAAAAAAGTACAAATGGTATGTAATTAGTTACCATAAAGTCAACCCTGGCTCCTGACGACCCTATGTGTGTCAGAGTAGAACCGTGCCCCATAGGGTTTTCACTGGCTGATTTTTCAGTAGATCGCCAGGCCTTTCTTCTGAGGCACCTCTGGGTGGACTCAAACCTCCAACCTTTAGGTTAGCAGCTGAGTGCGTTAACTGCACCACCCAGGGACTCCACAGATGGTATGTAGACATAGAGGGTGGGACCCAGAGCACAAGATGAAACAGCACCCCCTGGAGTTGTGCAGTGGCAGCCCAGTGGCTCCTGAATGTCTGTGGTTTAGGAAGCACCGCTTCAGCTACTTAACCCTCCTACCAACCCCTTGAGCATTGTTATTGTTGTTATTTCCATCTTGTGTTTGAAGGAACAGGACTCAGCAGGGTTCATCCCTGTGCTCCACACTCCCAGCAAGCAGGGGACAGCGCCAGCAGTGCTGCCTGCCTGCCTCCCAGACCTAGGCTTTCCCCACCAGGTTCACCGCCTCCTTGATGCCAGTAGAGAGGCTACCCCTGACTGGAGTGTCCAGGGGCTGACAACTCGGCAGGCGGCGTTTCAGGGCCCATGCAGGATGTCCAGAGGTGGCAGCTGCCCAGGCCAGTGCAGAAGTACAGGTGTGGCAGTGGGGCTCGGGGTTCAGAAGGACCACCCAAGTGATGGTACCCAGCAGGGACAATCTCAATCTCTTCAGGAAGCAACGCGTTAGGGAGGACGGGGCACAGGCTAAACATCTAGGCAAGGAAGTGACAAGTTTGGGTACAGAGGCACCAAGGAATGGTACCAGGAGGAAGTGAGTCATGGAAAGAAGTTCCAGTTCCTGGAGCTATAGCCCCACTGGTCTCAGGTGAGCATGCTTCCCTGACCCCGTCACTGGCCATGCTGGTGCACAGGAGCTTCCTGTGGGCACAGGGTGTTCTCCATCTCTGTGTCCTCCCCAGACCCCCTGTTATGGATTGAATTATGTCCCCCCAAAATACGTGTTGTAAATCCTAACCTCTATGCCTGTGGTCCTAATCCCATTTGGAAATGGGTTGTCTTTGTTATGTTAATGAGGCAGGATTAGTGTAGGGTATGTCTTGAGTCAATCTCTTTTGAGATATACAAAAAGCTTAAACACGTGAGCAGAGAGAGAGATGGGGTAAGACAGATGTCAAAACCCATGGATATCTCCAAGAAACCAGGAAGCAGAAGCTGAAGAGACAAGGACCTTCCCCAGAGCCGACAGAGAAAGAAAGCCTTCCCCTAGAATTGGCACTCTGAATTAGGACTTCTAGCCTCCTAAACTGTGAGAAAATAAATCTCTGTTTGTTAAAGCCACCCCTTTGTGGTATTTCTGTTATAGCAGCACTAGGTAACTAAGACAGCCCCAGGTGGTTTGCTCCCAGATGGTGCTTTTATAAATTGCATTCAGTCCAGCTGGTTGGCAGTAATAATAACCTCTGCTACCTGGTGGCGTAGTGGTTAAGAGCTTGGCTGCTAACCAAAAGGTCGGCAGTTCAAATCCACCAGCTGCTCCTTGGAAACCGTATAGGGCAGTTCTACTCTGTCCTATAGGGTCGCTGTGAATCAGAACCAACTCGACAGCACCTGACAACAACAACCTACAGAAGGCAGTGGTGGTTGGTTCAGTGGTAGGACTCTCACCTTCCATGTGGGAGATCCAGGTTTGATTCCCCATCAATGCACCTCACGTGCAGCCACCACCCATCTGTCAGTGGAGGCTTGCATTATTGCTATGATGCTGAACAGGTTTCAATGGAGCTTCCAGACTAAGATGGACCAGGAAGAAAGGTCTGGTGATCCACTTCTGAAAATCAGCAAATGAAAACCCTATGGATCAGAGCAGTCAGATCCTCAATGGGTCATGGGGATGGTGCAGGACTGGGCAGCATTTCGTTTCATTGTGTTTGGGGTCACCATGAGTTGGGGCATTCCATTACATCAACAACAGCAATTACCTACAGAACGCCCACACAGCACCAGGCTCCACGCTAGCTCAGCTCATTCCCTGTGCCATTCATTGACTTCCCACCACCTCCCCAGGAGAGAGGTGCCAGGACCTCACAAGTGAGTGTGAGTATATTCTTGTTGTAAAAGACAGACTGATGGCGTTTCAAAATTTTATTTTAAGAATGAACAAATCTGTCTTGGAAGAAGTACAACCAGAATGCTCCTTAGAAGGGAGGATGGCAAGACTTCGTCTCACATACTTTGGACATGTTATCAGGAGGGACCAGTCCCTGGAGAAGGACATCATGTTTGGTAAAGTGGAGGGTCAATGAAAAAGAGGAAGACCCTCAACGAGATGGATTGACACAGTGGCTGCAACAATGGGCTCAAGCATAACAACAACTGTAAGGATGGCGCAGGACCAGGCAGTGTTTCGTTCTGTTGTACATAGGATCACGATGAGTCAGAACAGACTCAATGGCACCTAACAACAACAACTTCTAAATATTAAATATTTGTGGCATTTCAGTTTTTAAGTCATCGCTATTTGGCATTTGTTTTGTGCTAATGTTCCCTTCTTTGAATGTTTTCTATTAGCAAGTGTCTATTATTTTAATTTCCTGATTCTGATACGTGGTTTATAGTCGTGTAAGAGGCTAGGGGAAGCTGGGTGAAGGGTGTACAGAAATTCACTGTGCTATTTGCGCAACTTTTCTGTAAATCTAAAATTATTTTAAAATAAAAAGTTTAAAAAGGAAAAAAAAAGTCAGGCTGATAGAGATGAAACAGAAGTCACTGCTAACCACAGATTCCCACTCAAGGTCACTCAGGGTGACCACAATTAGGATGTTGGTGTGTTTTCTTCCAGATCATTTTGTATGTATTAGAAACAACTGTCTCAAGAATAGATGTGAAGCACTGAACACTAATGACTGAACACTAAAAGCAAACAAGTTGTAGAATGACATCAAGAACATCATACCTGAAGAAAGCAAAAGGTCATTCAAAAGACAGGAAAGAAAGAAAAGATAAACATGGATGCCAAAAGAGACTCTGAAACTTGCTCTTGAAAGTAGAGCAGCTAAAACCAAAGGAAGAAATGATGAAGTAAAAGAGCTGAACAGAAGATTTCCAAGGGAGGCTGGAGAAGACAAAGTAAAGTATTATAATGACATGTGCAAAGACCTGGAGTTAGAAAACCAAAAGGGAAGAACACGCTCAGCATTTCTCAAGCTGAAAGAACTGAAGAAAAAATGTGAGCCTCGAGTCGCAATATTGAAGGATTCTAGGGGGAAAATATTGAACGACCCAGGAAGCATCAAAAGAAAGTGGAAGGGATTGCACAGAGTCACTGTACCAAAAAGAACTGTCAACGTTCAACCATTTCAGGAGGTAGCATATGATCAAGAACCAATGGTGCTGAAGAAGTTCAAGCTGCACTGAAGGGAATGTTGAAAAACAAGGCTCTAGGAATTGAGATACCAATCGAGATGTTTCAACAAACAGGTGTCAAGAAATTAGGGAGAAAACTTCCTGGCCAACCGACTGGAAGAGATCCACATTTGTGCCCATTCCAAAGAAAGGTGATCCAACACAATGCAGAAATTATCCAACAATATCATTAATATAACATGCAAGTAAAACTTTGCTGAAGATCATTCAAAAGGAGTTACAGCAGTACATCGACAGGGAACTGCCAGAAATTCAAGCTGGATTCAGAAGAGGATGTGGAACGAGGGATAGCATTGCTGATGTCAGGTGGATCTTGGCTGAAAGCAGAGAATATCACAAGTTGTTTACCTGTGTTTTATTGACTATTCAAAGGCATTCAACTGTGTGGATAATAACAAATTATGGATAACATTGCAAAGAATGAGACTTCCAGAACACTTAATTGTGCTCATGAGGAACATGTACATAGACCAAGAAGCAGTCTTCTGAACAGAACAAAGGGATACTTCGTGGTTTAAAGTCAGGAAAGGTGTGTCAGGGTTGTATCGTTTCACCATACTTATTCAATCTGTATGCTGAGCAAATAATCTGAGAAGCTGGACTGTATGAAGAAGAATGGGGATATCAGGATTGGAGGAAGACTCATTAACAACCTATGCAGATGACACCACCTTGCTCGCTGAAAGTGAATAGGACTTGAAGCACTTACTGATAAAGATCAAAGACCACAGCCTTAAGTATGGATTACACCTCAACATAAAGAAAACAAAAATCCTCACAACTGGACCAATAAGCAGCATCATGATAAACAGAAAAGATTCAAGTTGTCAAGGATTTCATTTTACTTGGATCCACAATCAACACCCATGGAAGCAGTAGTCAAGAAATCAAAAGACACATTGCATTGGGCAAATCTGTTGCAGAAGACCTGTTTAAAGTGTTGAAAAGCAACGATGTCACTTTGAGGACTAAGGTACACCTGACCCAAGCCATGGTATTTTCAATTGCCTCATATGCATCCAAAAGCTGGACAATGAATCTGGAAGGCCGAAGAAGAATTGATACCTCTGAATTGTGGTGTTGGGGAAGAATATTGAATATACCATGGACTGCCAGAAGAACGAACAAATCTTTCTTGGAAGAAGTATAGCTAGAATGCTTCTTAGAAGCAAGGATGGCGAAACTTCGTCTCTTGTACTTTGGACATGTTCTCAGAAGGGATCAGCCCCTGGAGAAGGACATCATGCTTGGTAAAGTGGAGGGTCAGCAAAAAAGAGGAAGACCTTCAATGAGATGGATTGACACAGTGGCTGCAACAATGGGCTCAAACATAACAACGATTGTGAGGATGGTGCAGGACTGGGCAGTGTTTTGTTCTGTTGTGCAGAGGGTTGCTATGAGTTGGAACCAAACTCCATGGCACCTAACGACAACAACAATATAATCTTTAAACCTTAAGCAACCAAAAATATCCTCTAAAGTCTTCTCTAAACCAAACAGTAGTTTAACTTAATTAGTAAAGAATGTCTGCCTTGAGCACTGTGCTCTTTTAAAGAACTATCTATATGGGATCAAATTGACAACAGCAACTCGAAAGGTTAGATAGGAGCTTTAGGGGGTCATGAGTTTATGTTGAAGAAGAAGGAATAATTTGGAAAAGGACGGTGAGTATGGTTCAGTGTCACTGAACTGTTCATTTAGAACTGTTGGTGTGTTTTCCTGTGTATATTTCCAACAACAACAAAAAAACTTTTTTGCCATTTTAACCGTTTTTCCGTGCCCGATTCAGTGGCATCAGTTACGTTGGCAATGTTGCACAAACATCACCGCCGCGTATTTCCCAAATTTTTCGTAATTCTTAATATAAGCCCTACGCCCCTTAAGCTCTTGTTATTAGCTGCCATCGAGTCGATTCCAACTTTTGTGGACCTGTGTGCAGCGTAGAACTGCTCTATAGGGTTTTCAAGGCAGTGATCTTTCGGAAGCAGATCGCCAGGACCGTTTCTTCCGCAGCACCTCTGGGTGGGTTCCAAGTGTCAACCCTTTGGTTAGTAGCCCAGTGCTCAACCATTTGTGGCACCTCGTAAGCAGTAACTCCCAATTCCAGCCTCTCTCCAGCCCCTGGGAAACTGTAATGTACTTTCTGTCTGTATACAGCTGCCTATCTTAGATATTTCATGTAAAATCACACCATATGTGTCTTTTTGTGTCTGGCTCCTTTTACTGAGCATAATGTTTTCAAGATTCACCCATGTTGTAGCAGGTATCAGGACTTCATGACTGTTTATGGGTGGATAATATTCCATTGTGTGTATAGACCACGTTTTGTTTATTTATTCATCTGTCCAGCTCACTTTCAGAAGCAAGAGGCAGGGTACAAAGGGACTTGGAAATGGTGAACTAGCTGATATTTTTAAAAATAAGGGCCATGGGGCAAGTCACTGAGTGGGAAGCTTGTTCTGGGCACATTCTAAGGAGGTGACATTCTCCAGCTCCATCACCAGCACCCTGTGGCGCTCACCAGCGGGAGCCTGCTCTAGGAGGACTCTTCAGCAGGGTCACGTGTGGACTGGACTCTTGGTGGAGAAGATGCACATTGAATTACACGTATAATGAGGTCACCAAAGGCTCCTGACTGCCATCCACACGAGCACCTGATAGGAACCCCGTGTGGTGCTAGGTGCCGGGATAGAATGGTGAGCCAAACTGGACCCAATCCAGCCCTCGGAGCATGTTGTCCTGGGGCAGGGAGGGCGGGTGGGGTGGGGGAAGCAGCACTGGACAAGCAGTTGCATGACTGATTAATCAATTAATAATTCTGTAAGGGTTAGTCAGTTTGTCGTACTGTGGTGGACAGCAGGGTCGCCCATGGTGGACAGATTTCAGCAGAACTTCCAGACTAAGACAGACTCGGAAGAAAGGCCTGGTGATCTGCCTCCCAAAATCAGCCAGTGAAAACCCTAGGGATCACAACACAATATTGTCGGATACAGAGCTGGAAGATGAGCCCCCTAGGTTGGAAGGCACTCAAAATACACAGTGGCCGCAACAACGGACTCGCGCACACCAACGATCATGAAGATGGCGCAGGACCCGGCAACCTTTTGCTCTGCTGTACTTGGGGTCTCCATGAGTCAGAGCCGACTTGACAGCCGCTAACAACAACACGGTTAGGAGAAGAACTGGCGGGCATGGTGGATTCTGGTGGTGTCCCCCCAGCCCCTCCCCTAGGAGAGTGTGTGCATCTCGCAGCTGCCTCACCTGAAAGGGGCTTCTCTCTCCCCTGGAGGCAGTTTGCAGCCAGTGGCTATGGATAAGGGGGGTCCCGAAGCTCAGCCCCCTACTTAGGTCGAGCAGCTTCAGGGGCCATTCACCCCCCAGGCTCCCGGAAGGTCAGCAGGATCAGACTTCAGGCAGGCACAGTCACCTCTTTGATTAGCTCCTTTCCTGGCCCCTTCCTGCTTCCCACATTTGCTGGCACATTTGTCCTGAGAGTTCCTCCTCAATTAACCCCTTGCTCCAGGGCCCCCATGTCAATAGGCTGATGTCTGGAGACCAAAGTTTCTTAGTGGTGACCAGGGGCAGGAGGGAGGGGAGCGGATGGAGGTATTGCTGAAGGTCGACATTGGGTGGTACAAGAGGTTAATGGAAAGGTTGAAGGTTTGAGTCTACCCAGAGGCAACTGGGAAGACAGGCCTGGCAATCTACTTCTGAAAAATCAGCCACTGAAATATCTATAAGGCACAGTTCTACTCTGACACACATGGGGGTCTCCATGAGCTGGAATCGGCTTGAGAGTAAGTGTTTTTTTTGGGTTTTTTTTAGTAACCGGAGCAGCCTTTTAGGCCATGCTGAGGGCTGTGTGGTCTCCATTCTAAGGGCACCGGCACCTAATGGAGAGATTTCCAGCAGGAGGAGGCAGGATGGAATTTGCGTGTTGAAAAGCTCCTGGAGAACAGGCTGTTGGGGGCAAGGTGGACATGCAAGGCCACCGGGGAGAGGGGTACTGCAGTCACCTAGGCCCAAGGGGAGGTGGCCTGTGCAAAGGCCCTGCTGGGCAGACGGAGAGACAAGGCCAGGTTTCAGAGCCAAGGAATGAAACAAGCCAGGCCACGTAAGGGCCGCAGGGACAGGGAGGGGCCACAGGGACAGGGAGGGGCCGCAGGGACAGGGAGGGGCAGCAGGGTTGTGGCTCGTGCCCCTGGACAGAAGGACAGGGTGGTCGTACTTGGCTATGTGGAGGCTGAGGCACCTTAGTGCCTCCAAGTAGAGCAGGTCTGAGGCTCAGGGAGAGGTTGTGCTGGGGGTGAGTGGTCGGACAAGTAATGGGACGATTGTCCAGTAAAGGGTGTCTTAGGGTTCCCTAGAGAAACAGAAGCGGTGACAATTGTTTATAATGTATATGTAATATTATACACATAAAGAGAGAGTCCCTGGGTGGTACAAATGGTTAACGTGCTTGGCTGCTAACCGAGAACTTGGAGGTTTGAGTCCACGCAGCAGCACCTTGGAAGAAAGGCCTGGTGATCTGCTTCTGAAAATTCAGCCATTGAAAACCCTCTCTAGCACAGTTCTACTCGGATGCGCATGGGGCCGCCATAAGTCGGAGCTGACCCCACAGCAATTGTCTAAATACATATACTTGCTGTTGTGTGCCATCGAGTCAATTCCGACTCATAGCGACCCCATAGGACAGAGTAGAACTGCCTGGCAGGTTTTTAAAGCTGTAATCATGGGGGCGGATCGCCTGGTCTTTTCTCCCTCGGAGTCCCTGGATAGGTTCCAACCACTGACTTTTCGGTTAGCTGTTGAGCGCTTAACCACGTCACCATCAAAACTCATATATATGTATATACATAAGAAACAAAACAACAACCCCTTGCCATCGAGTCAATTCCAACTCATAGCGACCCCATAGGACAGAGCAGAACTGCTCCATCAGGTTTCCAAGGAGCGCCTGGTGGATTTGAACTGCCCACCTTCTGGTTAGCAGCCCAGCTCTTAACCACTGTGCCACCAGGGCTCCGTGTGTGTATATATATATGTATATGTCTGTGTGTATGGAGGCGCCCTGGTGGCACCGTGGTTAAGCTCTTGGCTGCTAACCAGAAGGTGGGCAGTTCGAACCCACCAGTAGCTCCATGGGAGAAAGATGTGGCAGTCAGTTCCCATAAAGATTACAGTCTTGGAAACCCCATGGGGCAGTTCTACTCTGTCCTATAGGGTCACTGTGAGTTGGATTCTACTTGATGGCAGTGGGTTTTTTTTGTATGTGCGTGCATGTGTATGTGTGAGCGTGTGTGTGTGTGCGTGATGCGGTTTCCGTTCCAAAGACTCCATTGTAAGTTGGTTGATGAAAGTCAGATACCTCTTTTTTTAATTTTGTTTTGTTTCCATTTTGAAACAGGACAATGTTCTGAACAGTAGATCATAAATTGAACATGTGCAAAGAGAATATCTGAGAATGGTAACATCAGCAAATTATGTGTTGAAACATTGTATGTAGTACATATTACTAATGGTAATATGTAAAAAAAAAAAAAAAACTGACTACCTTAAGTGCAGTTCTTCGTAAGTTGGGGTCTACCTGGAGAGAGAGAGAGAGGTGTATTTTAAGGAATGGGCCCATGTGAGTCTGGTGGGCTTGGCAAGTCGAAACTCTGTGGGTCAGGCTGGAGATTCCTGCAGTCTTGTGTCCCCAGATTCATAGGTCAGGAGAAGGGAAGAGTGGAGGAGTTTGGTAGTGTGTCTATTAATAGTCTGGAGGCAGAACACACCCCCAGGAAAACTCTCTTAAGGCCTTCAACTGATTGGACAAGGCCCACCCACATGATGAAAGGTGATCTGCTTTACTGGAGGCCGGCGATTTACTCACACAAGACTATTCCACCACAGACTCTAGACTAGTGTTTGGCCAAACATAGGGCGCCACGGCCCAACATCAGATTAACATCACAAAGGGCTTCCTAGTTCTGGGGTACCTAAGCCTCTCTGGGTCTCCTGTGCAGGGCTTGGTGCATTACAGGCACACCCTGGCTCTCCCAGCTCAGGCTTGGATCCCTTCCCAGAGCCAGGCCAGGTGGGCAGGACCTGCGTTTGGTTGTCTCCCAGTTCCCCATCATGAGACGGTGCCCAGAGTGAACACTCCTCCCCACTCACCCCCTTTTTTTAAACAAGCATATGAGATGTGAATGATAAATCAAAAGCAATGACAAAATGCTGAAAGAAACACATCCCCGTTGCCATCGACTCAATTCCAACTAGTCGCAACCCTGTAGGACAGAGTAGAACTGCTCCATAGGGTTTCCTAGGCTGTAATCTTTAAGGAAGCAGACTGCCACATCTTTCTCCCACCGAGCTGCTGGTGGGTTCTAACTGCCAACCTTTCTGTTAGCAGCTAAATGCTTAATCAACTGCGCCACCAGGGCTGTTCTGTAAAATTACAACCTAGGAAACCCTATCGGGCCATTCTACTCTGTCCTATAGGGTCACTGTGAGTCGCAATTAACTCAACAGCACACAGTAACATATACTAGTTATATTGAGACCCTGTAAGTTTCCTTTTGGCAAAGCTATTCCTTGTATATAAAACCAAAAACCAAACCCATTGCTGTCACGTTGATTCTGACTCATAGCGACCCTATAGGACAGAGTAGAATTGTCTCATAGGGTTTCCAAGGCTGTAATCTTTATGGGGAACCCTGGTGGTGCAGTGGTTAAGAGCTACGGCTCCAAACCAAAAGGTTTGGAAACCCAATGGGGCAGTTCTACTCTGTCCCATAGGGTTGCTATGAGTTGGAATCGATTTGACAGCAACTAGTTTGGTTTGGTTTTAATCTTTACGAAAGCAGACTGCCACATCTTTCTCCCATGGACCAAACCACCAACCTTGCAGTTAGCAGCTGAGCACTTTAACCACTGCACCACCAGGGCTCCTTGATAAAATGCTAGTGTTGAAGAAATACCCTAAGCTCATGAGTCCTTTGAGTTGGAACCTACTCGATGGCACCTAACAACAGCAATATGAATGAAGTTGTCAAGGATTTCATTTTACTTGGATCCACAATCAACACCCACGGAAGCAGCAGTCAAGAAATCAAACGATGCATTGCATTGGGCAAATCTGCAGCAAAAGACCTCTTTAAAGTGTTGAAAAGCAAAGATGTCACCTTGAAGACTAAGGTGCGCCTAACCCAAGCCATGGTGTTTTCAATTGCCTCGTATGCATGTGAAAGCTGGACAATGAATAAGGAAGACTAAAGAAGAATTGATGCCTTTGAATTGTGATGTTGTTGAAGAATATTGAATACACCACGGACTGCCAGAGGCACGAACAAATCTGTCTTGGAAGAAGTACAGCCAGAATGCTCCTTAGAAGCAAGGATGGAGAGACTGCGTCTTACATACTTTGGACATGTTGTCGGGAGGGATCTACCCCTGGAGAAGGACATCATGCTTGGTAAACTAGAGGGTCAGTGAAAAAGAGGAAGACCCTCAATAAGATGGATTAACACAGTGGCTGCAACAATGGGCTCAAGCATAACAACGATTGTGAGGATGGCGCAGGACCGGGCAGTGTTTCATTCTGTTGTACACGGGGTCGGTATGAGTCGGAACTGACTGAACAGCACCTAACAACAGAGCAGTCACCTTTTAGACCAAACAAGGGCCAGCCAGGATGGTCTGCGTTTGATGGGAATGGAAAATCCTAGGGTGCCCCTAACGGTTCTCTTCTGAAACAAGGCAACTGGCAGGGCGCTGGTTCTAAGGGACCCAGACTCTCCCAGAAAGACCTGGCCACACCCTGGGGAAGGGCCTTTTCTCTGCATGTCAGCAACTCCTAGCACAGATCAGAAAACCAATTGTGCCATTAGCAGGAAGATAAGAGAGGATTGGGGCATTAAGACGATAATTAAGTCTCTTAGGAGAATGAGCATGAGAATGGGCAGTATGTATTGTTGGCCGAGCCAAGCACTTTGCATACGTCATGTCGTGAATCCCTGCGGCTACTGGGGACTGGAGACAGAAGCTCATCCAAGGTCACACGGCCAGGAGCGGTGGGGCTGGCCAGAAAACAGAACAGAGGAATGGATTCCCTGCCTCCGTGGTCGGCTGGTTTGGAGAAACTCCAGCAAGCCCACGTCCTCTTTGATTAATCTGACTTCTCACCACCTCCACCCGCCCCGTCCCAGCATCAGCTCCAGCCAGAATCCCCGCAATTTCCTGGCAGGACTCCTTGGCTGCCACCTTTGCTCCCTAACAGTCTATTCTCATCCTAGCTGGTCATGTCCTTCCTTGGCTCAAACCCCAGAGACTCCAGATGGCTCCATCTCACTCAGAGAAAAAGCCAAAGTTGGTGGCGTCCAAGGCCCCCCATGATCTGGCCTCTCTGACCTCACCCCGTCCTGTGACTCCAGCCACACTGGCCTTCTGCTGCCCCTCAAACAGCCCTAGCCCCATCTGGCCCAGGGCCTTTGCACATGCTGCTCCTGCCTGGAACTACTCCCCAGGTGCCCCACACGGCTCCCTTGCATGCTTCATGTCTTTGCTCAAATGTCACCTTCTTGGGGAGACCCAGCTTGGCCTCCTTGCCTCCCCACCCTGCTCTTGTGCTGTATGTGAGTGCTGTCACCCTTGCTGGGTAGTTTATGTTCCGTGCTTACAGTCCGACTCACACATTGCAAGGAGGGCTCCCGGCAGGCAGGGATCTTTGTCTCCACTCGTGTTTGCAGGCACACAGCAGGCACTCAATGAATGTGTCACACCAGTGAATGAATGAACAAACACCTCTTTGGGTCCATCTTTGATGCTCTGGGTGGCGCAATCTACTTCCGAAAAATCAGCCATTGAAAACCCTATGGAGCACAGTTCTGACACAAGTGGGGTTGCCAGGAGTTGGTGACTGGTTATGCTAGAGGCTGCAAAGCCCGGCTGAAGCTAAATTCAGCTAAATGATGGGCAGATTTTCACCCCAGAAGCTGGACGAGGCATTCCTGGTTTGAGCACGGAGTGCCAAAGCCCACCTGGAAAGCTAAAACCACGAGACCGAGGCGCAGACAATCCATCAGCCCCTCGGAGGCCCCAGGGCCAGCAGAAGGGAAAGGGAAAGGCTGGGCATGAGTCAGGTTCTACTCCCCACCCTCACCCCAAATATCAACCACCACCATGTACCTCTTAAGTCACAGCTAGATCAAGAGGTAAGGGAAGAAGAACATGATGTCCCGGCAGGCAAGGTAGGTACAATTTAGGATCCTCCAACCTGGATGGATTTTTGGGGTCACTTTGTAAAATGATTGGATATATATTCTAAGGGGAGGAACCCTAGATTCTAGGCCTGTCAGGTTAGCATTTAATATATTTTAATGAAATCCACAAAGGAGTCCTGGTGGCACAGTCATTAAGTGCTCAGCTGTTAACCGAAAGGTTGGTGGTTCAAACCCACCAGCCGCTCCATGGGAGAAAGATGTGGCAGTCTGCTTCCATAGAGATTTACAGCCTTGGAAACCCTATGGGGCAGTTCTACTCTGTCCTATAAGGTTGCTATGAGTCAGAATCGACCCAAGGGCAGTGGGTTTAACACAATCCACAGTGATTATGTACTTATTAGTAAAGACAATGTATCTGTCTGTCTGTCTACCTATCTTTTATCTAATAAAATATACATAAATACATAAAAAAACAGTCACTACTAAGTACATAAGTAGGAGCCTTGGTGGCACAGTGGTTAAAGCAGTCGGCTGTTAACCAAAAGTTCGGCAGTTCGAACCCACCAGCTGCTCCATGGGAGAAAGATGTGGCAGTCTGCTTCCACAGAGATTTACAGCCTTGGAAACCCTATGGGGCAGTTCTACTCTGTCTTATAGGGTCACTATAAGTTGGAATCAACTCGAGGGCAGTGGATTTGGTTTTGGGTAAGTACATAAATACACACATACATACATTTATATATGTACATATCCGAGAAGCTGGACTATACGAAGAAGAACAGGGCATCAGGATTGGAGGAAGACTCATTAACAACCTGCATTATGCAGATGACACAATATTGCTTGCTGAAAGTGAAAAGGACTTGAAGCACTTACTGATGAAGATCAAAGATCACAGCCTTCAGGATTACACCTAAACATGTATAAAACAAAAATCCTCACAACTGGACCAATAAGCAACATCATGATAAACGGAGAAAAGACTGAAGTGTCAAGGATTTCATTTTACTTGGATCCACAATCAACACCCATGGAAGCTGCAGTCGAGAAATCAAAAGACGTACTGCTTAGGCAAATCTGCTGCAAAAGACCTCTTTAAAGTATTGAAAAGCAAAAATCTTCACCTTGATGAAGACTCTGACCCAAGCCATGGTGTTTTCAATCACCTCATATGCATGTGAAAGCTGGACAATGAATAAAGAAGATGGAAGAATTGATGCCTTTGAATTGTGGTGTTGGCAAAGAATATTGAATATACCATGGACTGCAGGAACAACGAACAAATCTGTCTTGGAAGTACAACCAGAATGCTTCTTAGACTATGTCTCACATACTTTGGACATGTTGTCAGGAGGGACCAGTCCCTGAAGGACATCATGCTTGGGAGAGTAGAGGGTCAGCAAAAAAGAGGAAGACCCTCTATGAGATGGATTGACACAGTGGCTGCAACAATGGGCTCAAACATAGCAACGGTTGTGAGGATGGCGCAGGACCGGGCAGTGTTTGGTTCTGTTGTGCACGGGGTCACT
This sequence comes from Trichechus manatus latirostris, assembly GCF_000243295.1. NCBI lineage: Eukaryota > Metazoa > Chordata > Mammalia > Sirenia > Trichechidae > Trichechus > Trichechus manatus. The sequence goes on along the minus strand of NW_004444049.1, from coordinate 1,948,902 downwards.
GTGAGTCAGAACCGCCTCGTCGGCACCTACCAAAGACATAGTATGTTTGTATATATGTATTGACGGTATGTGTGTATTGTAACAGGGTTTCCTAGGCTGTTGTTATCTTTTCAGGAGCAGATCATCAAATCTTTTCTCCTTGGGAGCTGCTGGGTGGGTTCGAACCTCTAACCTTTTGGTTAGCAGCTGAATGCTTAACCATTGCATCACTAGGGTTCCTTTTATGTGCACTATGCATAATTATACTGTAATTAAAGACTACATTTTCACAGAACAATATGTACCACTACATGGTTGATACCGACCAACCAGTTGCGATTACATGGTCAGCCTTGACTCACAGGGGCACCTCGTGTCCGAGTAGAACCGTGCTCCACAGGGTTTTCAATGGCTGACTTTTTAAAGCTACATCTCCAGGTCTTTCTTTTAAGGCACCTCTGGGTGGACCTGAAAGTCCAACCTTCCGGTTATCAGCCGAGCGTGTTTAACTGACGGCATTACCCAGCCACACCTCTATGATCAATACACTCTGGTATTCTCTTTCTACATTTTATACCATCTATTATTCCATTCCCTGCTTAGAAAAGGCTAGTCGGGGCCCATTACATTGATTTCCAGAGCCACTGGTGGTCTCTGCTGCGTTTGGAAAACACTGAGTTTGTCTTCAGAGGACCAGACCCTCGGCGCGGGCTCCACCACCAGCCCCCATGAAACTGCAAATTGCCTTGCAGACCACCAGGCAAAGCCTGGCTGGTGACAGTGTGGGCAGGGCGTGAACTGGCCCCACTGGGGGAACGAGAATAAACCATTAGATTCAGAGTCACCGCGAAACTTCGTGACACTGACATCCCCCCGGCTCCTGTTTTCAAGGCTGCATTTGTGTGGACACAGCTGGCTAGAATCCATCTCCCCTGCCCCCGCCCCACCCCCAGCAATGTGAGGTTCAAGGCCTCAAATAGAAAGGCCACTGGAAGACGGGGGGTGGGGGGAATGGAAATCGTATTTTGACACTTCAAGGCATGTTTTAATATTTTTTTAATACCTTTCCCAATTATTTACATCATTTACATCAAGTCCCGTTTTTTTTTAAATACATAATTGTTTATCATTTACTCTGCATTTAAATGTGCATAGCACATACATCCCAATATCCATCGGCACCTGTATAAAACTACAGATTCTGACCGCAGCGGTAAATACAGAAACCTCAACCCCCATCACAGCAATATCAAAACTTTACACTATCTCAAAGGTACAATTATGTTCCAAATGCATCACACATGATACTCGGAAGAAATACACACACATACACACACACACGCACACGCACATTTCGATATGATCAAGGATGCCAGAATTCTGTACTTAAGACATCTTAATTCCTGACGATTTGATTGGGCTCTGAAACAAGACATAATAATTTACTGTGTTTAACACGATCATGGTTACGGAGTGAACACATTAAATGCAGAAGGTCCGTAAATTCCTCCCCAAACGGCATGAAGATGTTCAGGCATCACTTTTCCTCAACCCACCTGGAGTTTCAGGCATGGTTTAAAATTAAAACTTAAAATTAAAAAAACAAAAACCAGCATTGCTATTATCGTAGGACTAGACGTTTTAAGAAGTGTGGTTCTTGCCTGAGTGGTTTTGCGAGACGCTTCTCTCTCCCAGGCCTCGGTTAAGAATAGTATTGTAAGTAGATGATTTGCATTCAAACAAAGAGTTTTAAAAAGGAATGTGAAAGACAAAAACTCCAGTCAGACCTTCCAGTCGTCAGTAGACCCCCATAAAGTTAATTTGGGAAGACAGCTCAGAAACGTCCTCCGCGCGCACGGAAGTCTTGGGGAAGCATTCGGAGCATTCCTGGTAGCAGGCGAAGATCATTTTGTATCAACTCTAAACAGTCATTCATTAAAATTAAACGTTTGCCATCACCTCGGAACTTTTTTTAGACATTATCGACCCTGCCTCTTCCATCTTTGCTTCAACGACAGGAGGGTTCCATTTGTAAAATATATAAAGAAAAATATAAGGTTACTTGGTGACCATATAGGGCACCGTAACAGCTGTCTGCAAATATTTTCACCATGATTATCCTTACTAAAAGTAAATCACGGGGTAAAGATAGCTCAAACGTGACAAGGTTCAAATGGGATGCACCGAACGAAGCTATCTGCAACCCTTTTTGGCTACATATGGAAAAAAAAGCTACTTGGGATGGCAAACCCTGGACCCAGTCTGAACTCTCCACGGATTTTGTAAGATGACTGGTTTAAGGGCTTGTGAGGTAGACGTTAAATCCACTTAATCAGGGAACGCCCAGAGAGAAGCAGCAGCATCCTCGGTGCAAACACCGCAAGGAGTGTTTTGTACAATGACAGACAGGGACGTTTCATCTACAATGAACAGCTCATTCTGGTCTGATGTGTCCTCAGCCCAGGGGAGCCTGGTGGTTTTTTCATAGGTGCCATTACATTATTGGAGCCCTGGTGGCACCGTGGTTAAGAGCTCGGCTGCTAACCAAAAAGGTCAGCAGTTCGAATCCACCAGCTGCTCCTGGGAAACCTGATGGGGCAGCTCTACTCTGTCCTACAGGGCTGCTGTGAGTCGGAATCGACTCAATGGCAACAGGTTTGGTTTGCTTTTACATCATCAGAAGTATCTGCTCTCACAGATGAGATTTCATCCCTGGGGTTGTGGTTGTGGCTGCAAACAGAGCCATCTTGCCCCATTCTGTCCACCTCCTAGCCTGCCAGGGGGGCGCTCTCCATTCCTTTCAGTGGAATTGGGAACTGTGTTTGCCTCCTCCCCTCCGCCTCCAGCATGGCTGTGGGTGATCCCAAAAAAGGAAGACAAGAGTTTATGCAGTTCTGCAAGCGGCTCTCCCGCCTGGTGGATGGAGGAAGATTGACTACACGGGTTTAAAGGTCAGCCTTGGCAGGTCTAAAAACAGAGCGGCAGGAGGACTTTGACTGTGCACTCTCTGTCCCTGAAGTAAACCGATATGTCCCAATTAATAGCAACAGAGTGCAGGGAGTGGGACGCTGGAAGATGCTAGAAGAGAAAGACAAGACTGGAAGCTTCCTCAGAGGGCTTCCCAAGCCCCAGAAAGGCCTCTCCATACTCAGGCACGCTCACCTCCATACTCAAGGGGGCCAGCAGGTGCAAGCAGGGCTGATCACAGAATCCAAGTTCATTGCTTTAAAAACACAGAATAGCAGCACATTTGTGACAACTTTTTGACAAGTTCAATAAATCCAACGGTCAGGTTCTCCACAGTTGCACCAGATTAAGTAGATTTCTTTTTTCGTCTTTTTTTTTTTTTCCCCAGAGAAAATATGAAACACACCCACAGAACCATAAATAATTTGGTGGCAATATATACACATTTAAATAATTAAATATGTTACACCTACTCTTGCATTAAACTCTCCATCCAAAGAAAGTGCACCAACATTGTCCTGCATGCCTCCCTCTCGGGGGCTCCGGATGGTCACAGCCTGGGGAGGAAGTGGGTGACCTTCATGGTGGGTGACACCCGGTTCCCCTTCTTGGTCTTCCCGTTCTTACTCAGGGCGATGAACATGCCGGGGGACTTGTAGGACTCGTAGGCGTTGTAGTTATTGGGGAGGAGGATTTCTTTGAACATGCACTCCTCGGTGAAGAAGGGCTGAAGAAAAGGGGAAGAGCGTGAGGGTTGACCCTGGGGGCCAGCGGCCAGGGACTCCTTTCCATCTAGGCTGAGAGGTGACCCTGGGGAGCTGGGCTGTCAGGACCCCCACAGAGTGAGGAGAGGCATAGCCAGGCCAGCCCACGGCAGCTGGTGCTTCTGCCACCTGCCAACTCCTGGTGGCCAGAGAATTTCAGCTGGCCTCCGCGCATCGTAAGGACTTCAGCCCTGTTTGCTAGGATCCCCATGGCCCCCAGAGAAGGGCTCCCAACGGTGTGTGCCGGGACAGGAGACGGCCACCCAGGGGTGCCGGGAACCTCAGCGTTCCTGCTTCCAAGCTGTTCCTCTTGATCTGGGCTGCCCACTTCCCCGCTCCCCACGGTGACTGTCCAACCACGTTTCTGGGCAGTTCGCGGGTAGAAGTGGGGCGCTGCTCGCCAAGGCATCCCGTGACCCCGCCTCTGATCCACCATCCAGGCTCAGGTCGGTCCCGGGCGTCTGGATCCGGCCCACGCTGCACGCCGCCCCACCCGGGTGCCCGGCCGGCCCCTGCGGTACTCACCGAGCCGTAGAGCTTGCCCTTGCTGTTCATGGCCACGAAGAACCGGCTGGAGACGCCAAAGATGCTCACGACGCCCCGCTCCACCGGCGAGAGTTCTAGCAGGCCTACGGTGCGGGCGCGGGTCATTCCTGGAGGCAGCAGGGGTCCATCGGCCCGCACCGCCCCTCCCGGCCTCCCCTAGGCCTGCGCGTCCCCGCGGACTCCCATTTCTGGGAGGGGTGGGGTGTAAAGGGCCCCCGACGCAGGCCGAGCCCAGGGGCCCCCGTAGCCTAGCGTCCTGGACGCGCGGCGGCCGCGCCCCGCACCAACAGCCCCCGAGCCCGGCCTCGGCCTGGCCTCTCGTCCCGGGCCCCCGCGGGCGCCGGTGCCCACGGGCGAGGCCGCTGGAATTCGGCCCCGTAAGACTGGGCTTCCGAAGGCGCGGAGGCGGGGCTCGGCCG
>NW_004444049.1:1940211-1943386 GCF_000243295.1 Trichechus manatus latirostris | reverse complement strand
TCGCTGGGCGCCCGGGGCGCTGTGGCGCTCGCCGCTGGTCGCAGGCCGCCTGCCAATCAGGGCCGAGGGAGGGGAGGCGGACAGGGACGAGCGCCGCGAGTGCCACCTGGAGGGACCCTGGCCCCCACCCTGACTCGCCTGGGCCCCGGACCTGCTTGTCCCGCCCCATGCGACTGCTCCGCTCCTGCCTTCCAGCCGAAGTTCTGCCTCTTCCACTTTGTCTCTGCCTGTACAGTCTCTGTCCCTGCTCCGACCGCCTGTCTTTCTCCTCCCGCCTGGGCACCGCCCTCACCCAGCACCCTCGGAGCGAGCGGGACGGAGCCAGCGGCCGCCCCCTGCACTTCTCCTTCCAGGGACTCCCGGGAGCTGGCTGTTTTGCTGCCTCCGAAAAGAGCGGCCGGATTGAAGGGTGGGGAACGGCACAAGCAACTCGAGGACCTGGCGGGCGGGAGGAACCCCGAGTCCAGGCTACGGGAGGCGAGGCCCGGGCTTGGCTCCGCGCTCGGCGCCTTTCGGGATCTAGCCGCGTGTACCCGGTGGAGGCACCGCGGAACACCGGGCGCCTCGAAGGAAGCGAGAGGGCCAAGAGGTGAAGGTGCACCCTTCACAAGGAAGGCCACACCCTGCACCCACTGCACAAGTCACCCCCACGCAAGGACAGGTGACAGGGCGCTGGAACATGGGAACGTTCACATCCGTCTTTGATTTGATTCTTTAGCACTGATTTATTGTCATAGAGTCCCCAAGCTAGTGAGGACCCAGGCCAGCCCACTAGAAGGTTCCCCTCCCCCACCTGCTGGTCCCCTCCCCCACTGTGCCCATTAGGGCCTGATGGGGGCGGGGCTGACCGGCAAGATGGCCCTCACCTAGGTGTGAAAATCCTTGTCCTTTGTGGCACCTGAGGAGCCGGCCCACAACCTCCCGGCAGGCCCCAGCCAGCCACAGCTGCAGGGGGCTGGAGCCCACCCCACCGCCTGCTGCCACCAGCACCTGTAACCAGAGACAGCCTAAGCCCACCCCCGGCACCCACCCTTCCTTGCCTAAGAGCCCTTGGGCCCTGCTGGGGCTGATTCACACCACTGGAGGGGGAGGGGCTGGGAGATTTGGGGTCTCTGCCCCAAGGGTGGGGGGTACTCAGGGGTCAGTGGCCTTGGCAGGACCAGAACCCCATCTCTGGACCCCTCGGTGGGCCTCCCCTAGGTGGGCAGCTGCTGGGGGTTTGGCCTCCCCAGTGGGCTTGGGTGAGGGGTGAGGGCCAAGAAGACAGTCTGTGGGGGGGCAGGGAACCTAGGGCTGTGTGGCCTGGGCAAGTCCCTTTCCGTCTCTGGGTCCCCTGCTTTCCCTCACTCAGCCCAGCCCCAGGTGGGCACCTCCTCTGACCTCGAGACTCCCCTACCCACCCACCAGTCGCCCTGTGCCGAGGCCCTCAGGTGTCATCCCCAGCTCCTCCTTCAGACCCCACAAGAGCTTGTTCGGGGGCTCCCTGGGACCTCTTCTTGTCTCTGGCTGCTGAGAAGGACCCCCCTGGCGACTGTCCTTTGAAGGACTGTCAGCAGGGGGTTGGGAGCCAGGTATCTGGAGTTGTCTTGACCCAAGATCTTTGCCAAGGCTCACTGTGAGTCCCTGAGTTCGTCTTTAACCTCTGTGGCCTCGACTCCTCATCTGCCCAGTGGGACAACAGCAGCATAAACAAAAAAAAACATCAAACCTGGTGCTGTCGAGTGGATCCCGACCCACAGCGACCCTATAGGACAGAGCAGAACTGCCCCGTGGGGTTTCCAAGGAGTGGCTGGTGGATCCCAAGTGAACAACAGCACAGGGGAGGCTCAAAGGCGCGATTGCAGGTGAAGGGCTGGCCCCTGCCTGGCCCATACAAAGCTCTCAGTGTTTTTATCTTTAGCTGAGCCCCTGTGTGCCGCCCCCTCCCACCTCATGCCCTACCCCATCCCTGAGGACCTCTGTGCTCTGGCCACGCCACAGCTCCGGCCAGCTCTCTCCCTCCGGAAGACTGCCCAATCTTGGAACGACTTGTCTCCCCTCAAATAGCGGTCACTCAGGGACACCCTCAGTAGCCCCCTAAGGCCACCTCTCCACCAGTCATGGGCTCTACACAGCCCTTTGGGAAACTTCTTCTCTTATCCACTGACCTCTTGTGGGGTGCCTCACGCCATTAGGCTGCCACTCCATGGGACCAGCACTGGTCTGTCTGCTTCCAGCTGTGTCTTCAGCGCCTTTGACAGGGCCTGGCATCCAGTAGGTGCTCAATACGTGTTCGTGGAGTAAAAGGCTGACTGGCTGCTCTGAGCTGGCACTCCTCTGCCTGCAGGCCCTTCTTTCACACTGTCATGCCCACCCCCCTCCCCCATGTGCCTGGAACAGCAGAGGGAACCTGCAAGGGTCTCAGGATCTAGCTCCCAGCTCCAAAGTGGGAAGACACAAACTGCCTTTTTTTAAAAAAAATTTATTCAGAAGGAGTATTTGGGTCAAGATGACTAATTTTCCCCATTCTGATTCCTTTGAGGATTGCTTAGGTCTTCAGTAGGGGGTCAGGTGAGCTAGAAACGAGTCTCGTTAGCTTGGGGGCTGAGCCCTTTTACTGGCATGGCCCTGGGGAGCCCAGTGTACCAAGAGCCTGGGGTGTGAGGAAGCCATTTGAGGTTCTGGGTTTTGCCGTTATCTGCTTTGGGTTCAAGTCCAGACTCACATCCCTGTTCATTGCATAACCTGAGGCTCTTTGACTTCTGATCATCCTCAGCTTCTCCATCTGTGAAATGGACGTAAGAGTACCTACCTTCAAGGGTGCTGTCAGCCTTAACAAGACAGTGCCTGGCCAGTAGAATGTGGCTGAGCAAAGCCAGCTCTTTAGACCATAGGATCCTTGAGGGGTGGTGCACATAGGAAGTTTGTGAAAGAAACCCACCGTGTTCTCATCTGCGGGGTGACTCCACCATACACCATCAGCTAGGAAGCGGAAAGGTAGATGAAGTGAATGCAGACGAGTGAGGGCTCGGGAATAAAGTCTGTCAGTCCCCAATCTGGAAACCCTCCCGATATGGACCTTTTTTTTGTTTTTTTATACTTTGGATGAAGGTTTACAGAACAAACAGTTTCTCATTAAACAGTCAGTACACATATTGTTTTATGACATTGGTTAACAACCCCACGACATGTCAAC
>NW_004444049.1:1937388-1938741 GCF_000243295.1 Trichechus manatus latirostris | reverse complement strand
CTCCAGCTTCCTCCATGTTATAAGATGTTTCAGGGCTTCATCGTTGTTCTTTATCGTTGCCTGGTATTCCATTGTGTGGACAAACGATAATTTGTTTATCTGTTTGTCCGTTGATGGGCACCTAGGTTGTTTCCATCTTTTTGCTACTGTGAACAGCGCTGCAATGAACATGGGTGTGCATACATCTGTGTGACAGCTCTTATTTCTCTAGGATATAATCCAAGGAGTGGGATAGCTAGATTGTATGCTACTTCTATTTCTAGCTTTTTACAGAAGTGCCAAATTGACTTCCAAAGTGGTTGTACCATTTCACATTCCCACCAACAGTATGTAAGTGTTCCAGTCTCTCCACAACCTCTCCAGCATTTCTTATTTTGTGTTTTTCAGATTAATGTTAGCCTTGTTGAGGTGAGATGATATCTCATTGTAGTTTTGACCTGCATTTCTCTAATGGCTAATGATCGTGAGCATTTCTTCATGTGTCTGTTAGCTGCCCGAATATCTTCTTTGGCAAAGTGCCTGTTCATATCCTTTGCCAATTTTTTAATTGAGTTATTTGTCTTTTTGTTGTTGAGGTTTTGCAGTATCTTGTAGATTTTAGAGATTAGATGCTGATCAGATTTGTCATAGCCAAAATTTTTTTCCCAGTCTGTAGGTTGTCTTTTGACTCTTTTGGTGAAGTCTTTTGATGAGCATAAGTGTTTGATTTTTAGGAGCTCCCAGTTATCTAGTCCGTCTTCTAGTGCTTGTGCATTGCTACTTACGGTTCATGTTCTGTTTCTGCCATGTATTAGGGCTCCTAGCGTTGTCCCTATTTTTTCTTCCAGGATCTTGATAGTTTTCGATTTTATGTTTAAGTCTTTGATCCATTTCGAGTTAATTTTTTTGCATGGTGTGAAGTTTGGGTTGTGTTTCAGTTTTTTGCGGATAGATATCCAGTTATGCCAGCACCATTTGTTAAACAGACTGTCTTTTCCCAATTAATGGACTTTGAGCCTTTATCAAATATCAGCTGCTCATAAGTGGATGAATTTATGTCTGGATTCTCAATTCTGTTCCATTGCTCTATGTATCTGTTGTTATACCAGTACCAGGCTGTTTTGACTACCGTGGCGGTATAATAGGTTCTAAAATCAGGTAGTGTGAGACCTCCCACTTTATTCTTCTTCTTCAGTAATGCTTTACTTATTCGGGGCCTCTTCCCTTTCCATATGAAGTTGGTGATTTGTTTCTCCATCTCATTAAAAAATGCCAGTGGAATTTGGATTGGGATTGCATTGTATCTGTAGATCGCTTTGTGTAGAATTGACATTTTCACAATGTTGAGTCTACCTATCCCTGAGCAAGGTATGT
>NW_004444049.1:1934028-1935624 GCF_000243295.1 Trichechus manatus latirostris | reverse complement strand
AAGTCTATTTTGTCAGAGATTAATATTGCCACTCCTGCTCTTTTTTGAGTGTTGTTTGCTTGATATATTTTTTCCATCCTTTTAGTTTTAGTTTTTTTGTGTCTTTAAGTCTAAGGTGTGTCTCTTGTAGGCAACATATAGACGGATCGTGTTTTTTTATCCATTCTGCCTCTCTCTGTCTCTTTATGGGTGTGTTTAGTCCATTTACATTCAGCGTAATTATTGATAGGTATGAGTTTAGTGCTGTCATTTTGATGTCTATTTTTGTGTGCTGTTCACAGTTTCTTTGTTCCAGTTAATTTTCTGTGCTGAGTTGTTTTTCTTTATGTATTTTCTTTTCATCTTTTTCATTGTTGTTGATTTTGTATCTGCTGAGTCTTTATGTCTTTGTAGTTTTTTATTTTGACTTGTAGGATTGTTAGTTTCCTTTGTGGTTACCTTAATATTTACCCCTATATTTCTAAGTTAATATCAGTCTTTTATTTCTTTATATTGCTTTGACTTCCTCTCCATATGAAAAATCTGACTACATTTTTTAAGTCCCTCTTTTTTGTTTTAATATTGTCGTCTTTTACATATTGACATCTGTTTCCCAATTTTCAGTGTTTTAGCTTTGATTTACTTTTGTGTCTTCCCTATCTGGGTTGATATCTGGTTGTTCTGTCCTGTGTTGTAGTCTTGGGTTGTTATCTGATGTGACTGATTTTCTAATCGGAGGACTCCCTTTAGTATTTCTCGTAATTTTGGTTTGGTTTTTGCAAATTCCCTAAACTTCTGTTTATCTGGAAATGCCCTAATTTTGCCATCATACTTGAGATACAATTTTGCTAGATATATAATTCTTGGCTGGCAGGTTTTTTTCCGTCAAGGCTTTATATATGTCATCCGGTTGCCTTCTTGTCTGCATGGTTTCTGCTGTGTAGTCCAAGCTTATTCTCATTGACTGTCCTTCGTAGATGAGTTTTTGTTTATCCTTAGCCACTCTTAAAGTTCTCTCTTTATCTTTGGTTTCGGCAAGTTTGATTATAACATGCCCTGGTGACTTTCTTTTGGGATCTACCTTATGTGGGGTTCGATGAGCATCTTGGATAGATATCTTGTCATCTTTCACGATGTCGGGGAAGTTTTCTGCCAACAAATCTTCAACAATTCTCTGTATTTTCTGTTATCCCCCCATTCTGGTACTCCAGTCACTCGTAAGTTTTTCCTCTTGATAGAGTCCCACATGATTCTTAGGGTTTCTTCATTTTTATAAATCCTTTTATCTGATTTTTCCTCAGATAAGTTGGTGTCAAGTGCTTTACCTTCAATCTCACTAATTCTGACTTCCATTGCCTCAGTTCTGCTCCTATGACTTTCTATTGAGTGGCCTAATTCTGAAATTTTATTGTTAATCTTCTGGGTTTCTGATTGCTGTCTCTCTGTGGATTCTTGCAGCCTGTTAAATTTGTCATTATGCTCTTGTCTAATCTTTTTAATTTCCTCTATTGCGTGTTCTGCGTTTTGATTAATTTCCTTCCTAATTTCTTGAAGAGATCTGTAGATTAATCTTTTGTATTCTGCTTCTGGTAATTTCAAGAAGTTTTCCTCCTCTGC
>NW_004444049.1:1892139-1933769 GCF_000243295.1 Trichechus manatus latirostris | reverse complement strand
CCTTTGAAGCTCTAATGTCCTGTCACCAGGTGGTTAGGTCTGTTACTTGGTATGTGAGCTCAGGAGTCCACCCACTCCTCCTGTATGGTATCAGCTGGTGCCCAGATAGATAGCCACCACATGTGTGGTATAGGCTCTCACTTACAGTCCTAGACAGGCATGGGTGATTGGTGTAGGCCTAAGCATCTGACTGCAGCAGGTAGACACACTTCTGAGCCAGGCAGGGGGCTGACGGCCGCCCCTGCGTATCCAGGAGGAAGGGGTGTCCCTGTTCCCTAGAATACAAAGGTGGGTATGTTTTTCAGCCCGACTATGAGCATCTCATGCTGTTGGTTGTAGGGACTGGGGGGCACCTCTTATTCATGGGCCCCTCTTGCAGGTGGCTAGGTGGAGTGGGTGGAGCCACTGGTCCTCAGGCCCCTGATGTGGGTAGATGAAGACCCTGCTTAATGGGCAGAGCAGTGTCAAATGTCAAGTACCTGCCACTTCACAGCTGAAACAGTTGAAGTTAGAGTTCTGGTATATACCATGTTGTACTGGGGTAATGAGGGCCTACACTGTTGAGATGGGCCCACACAAGTCTATGCAGGGGGAAAGCACTCAAAGTCCGTGAATCCCTTATGCCTGTGCCTAGGTAAAGGAGCTGTGCCTACCCTGGTTTCCTGGCTTAGGGGAGCCGGCAGTTTATTTTTTTCTCCTGTTTGTTAATTTGTTCACTCTCCAAGGCAGGGAGAATGGCTCTGGGTGTGTGACGGATCCTACTTCCAGTCCAGGGGAGTCGACAATTGCTTAAGCCAGTCTGGGACCCTGTGCAGAGCAGGGAGCGGGGAGGTAAATGGGAGAGAGATTTTTCCCTAAAGAGGGTGTTTTTGATTCACTTGGTAAGCCCTATGCAAGTACTTATCTTTCATGGAGGGCTTCTTCTCACTGGTTCTGCATGGCCAAGTAGACTCTCTGGTGGTGGATCTCTCCCGGTGTGGAAAACCTGCCTCCCAAGCACAGCTGCTTGCCTGCCTCACCACTCACCCATGAGCCGATCAGGTCTGAAGGGCTCACGCTCTCGCTGGGTCAGGTCTGGTGACTCCTTGCTCCTTCTGAACCGTCTCTCCCTCCCCCTGCTCAGTCCAGTTTGCCTTTGATGTTCAGGGCTCCCAGATTTCCATATATAAACGAATCACTTGTGTTTTTTGGTCTTTGTTGTAAGAGAGCACACTGGAAGCGTCTGAATACTCCACCATCCTGGCCCCACCTCCCATTACATTAGTCCTTTGGACTAATCTTTCCCTTGTGTCTTGTTTTCTTCATTCTCCCTTGTTCCCGAAGGGGTGAGACCAGTGGAGTCTCTTAGATGGCTGCTCACAGGGTTTTAAGACCCCAGACACTATTCACCAAGGTAGAATCTAGAACATTTCCTTTATAAACTATGTTATGCAAATTGAGCTAGATGTTCTGCGAGACCATGGTCCCCATAGCCTTCAGCCCAGCAATTTGGTCCCTCAGGGAGTTTGGATGTGTCTATGGAGTTTCCATGACCTTTCCTTGTACAAGTTGTGCTGACTTCCCCAGTATTGTGTACTGTCTTACCCTTCACCACAGTGTTGACCTTTTTTAACCTACGAAAAAGAATCACAATTTCATACCTTTACCAAATGTTTTCTTCCATGAAGGAGTGATGGGATTTGTCAGCCCAACCAGCTCAGGTATTAAGAACTCACTTTGCTCAATAGTAATAGTAGTAAATAGCACTACTACTAGTAATAATAATAATTAAAAGTGCTGCATACAAATCCAAGCCCAAGTCCTCAGGCTGAATGTTGGCGCCCAGCCTGGGGCAAGTGGTACCTGGGCGGTATGAATAGCTGTGCGGTTTTCTCAGTTCAACTTCCTCTTCTTGCCCTCGGAAAGCAGCAAGAAAACCCTCACCTTAGCGTCTTTCTGCAAAAGTCAAGGAGAAGAGTAAGGCCACTGGTAGAAAGACATGTCTGCACTGCTCAGAAGTGCCCCAGAAGCGGTGTCCCAGTTTTCTTCAGGACCTCCAAAGAAAGGGGGACGATGCAGCCAATTTGTTTTACTTTTTAAACTCTTTTATTGAGCTCTAATTCACATATGGTGCAATTCACCCATTTTAAAGTTTGCAATTGAATAATTTTCAGTATATTCACAAATGTGTGCAACCATCACCAAAGTCAATTCTACAACCAAAAAGAAACCCCTGGCCATTTAAACTGTCACCCTCTCTGCTCCCCTAGCCCTGCCAGCAACAAGTCAAGTTGACTCTGACTCATGGCGACCCCATGTATGTCAGAGAAGAACTGTGCCCTGTAGGGTTTTCAATGGCTGCTTTTTTTTGGAAGTAGATTGCCAGGCCTTTCTTTCAAGGCACTTCTGGGTGAACTCAAGCTTCCAGCCTTTCGGTTGGCACCACCCAGAGACTCCCTGCCCCACCCTAAGCCAAGAAGGGTCTGGCTGTCCAATCTCCTTGATCCCTTTAAGAATATCATTGTTGTCATTGTCTTTGTTAGTTTCCATTGAGTCGATTCAGACTCATGGTGACTCCGTGTATGCAGAGAAGAACTGTTCCATAGGGTTTTCAAGGCTGTGACCTTTCAGAAGCAGATTGCCAGGCCTGTCTTCCGAGGGACCTCTGGGTGGGTTCAAACTGGCAACATTTAGGCTAGTAGCGGAATGCCTAAGCCTAACCGTTTGCACAACCCAGGGGCGCCCTCTTCAGCCCTAAACAACAAGTAATCTACTTTCTGTCTCTATAGATTTCCCTGTTCTGGACCTTTCAGAGAGCCCTGGTGGCACAGTGGTTAAAGCGCTCGGCTGCTAACCAAAGAGTCAGCAGCTCAAAACCACCAGCCGTTCCACTAGAAAAAGATGTGCCAGTCTGCTTCCGTAAAGATTTACAAGCTTGGAAACCCTCTGGGGCAGTTCTACTCTGTCCTATAGGGTCGCTAGGAGTCTGAATCGACTCGACGGCAGTGGATTTGATTTCGGACATTTCACATGAATGGGATTTACAATACGTGGTCTTTTGTCGGGCCTCTTTCCTTCAGTGTAATATTTTCAAGATTCATCCATGTTGTAGCCTGCATTTCGACTTCAGTCTTTTTTAAGGCTGAGTGATACGCCGTTGCATGTATGTAGCACATCCTGTCATCCCTTCTTCTGTTGATGGAGGCTTGGATTATTTCCACCTTCTGGCTACTGTGAATGGTGCTGCTGTGAACATTTGTGTGCAAGTATTTGTTTGAGTCCCTGACTTCAAGTCTTTGGAGTATATACCCAGGAGTGGAATTGCTGGGTCATATGGTAGTTCTGGAGCCCTGGTGGCTCAGTGGTTAAGAGCTCAGCTGCTAATCAAAAGGTCTGCAGTTTGAATCCACCAGCTGCTCCTTGGAAACCCTATGGGGCAGTTCTATTCTGTCCTATAAGGTTGCTATGAGTTGGAGTCGATTCCACAGCAACAGGTTTAGTTTGGTTTTTTCATGAGTCAGAACCGACTCAGTGGTACCCGGTTTGGTTTTTGGTTTATGGTAGTTCTACGTTCGATCATTTGAGGCACTGCTGGCCTGCTTTCCACAATGACAGCACCATTTTATGTTCCCACCAGCAGTGCCCAAGGGATGCTATTTCTCTGCATCCTTGCCAACACTTGTTACTATCTGACTTTTTGATTCTAGCCATCCTAGTGAATGTGAAGTGTGTATTTTTTTTAAGTGTTTATTCTTAAAGACAGAAGTCCCTGAGTGGCACAAAAGGTTAAGCGCTCAACTACTAGCCTAAAGGTTGGCAGTTTGAACCCACTCAGAGGCGCCTCGGAAGACAGGCCTGGCGATCTGCTTCCACATGGTCACAGCTTTGGAAACCCTATGGAGCAATTCTACTCTGCATGCATGAGTCGGAATTGACTCAACAGAAACTAACAACTATAGCAACATTCCTAAAGGCATCGAGGAGACTGGCCAGCCAGTTTCTTCTCGGCTCATGGAGGCATCTTGGGTACAGAAAAGCTTGCCCAGAGGAGGTTGTCCCCACTGGAGCCATCTCTCCCATCTCTCATTATACGGTGGTCACCTGGCTTGTTTCTCTTGTGCCCTGAAGCTAACCCAGCCAGGTCTGCGTGACCTGGGGCAGGGATGGTTTTAATAAGCTGTAAATTAATAAGGGGCCCTGGTGGAGAAGTGGTTAAGAGATATGGCAAGCTACTGCTGCTAACCAAAATGTTCGCAGTTCAAATCCACGAGCTGCTCCTTGGAAACCCTATGGGGCGGTTCTACTCTGTCCTGTAGGGTCGCTAGGAGTTGGAATTGATTCGACGGCAACAGGTTTGGTTTTGGGTTTGGTATTGAATCTACAACAGTGGTTCTGGAGCCCTGTTGGTGCAATGCCTAAAAGTTACAGTTGCTAACCAAAAGGTCAGCAGTTCGAATCCACTAGCCACTCCTTGGAAGTCCTAGGAGCAGTGGAGCAGTCCTACTGTGTTCTAGAGGGTTGCTGTGAGTCAGAATTGACTCAACGGTAGAGGGTTTAAATCCATAAAGTGGTCCTCGATCCCGGTGCACAGGAATGTGGACTTCTGCACATATGAGACACTCAACACTGGAGAGCCGGAGAGAAATGTGCCTGGGGTTCCTCACCTGTGAAGTGAGGAGATCAGAGGCCTCACCTCAGAGGCTGGCTTAGCAATACAAGCTAAGCCAGCCTGGTCTTAGCGATGTGAGTGCATGGCCAAGGCAGACTGGGAGCCAGGGGTCCGGCACGTGCTAGCCCACCCTCACTGACTGCTCGGCAGTGGGCAGCTTGCTAAGCCTCTTAGCATCTCCCTCTTTTCGGTGGTTGAGAGAATTAAAAGAATGAGACACCTCAAGTGCCTAGCGTGCCATCCACTGGCCAGGAATCCTCAGGCGATTGATGGATTGATCCCAACACCTTGGATGATAAAAGCCTGTAATACCAACATTTATCGTGCACTGCGGGGGGTCAGCTTTGCATGCCTGCTGGCCTTTTCCCCCGCTGCCCCAAGGCAGGGCTGTGCTTGTCGGCACCATTTTGCAGAAGAATTAACCAAAGCTCAGCCTTAAGCAGCAGCACAGTCAAGGTCACCGACAGGACTGAAATCCCGGACACTCACGCCTACCACTTGGCCTCTCCATTCTCTGCCTTCTGCCTCAGTTTCTTCTCCTGCAAAACGGAGCTCTGGATGTGGTTCTTGCCTGTTGACGGGAACGCTGGGGATTCCAGCTGCGTGGGTGGAAATCGTTTGCAAGCTCCAGCGCTCGGATCAAGTGCCACACGCTGACAATGTGACCCCCGCAGTTTTGTGCATTCAGAAATTCAGGAGACAGTCAAGTCTCCTTAATGTTTCATTTCAAAGATGGTCGGAGCCGGAAGGGACCCAGAGCTGCTGAGTCTGGCTCTCGTTTCACACAGGACAGCGGGAGGCCAGAGACGGAGAGGGCTTCCGGTGGTCATCCCAGGGCACCCAATCACCCGGCCCTCTGCTTGGGGAGCCATCCGCCTATCAAGTGGACGAGTGACCATGGAGCACCCGTTGCACAGTTCTGGGCCTCCCTGCCAGGGTCAAACCGTGGCTGACCTCACAGAGCTCCTATCCTGGGGAGGGGTGACCCCAAACCAGCAAACAAGCAAAGGGACACCCTAGAGGACAAGCACAGGGGTCAGTGGATAGTTCCCAGGTGCTGGGACGGGGACACGGAAGCAGACTAAAGTCTGAGAAGGAGGCAGCGAAGGGGAGACCGTGGGTGGGTGCAGGGGCCCAGGCAGGGGAAGCAGCAAGGGTGGAGGCCCCCAGGGAAGACAAGAAGACGCCTGGGCATCCAGGGGAGAGAACAGGGCGGCAGGCAGGCCTGTGGACCCAGGAAGCACTTGCACGTCCCGGGAGGGGGTGCGGAGCCAGCTGCCATTGGTCTTAGCATAGCCGAGGAATGGCAGAAACCCTCCGGCCTGCATCCTTGTCCAGCAGCCTCCTGCCCACCCCTGCAAGGGGTAGGGGGCATAAGTCTGGTGGGCTGACCACTGGGAAGGCCGGAGGTGGGGGCAGCATAGACATGATGGGGAGAGTGGCTTCTTCGGCCCTCCCGCCCCCCATCCCCCACTCAGGGTCTCCCAGTGACACTGACATTGCCCTTCCCAGGGGTCTGCTCGCTGCGGTGGGCATGGGCTTCAGCTCGTCTGCACAAGAGAAGATAGTAAATAGCAGTTGGGGAAGAGAGCTTACCCACCCCCCTCAATCCCAGCCCGCAGCACCCCAGGCAAATGGTCAGAGTGGGGTGGGGGTGGAAGAGAAAAAAACGGTTGCTGTCGAGTCCACTCCCGTTCTACCCATGGTGACCCATGGGTGTCAGAGTTTCTGGGTTATGTTATTGGTAATACACAGCCAGTTAGTTAACTAGCTCCTGTCCAGTCAGCTCTGCCTCCTGGTGACCCTGTGTGTGTCAGAGCAGAACTGTGCTCCAGAGGGTTCTCAGTGGCTGTGACCGTTTGAAGGCAGCTGGCTTGGTTTTTGGTTTTTTGAGTGGTGTTTAAAACCATAACAATGTGGTGTCCTCCAGCTTTTATTTAAAAACGAACAAACAAACTTCATTCCAACAGGCAGAAACTGTAAACCTTTGCCTTGTCTCTTTGCATTTCTGCTTCCTCTGTATTCCCCCCACCAACTGTGCCCAAATTTTAATGTAGTTCATCTTAGAGGCATCTTATTTGTCACCCTGTCAGAATTCCGAGCCCTGATGGAGCAGTGGTTAAGAGCCCAGCTGCTAACCAAAAGGTCGGCAGTTCGAATCCACCAGCTGCCCCTTGAGAACCCTATGGGGCAGTTCTACTCTGTCCTGTTGGGTCACTATGAGTTGGAATCGCCTCGATGGCAATGGGTAGAATGGGTGTTTTATGTTAAACCTTCTTGTTCTGGATTATACTTCTGGATTATGTTATCAATACATAGCCCTTTAACTAGTTACCATTGAGTCAACTCTAACTCATGGCGACCCCATATTTGTCAGAGTAAAACTGAGCTCCATAGGGCTTTCAATGGCTGATTTTTTGGAAGTAGATTGCCAGGACTTTCTTCCAAGGCACCTCTGGGTGGACTCGAACTTCCAACCTTTTGGTTAGCAGCCAAGCACATTCACCGTTTGCATCACTCAGGGACTCCATTACTGATACATTTGTTCTTAGGTTCCGTCGAGTCAGTTCTGACTCATGGTGACCCCGTGTACAACAGAACGAAACACCGCCCAGTCCTGGGCCACCCTCACAATCGTTATGCTTGAGCCCTTTGTTGCAGCCACTGTGTCAGTCCATCTCACTGGAGGTCTTCCTCTTTTTCACTGACCCTCTACTTTACAGAGCATGATGTCCTTCTCCAGGGACTGATCCCTCCTGAGAACACGTCCGAAGTATATGAGAAGAAGTCTTGCCATCCTTGCTTCTGATAAGCATTCTGGCTGTACTTCTTCCAAGACAGATTTGTTCCTTCTTTTGGCAGTCCGTGGTATATTCAGTATTCTTTCCCCACACCATAATTCTTCTTTGATCTTCCTTATTCAATGTCCAGCTTTCACATGCATATGAGGAGATTGAAAACACCATGGTTTGAGTCAGGCACACCTTAGTCTTCAAGGTGACATCTTTGTTTTTCAACAAAGAGGTCTTTTGCAGCAGATTTGCCCAATGCAATGCATCTTTTGATTTCCTGACTGCTGCTTCCGTGGGTGTTGATTGTGGATCCAAGTAAAATGAAATCCTTGACCACTTCGGTTTTTTCTCCATTTATCACAATACTGCTTATTTGTCCAGCTGTGAGGATTTTTGTTTTCTTTATGTTGAGGTGTAATCCATACTGAAGGCTGTGGTCTTTGATCTTCATCAGTAAGTGCTTCAAGTCCTCTTCACTTTCAGCAAGAAAGGTTGTGTCATCTGCATATCGCAGGTTGTTAATGAGTCTTCCTCCAATCCTGATGCCGCGTTCTTATTCGTATAGTCCAGCTTCTTGGATTATTTGCTCAGCATACAGATTTTACCAACTTTTGTAGTCTGGAATTGATCAAACACGCAATCAGGATGCATTGATAATTACTGGTGATGGGAATGCAAAAGTTGGAAACGAAGAAGGATCTTTAGTTGGAAAATATGGCCTTGGTGATAGAGGTGAGCTGGAGATCGCGTGATAGTATTTTGCAAGACCAACAACTGCTTCATCACCAATACCTTTTTTCAACAACATAAATGGCGACTGTACACGTGGTCCTTGCCTGATGGAATACACAGGAATCAAAACCTCTACGTCAATATCATCAGTCATTATTGATACATAGTTGATCAAAATACCATGAATATAATACCAAATCATTGATAAGTAAAAGTTAAACACAAATAACATTCTATTTGAAATGAGACGTTTAATTTGACGATGGACTGGGCTGGTTCTTATTTTTCCTAAATTATTTCACGTGAATGTTACTGATGGCTGCCTCATTTTCGTTCCCGTTTTCCATTTCCGGTGACGTAAAGGAAACCCTGGTGGCGTAGTGGGTAAGAGCTAGGACTGCTAACCAAAAGGTCGGCGGTTCGAATTCACCAGGTGCTCCTTGGACAACCCTCTGGGGCAATTCTTCCCTGTCCGATAGTGTTGCTATGAGTTGGAATCGACTCAACAACAACAGGTTAGTGATGTAAAAGCTGAAAAGTCTTGCTCACATCAATAAAGAGATGGGGTGGGAGTTTTGTTACCGTGATGTCTTTCAAGGAGATGAACATCTGTCAAAGTATATGTTCACACCCACAGAGTGAGTCTTTCTCCCAAGAACTGTGAAATAACCATTCAGTATGCCAGTTCCTCTTTTCTTTGGGGAGTTGGATAAAAAAACAGACCCGTTGTTATCGAGTTGATTCTGACTCATAGCGACCTCATGTGACAGAGTAGAACTGCTCCATAGGGTTTTCTTGGCCGTAAACTTTATGGAAGCAGATGGCCAAGCCTTTCTTTCATGGCACCACTGGGTGGGTTTGAACCGTCAACATTTAGGTTAGTAGATGAGCGCAAACTCTTTGCTCCACCCAGAGTCGCAGAGGGGTGGGTGATGGACAAACAGATACATAAGCAGAGAGAAAGGGCAGAGCCCAGCCTTGAGGGACGGGGACCTGGAAGCGAGGCCATGGATGCCCAGATGGCGTATCTCTGTCACCCGGGAGGGCTTTGGGAGAGACAAGGTCATTGAGCAAGAACCACCCTGACTCCAGCCTCCTCCACAGCACAGCTGGGCTCCAGGCTTCCCTCCCTCCACTCCACGGAGGCCAAATGACCCGTTCCTCAGGCCTCCCTTCAGCCACAGGGCTGCTTCTGGCAGGCACTTCACCTTGTCCCTTTGTTGGGTGCCCCGAGGCCTTTGCACCTGAGGACGCTCCCTGGGAGGTGTGGGCAGGGCGATGGCTCGGCCTTTCGTTTGTAAAGTGGGAGAAAGGTGGCTGTGAAAGGGGACGGAATTCTCAGTTTCACTGTTTGAGGACAGCCCGCCTTTGGCAGCGGGTGGTCTGTTCCTCCTGTTCCCCAGGCAAGAGGCCAAGGGGCTTTGCAGAAGTTTTGGAGAGGTGGTCCTTCCCCTTCTTGCCTGTTAGTCCCATCACCTTCAGACCTCCACTCCACCCTGACCTCCCTGGGAAGCCTTTCCTGACCTCCTCCCAGGGTGACTGCACATCTCCAGCTGTGCCTTTGGAGAGAGAGGAGGGGCTCTTAACAATTAAACCACCAGCTGCAGTTGAGTTCAACTCATGGCGCCCCCATATGTGTCAGAGTAGAACTGCACTCCATAGGGTTGTCGATGGCTGGTTTTTCAGAAGCAGATTGCCAGGCCTTTCTTCCATGGTACCTCTGGTTGGACTCAAACCCTCAACCTTATCAGCTGAGTGCGTTAACCATTTGCACCACCCAGGGCTCCCTCTTAAGAATTACGCTGGGACAAAAAGCACACGCGCAGACAGTTCTGGGCATGCAGTACTCGTGGGTACCTCACCTGGTACGGCTTTCATGAACCACGCCCTCTAGTCTGTGTCCTGCTTGTGCGGGGAGCTGGTGGTTTGGGGAGGGCTCGGCCTCACCTGGAGCCTCAGCTTACCTGGGGGCAGTGCTGTGCTCCTGGCTGAGGCTCTGCCTGCGAGCTGCGGTCGGCTCTATGAGAGGAACCAGGCACAGGGCCAAATCCGGGCATGATGGTGCCCCCGGGGCCTCACTGCTGCCAGGTGCCCACCAACAGGAAGACCCTGTTCTCAGTCAGTCCTCAACAATCCTGACAGCTGTTGGTGTAGTTGTTGCTGGGTGCCATGGGGTCAATTTTGACTCCTAGCAACCCTGTGTGACACAGCAGAACTGCTCCGTAGGGTTTTCTAGGCTGTAATCTTTACAGGAGCAGATCACCAGGTCTTTCTCCAGCGGAGCCACTGGGTGGGTTCAAACTGCCAGCTTTCCGGTTAGCAGGTGGGCACTTAACTATTGCGCCACCAAAACAAACAAAAAAAAAAAACCAAACCCGTTGCCGTTGAGCCTATTCCCGCTCATAGCGACCTTAGAGGACAGAGTAGAACTGCCCGATAGGGTTTCCAAGGAGCAGCTGGTGGATTCGAACCACTGACCTTTTGGTTAGCAGCCGAGCTCTTAACCACTGTGCCACCAGGCCTCCATTGCACCACCAGGGCTCCTTAATCCTGAGAGATGGTGTCTTAGGCTGGGTTCTCTAGAGAAGCAAAACCAGTAAAGTGTATAAATATATATATATAGAGAGAGATTATATCAAGGAAACAGCTCACGCAGTTGTAGAGACTAGAACGTCCCAAGTTCGTGGATCAGGGTAGAGGCCTCTCCCAAGTCACACAGCTGCAGAAGCTGGCAAGCCCAAGATCGGCAGGTCAGAGAGCAGGGCTCCCACACACAGGCTGTGCAGATCGACGAATCCCAGGTTCGGCAGATAAGCTGACAGCTCAAGTCCCAAGAACGGGAGATGAGACAACAGGAAGCAGCCGCAGGATCCAGAGAGAGCAAAAAGCCAGAACGTCTGCTTATATACAGATGCGGGCCACACCCCCAAGGAGACTCCCTTTCATCTGATTGGCTTCTCACAGTATATTCAATCATGGGAGTGATTACATTAAAACACGGAGACTCATGGCCCCGCCAAGTTGACACACAATCTTAACCATCACAGACGGTGAGTATTATTAAGCTTATTTTAGAAAGCAGGAAACCAACGCCCCAGAGGGGAGGTGACTTCCCACCATCTCACAGGGTATCCTGAGGTGTGTCTTACTTACTGTTGTTAGGTGCCTTCTAGGTGGCTTCGACTTATAACGACCCCATGTACAACAGAAGGCATCGCTGCCTGGTCCTGCACTGTCCTTACGATCACTGGTGTGTTTGAGTTCATTGTTGGGGTTGTTGTGTCCGTCCAGCTCCTGGAAGGTTGCCCTCGTTTTCGCTGACCTTCTACTTTATCAGACATAACGTCCTTTTCTAGTGATTGGTCCTGATGACCTGTCCAAAGTAAGCATATCCACGTCTCTCCATCCTCACTTCTAAGGAGCATCTGGTTGTATTTCTTCTAAGACCGATTTGTTCATTCTTCCGGCAGTCCACGGCATACTTAATATTCTTTGCCAACACCACGGTTCAAATGTTATCGATCTTTCTTCTGCTTTTCTTTTTCATTGTCCAGCATTCACATGCATATGAGGTGATTGAAAAGACCATGACTCTGGTCAGGCACATCTTAGTCATCAAAGTGTCTGTCATGGATTGCACTGTGTCCCCCAAAAATATCTATCAACTTGGCTGGGTCATGATTCCCAGTATTGTGTGACGTCCACCATTTTGTCATCTGAAGTGATTTCCCTATGTGTTGTAAATCTTAACTCTATGATGCTGATGAGATAGGATTATTGGCAGTTATGTTAATGAGGCAGGACTTAATCTACAAGATTGGGTTGTGTGTTAAGCCAATCTCTTTTGAGATATAAAAGACAGAAGCGAGCAGACAGACAGGGGGACTTCATACCACCAAGAAACAAGAGCTAGGAGAATAGCATGTCCTTTGGACCCAGGGGTTCCTGTGCTGAGAATCTCCTAGACCAGGGGAAGATTGATGATAAGGACCTTCCTCCAGAGCTGACAGAGAGAGAAAGCCTTCCCCTGGAGCTGACGCCCTGAATTTGGACTTTTAGCCTCCTAGACTGTGAGAGAATAAACTTCTCTTTGTTAAAGCCATCCACCTGTGGGATTCCTGTTATAGCAGCACTAGATGACTAAGACAGTGTCTTACACAAGGAGGTTCTAAAACCAGTGTGGGTAAAGCAAGATCTCACAGAGTCAGTACCCGAGGAAAAGTCCCCCCAAAAGGCAGCAAGCAGATGCCACGGCAGCCCTCCATCAGCCAGTTCCCCAGAGGTGGTCCTGACGAAGCATTGATTGGCCTTTAGGGGTCGCGTGGGATGAAAACTTCTCTCTGGACTCAAATACACGAAGCTTATTCAGGGGGACAGACAGCCAAGTCCCTGCCTGGGGGGACAAGAGATCTCTTAACCCTTCTGCTGCTGCCTCGGGGGCCCCCACTGTGGGTAATTCATTCTTTCTTCCACTTACCATCATTTCTGCCCCGCATCTGTCAATCTGTCCAACTACGCTGGCTTGTGTCTTGCTGCGATGCTTGGAGCTAAGCCACTGGTATTTCAAATACCAGCAGTGTCACCCATGGTGGACAGGTTTCAGTAGAGCTTCCAGACTGAGACAGAGTGGGAAGAAAGGCCTGGCAATCTACTTCTGAAAATCAGCCAATGAAAACCTTTTGCACCACAATAGAATATTGTTTGAGACTTAGACTTGCTTACTATGGACTTGTCATCAGGAGGGACCAATCACTGGAGAAGGACACCATGGTTGGTGAAGTGGAGGGCCAGTGAGGGCAAGGGAGACCCTCAGTGAGATGAACTGACACAGTGGCTGCAGCAGTGGACTCAGACATACCAACGATCACGACTATGGCGCAGGACCGGGCCTTCTGTTATACATGAGTCAAAGCCAACTTGACAGCAACCAACCACAACAATGCCGTCACTAATGTTATTATTACTGCTAATAAAACAAACAAACGAACAAGACAAAACCCACTGCCATCGAGTCGATTTCAACTCATAGCGACCCAATAGGGCAGAGTGAAACTGCCCTATAGGGTTTCCAAGGGGAACTGGGGGATTCGAACTGCCCATCTTTTGTTAGCAGCCTGAACTCTTAACCACTGCACCACGAGGGTTCCTTACTGCAGACCAGTAAAAAAAAAAAATACCCTTGCTGTTGAGTCAGACTCATAGCAACCCTATAGGACAGGGTAGAACTGCCCCATAGGGTTTCCAAGAGCAGCTAGTGGAGTCGAACTGCCGACCTTCTGGTTAGCAGCCGAGTGCTTGACCACTGTGCCACCAGGGCTCCTTACTGCTGACACGGCAGCGAAAATCACGTGAGCTCATGCACTCAGCTCTGACTCTGCTTACTGGGCTTATGCCTTATTCTGGCTCTGAGATCCTCAGTCTTCTCACCTGTAAAATGGGGTCATGATGGTGCACACCTCGGGGATGGCGCCATGAGGCAATGCCTAAAGGAGCAGGTCCTGCGCTGGTGGCTGCTCCCCCGAATCGGTCCTGCCTCCCTGACAGCACACGGGGGTCCTTCCTGCCACTTTGAAGAGGACATGATGCGGGCCCACCCGCAGCCAGAAGCCGTTCCTGGGCCCTGGCCTCTGGGCCGCCTCTGGGCCTGCTCGCTGTCGTCCCGTTCTGCTGCTGCTAAAACCCAAGATGCAGCCCCTGAACTGAGGCAGAGCCAGCCTGCTATTCTGGGGGTCTTCTTTCAACTATTTTGGCAAAGACCAAATGGCAGACTCCTCTAAAATAGACCTACCGAACCCAGCCTGCTCCTTGTGCTCCAGGTCACACACCAGGCCCGGCCGTTCACTGCGGCGCAGTTAAATGCGGACCTGGCATCCGGACATGGACGAGGCCTCGACCAAAATACTGCCACAAACGTGACACCGAAATAAGACCAGGCCGCCCCGTGAGGTTTCCCAGAAGCTCTGACTTTCTCTGTGAAATCCTGGGGGCCAGCTGCTGGGGGTGGGCGGTGGCCAAAACATCCAGTTTAATTAGAAGCAAAGACGGCTGGACCAGCAGACTCCAATGGGGAGAAGAGTCTCTTGCTTAGACCGGTTTGTAGGGGAAACACTTGTGATACCCAGGGACCCCTCACCGCAGCCCAGTTCCTAAAAAATAGCTCTCCAATAAGTGAGACTCATTTTCCCTAGATTTCCATTGCTAGATTTTTTTTTTGTCCTTTAATATAATATCTGCCATCTGTCAGTGGGTCATACTTTAGTGGCTTGTGTGTGGCTGTGATTCTGGAAGCGAAGCCACTGGTATTTCAAA
Source organism: Trichechus manatus latirostris (assembly GCF_000243295.1). NCBI lineage: Eukaryota > Metazoa > Chordata > Mammalia > Sirenia > Trichechidae > Trichechus > Trichechus manatus. The sequence continues at coordinate 1,919,288 of NW_004444049.1, read as the reverse complement.
GAGCAGCAGGGTCACCCATGGTGGACAGGTTTCCACAGAGCTTCCAGACTAAGACAGACTAGGAGGAAAGGCCTGGCAATCGACTTCCAATAATTAGCCAATGGAAACCCTATGGATCGCAACAGAGCTGTGTGATGTAGTGATGTCTGATGTAGTGCTGGAAGATGAACCTCCTGTGTTGGAAAGCACCAGCATACACAGCGGCCGTGACAATGGACTTGAGCATATCAACGATCGCAGATGTGGGCCAGACCGGGCAGCGTTTTGTTCTCTTGTGTGAGGTCACCATAATCTGACTGGACAACAGCTAACAACGCTTCACCGAGTCTTTCCAAAGCATACGTCGTTTTCATGGGAACACTCGTTCTCTGTCTGCGCCCGTATTCAATCTATTCATCTTTTTATGGGTTTATTTTATGGTTCATTTTGTTTCCTGTGGCTTGGGCACACATCTGGCCACTGTTGCTACCAGGTGATGTGAGGGACCCTACCCCAAGCATTCAGCGGCCGAGGGCTTCGGTTGGCATGTTTGCAGAGGGAGTGGGGGTCACTCGCCTGGTGAGCCCGTGTGGGGACTGGCCAAAGCGGTCCTGTGAAAGGCAGAGAACCCTGTCTACGCGTGAGCTATTGTTGTGATGTATTTAGAGGCAGCCACGTGGCCCCCGGGGGCAGGGAGACCCTGTGGGGCTCTGCTAACCCTGGCTGGGTAACCACAGACAAGTCACTCACACTCTTTGAGCCTTAGGAGCTTGTGGAGAGGGTTAAGGGAGAGCGTAATGAGGAAGGCGCAGAGTCCTTGGGAGGGCTGGTTGTGGGTGTCCATCTCCGCCCACCGGGAAGCTGCTGGCTCTTGCTGGTGGCCAGGTCCTCTGACAGCGAGGCCCCTTGGGTCCCGAGGGGGTTTCTCTTCAGCACAGACCCTCTGAGCTCTGGGCCAGGGCAAAACAGGCTTCTGTGCCTTCCTAGGGCGTGCCCAGGGCCCCAGTGCATACCTCTGCTTCCTAGAGCCCCCAGCCGGGCTCCTGGGTCCGGGCCATCGAGGGAGGGGCCAAGGCAGCTGTCCCATCAGGAGGGGTGGCCGGAGCGAGAGGAAGTTTGGTTTCTCACGGGCCACTGTGGTCCCAGGGGAGGAGCTGTGGGCTCGGGGGATGTGGACACGCAAAAGGCAGTGACCGTGGCACTCCCAGGGGCCAGCCTCTGTCCATCTCCACCATCCAGGCCAGAATGTGGCCTCAGAAAGGCCCAAGAGATGGAGGCCCTGATAGGGCCCTGAGAGGAGACGCTGCTTCCAGTCTGGGTCCCTGCACAAAGGGTACTGGTCACGGTGAGCCGACCTGCCACAATGCAGAAGGCAATCTGATCTCCTTACTCCTTCTTAGCCCTCCATGGCTCCCCAGTGCCGGAAGGAGGTCTGCTGGCCTCAGTTGGGCCTCCAGGCTGAGTCTCGGCCAGTCCGGCACAGCTCCCCACCCCGATGAGACAATCTGGCCACACTCACTCCCGCTGGGAAGCCCACTCACACCACTCAGTCCTCAGTGAGCTGCCCAGCCACCAGGGTCCAGCAGTGCCGCCTCCATCAGCACCCTTACCCCGGAGGGTAACCACTGCTGGCTCCAGGGTCCACGTCTTTCATGACCTCCCCGAGCTCGTAAGTGCAGGGGCCTGCCAGGCACAGCCAAGACCGCAAGAAGGATTTATTTGCTGCATGAACAGGTAAATAAATGAATCATCCTGCAAATATATATTTTTTTCCCTTAACAAATACAACCTGCTGTCGTTGAGTCGATTCCGACTCTTAGCAACCCTATAGGACAGAGTAGAACTGCCCCATAGGGTTTCCAAGGCTGACATCTTTACGGAAGCAGACTGCCATTTTCTCCCTCGGAGAGGCTGGTGGGTTCAAACCGCTGACAGTTTGATTAGCAGCCAAGCGGTTAACCTACCATTTTCCCACACAACTAGACAGCCTTTGTAAACATCATGACTTCTGCTGGGCGGCTGCACGTGACGTGGCTTAGTTAACCACGCTGCTCCGTTTCTGCTGTTAGACAGTTTCCAAGTTCTTTTCTATTATAAACAATGCTGCGATGAACATCTTTGGGCGTTTTTTTTTTTCTTTCTGTATCTTGGGATCTGATCTTCAGAAGTGGAACTCCTGAATCTAGGCTATTTTGGGCTCTAAATTCATGGTTCTTGAAAGCACCAGTTTATGCCGAAAGCATATACAAAGCTGTTCATTTAACCGCATCCTCCCCAGCAGTGGGTACGTGGGGTTTTTTTTTGGTTTTTTCTTCTGCTAGTGTTTATTAATTTGACAGGCAAACAATGATACTTACTTTTTTTTTATTTTTAATAAGCTTTTTAATTTAGAACAGTTTTAGATGTACAGAAAAGTCTCAGAGGTACTACAAAGTATCTCTGTCATGCATTGAATTGTGTCCCCCAAAAATGTGTGTCACCTTGGCTAGGTCATGATTCCCAGTATTGTGTGATTGTCCACCATTTTGTCATCTGATGTGATTTTCCTCTGTGTTGTAAATCATACCTCTATGGTGTTAATGAGGTGGAATTAGCAGCAGTTATGTTAATGAGGCAGGACTCAATCTACAAGACTGGGTTGTGTGTTAAGCCAATCTCCTTTGAGATATAAAAGAGAGAAGCGAGCAGAGAGACAGGGGGACTTCATACCACCAAGAAACAACAGCCAGGAGAATAGCACATCCTTTGGACCCAGGATCCCTGCACCGAGAAGCTCCTAGACCAAGGGAAGATTGATGACAAGGATCCTCCCCCAGGGCCAACCGAGAGAGAAAGCCTTCCCTTGGATCTGATGCCCTGAATTCAGACTTCTAGCCTCTTAGACTGTGAGAGAATAAATTTCTCTTTGTTAAAGTCATCCACTCTGGTATTTCTGTTATAGCAGCTCTACGTAAGTAAGAGTCTCCATATACCCTACACTCAATTTCCTCTGTTGTTAACATCTTACTTAAAAAAAAAAAAAAGTTGCCCTTGAGTTGATTCAGACTCATAGAGAACCCATGTGTGTCAGAGTAGAACTGTGCTCCATAGGGTTTTCAATGGCTGATCTTTCTGAAATAGATTGACAGGCTTTCTTCCGAGGCGCCTCTGGGTGGCTTCAAACAGCCAACTTTTGATTAGTAGTTGAGTGCTTACTCATTTGCCCTGCCCGGGGAGCTGTCTTACCTTAGTATGGGAAGTTTGTGATAGCGTTTTGTTGTTAGGTACCATTCAGTCAGTACAGCAGAAGAAACACTGCCCGGTCCTGTGCCATGCTCACAGGCGATGCTATGCTTGATCCCATTGTTGCAGCCACTGTGTCAATCCATCTTGTTGAGCGTCTTCCTCTTTATCACTGACCCAAGCAGGATGTCCTTCTCCAGAGACTGGTCCCTCCTGATAACATGTCCAAAGTATGTGAGACGTGGTCTCGCCATCCTTGCTTCTAAGGAGCATTTTGGCTGTACTTCTTCTAAGACAGATTTGTTCCTTCTTTTGGCAGTCCGTGGTATATTCAGTATTCTTTCCCCACACCATAATTCTTCTTTGATCTTCCTTATTCAATGTCCAGCTTTCACATGCATGTGAGGAGATTGAAAACACCATGGTTTGAGTCAGGCACACCTTAGTCTTCAAGGTGACATCTTTGTTTTTCAACAAAGAGGTCTTTTGCAGCAGATTTGCCCAATGCAATGCATCCATGGTATATTTCCTTGTGGTTGCTGTTGTTGGGTGCCATCAAGTTGATTCCAACTCATAGCGACCCGTGTGACGGAGTAGAGCCGCCCCATAGGGTTTTCTAGGGTGCAGTCTTTATGGGAGCAGATCGCCAGGTCTTTCTCTTACGGAGCAGCTTGTGGGTTCGAACTGCCAACCTTTTGCTCAGCAGCCGAGCACTTAACTGTTGTGCCACCCACCCACCCATTGCCACCAAATCAAATTCAGACTCATGGTGACCCCGTGTGACAGGGTAGAACTGCCCTATAGGGTTTCCAAGGCAGTAAATCTTTACAGAAGCAGCCTGCCACACCTTTGTCCCGTGGAATGGCTGGTGGGTTGGAATCATCAAACTTGCAGTTAGCAGCTGAGTGCTTTAACCACTGCACCACCAGGGCTCCTTAATAATTATACTACCATAACGTTCCATAGGTGGTTACAGGACTGACGTTATAGGGTGCATGTTGCTGTCGTTAGATGCTGTCGAGTTGATTCCAACTCGTACCAACCTGTGTGACAGGGGAGAACTGCCCCGTAGCATTTCCAAGGTTGTAATCTTTATGAGGGAGCCCTGGTGGCACAGGGGTTAAGAGCTATGGCTACTAACCAAAGGGTTGGCAGTTCGAATCCGCCAGGCACTCCTTGGAAACCCCATGGGGCAGTTCTACTCTGTCCTATAGGGTCGCTATGAGTCGGAATCAATTTGACAACAATGGGTTTGGTTTGATTTTGGAATCTTTATGGGAGCAGATTGTCAGGCCTTTCTTCCATGGTGCTGCTGGTGAATTCGAACCCCCAACCTTTTGGTCAGTAGCCGAACACTTTACGCATCATATTTCCTTAGCTTTTCCCTAACGTTCTCCAGCTCTGGGGCTCCAGGGAGGGCCTGGCTGGGGACTGGACTCTGGGGGAGTGGGGTGACAGGCAGCCGCAGGAACATCACTGGCAGCCCCCTCCCAACACCGAGGGTCTGTCTCCCTGGGTGGGCCAAGGGCAAGGTGTCTGGTCAAGCCCAGAAGGGCCTCAGCATCTGCCTCTGACCCATGGCCCCAGACTCAGCCTCCCACCACACTCAGAACAAAATGCAGGGGCTGCCCTGGCTGCCTCTCCCCACTGCCTCCTGCCCCCTGCCTCCTGCCCCCTGCCCACGCTGGTGGCTGCTCTGGGGGTGGGGGCCGTGCCTGGACCCCGTCTTGCTCTTGCTGGGTCCCCTCTTTGCATGGTGGTCACTCAGGTGTTGGCTGGATGTCACCTCCCCAGAGAGGTGTTCTTGGCTAATGTCACCTGCCCCCCCATCACTCTCTAGCCCACTCTGAAATTTGCTTTCTTAAAGGTGAAGCGCTCACACCATCTGAAAACGGCTACAGTTGATCCTCAGTATTCGAAGATTCCATCCTTCCGAATTCACCTGTTGTTGTTAGGTGCTGCGAAGTCAGTTCCTACGCAGCGACCCTACGCACAACAGAACGAAACCCTGCCCGGTCCTGTGCCGTCCTCACAATCGTTGCTATGTTTGAGCCCATTGTTGCAGCCACTGTGTCAATCCATCTGGTTGAGAGTCTTCCTCCTTTTCGCTGACCCTCTACTTTATCAAGCATGATGTCCTTCTCCAGGGACTGGTCCCACCTGCTAACATGTCCAAAGTACATGAGACTCAGTGTGGCCATCCTTGCTTCCAGGGAGCACTCCGGTTGTACTTCTTCCAAGACGGAATTTAGCTAGTCGCTAAAATTTATTTGTAACCCCCAAATCAATACTCGCGGCGGGTGCGCGGGCATGCGCATACGCAGATGGAGGGGCGCGCCTGAGTTGCCCTCCCGACGCGCACATTCTCCGCTGAGGTCGAAGCAGGCTGGTGCAACATGCGCGATTCCGTATTAGTGGGACGTCACTTCCCATCACGGACGCGAACAGGGAGAACCAACTGTGTTTGCTTCTCACTTCTCCTGGGGTGCGCAGACCCGGGAGCAGGGCTGTCTCCACTGGGTGGGGAGTGTGGATGGCACCGTGATCCACCTGACCCGCCCTGGGCAGGAGGATGGGGGATCAGAACTTCCAGTGCCCAGGGCTGGGGCTGGCTGGGCAAAGTGTGTGGCTGAATCCTGTGCCCAGCCCTTGGCCACCCTTGGGGTCTGCCAGCTCCCAGGCCCCACCCACTCCCCTGGGGTTGTGGTCTGAGGAAGGTGCTGGCCAGTCTGACAGCCATTTAAATGGCTCACCCCAGAGGAAGGTGGGGATGGCAGATGAGGGCTCCAGCCCAAAGCCCCTGCCCCTGCCAGGGAGCTGCCACTGATGACAGTAGCCCATCGTCACGTGGAAAAGCCTCTAGTGGAGCCCTTTGGGCGCTGTGGCGGAATGGGGGGCGGCAGGGGCTCTGACCTCCAGCAGGTGGCCACTGGCTGGGCTGGCAATAAATCTTAACTCCATTCTTGCAGCGGGGGGGATATCAGCATGCCAAGCATTCTCCTCCAGTGTCCCTGGCATTTGAAGGAGCCGCTAGGAAGGGGAAGAAGTGGACTTCATGGCCTGGCCTGGGGAGCCACACAGGTGGAGGAAGTGTGTGGCCATAGAAATCCTGAGTTTTGATTGGCATATGACTGCCGGGAGCAAAGACTATATATCCCAGCCTTCCTTGCAGCTCAGAGTGGTCATGTGACTGATGTATGGCCAATGGGAGGAAAGCAACGGTGTTGGGTGTGGCTTCTGGGAGATGTCCTTTGAGAGTGGAGGCAGGCCTGTCTTCTTTGCTACCTCTGGATGGAATGTGGATGTGATGACAGGAGCCAAAGCAGCTATTTTGTACCATGAGGTCAAAGCCACGTGATGAATAGGGAGGAAAGAGTTGGCAAGAAACTGAGCCTCCGACCATTGTGGCGCCACCTTATTGCCCTGGACTGCTGACTACCAGACCTCTTTTACATGAGAGATATAAACTTTCTTGCTGAGAGTGCATTTATTTTAAGTTTTCTGACCTTCATAGTTGAGTCAAATCCTAACCGACACAGGGAACATGGGTACTCTGGGAGGTTCATCTGGGGCCAAGAGGAGCTGTGAGGCCAAAACCATTAGATTCCAAAAGCAAGGCTTTCCCATGCAGGTAGGGTTGCAGGCGTGGTGCCTCAGACAAGCCCTTGGTGAGCTTCAGGGGGGCTGTGACCACCCTACTCCTGCCCCAACCTGTCTCCCTTCAGCACAGGGCCTGAGTGGGCCCCCAGACAATGATGCCCTCATTTTGGTGCCAATCCCTCCCTTAAGCCCCCAACACCTGGGTGGAGGTAGCACTTCCTTGCCCAGCCTCCCCACCTGCCCTTTCACCCATAGAGTGCATGTAGGGGGTGGGGTGGCTGTGTTCCCCCAGGGCCATTGTGAGTCCACAGGGAGGCAGGCACAGTCCCCTCGCAGACCCAGTCTAACGTCATCCCTTCGCACTGGGAAATTGGGGCTTTACCTCAAGCCTCAGTCTCCCTGCCTGTAAAATGGGATTGTAATGGCTGGCGCTGCAGGGTCTCTGGGAGAATTTGGTGGGACAGTGGTGGAAAGCCCAGAGCAAAGAGCTTCACGTGCTGACTCAGGGGCGTGATCGACCCAGAGCTTGTCCCTTTATAGCAGCGTCTCCATAGTGTAGTTGCACCAGTCTCCCGGAGGCCTTGTTAAAACAGGTTGCTGGGCCCCTCCCAGGGTTCTGCCTCAGCAGGTCTGGGTGCCCAGGAATGTGCATTGCTAGCCAGTTCTCAAGGAGCCCTGGTGGCACAATGGTTAAGTGCTTAGCTGCTAACAAAAAGGTCAGCAGTTCGAACCCGCCATCTACTCCATGGGAGAGAAGACCTGGTGATCTGCTCACATAAAAACTACAGTCTAGGAAACTCTATGGGGTAGTTCTAGTCCGTCACGTGGGGTCGCTAGGAGTCAGAATTAACTGGATGGCACAAAACCACAACCAATTCCCCGGCCAGGGGACCACACTTGGGGAGCCATTGGTTTAAGTCAAGGACTCTACAACAAAAATGTGCAAATGAGCCCCTCCTTAAGATCACCTGGGCCCAAGACCAGCGGAACTCTGTAGCCAGACAACTGGGTTTCAATTCCAGCTCCAACCCTTGGATGCTGCGTGACCTTGGGCAAGTTGCTTGCCTTCTCTGAGCCTTGGTTCCCTATCTGTCAAATGAGGAGAATTCAAACACAACTCAGAGAGCTGAGGAGGATCAGGCAAAGTGGCAGAGTTGGCAAGAGCCCAATAAAAGCCCCTCCTCTTTCTGCTTCTCCTCACCCTCCCCACCTCCACCACAATCATCATCATCATCATTGTTATGGATTGAATTATGGCCCCCAGAATATCTGCCGAATTCCTGGGCCTTGTAGTGTGGCTGGGATCCTGTTTGGAAATTGTGTTTCTTTTGTTACATTAATGAGCTCATACCTGTGCAGGATGGGTCCTAAACCTAATCCCCTCTGAGTTCTAAAGACCAGGATAGACACAGAGACACACACACAAGGGGAAGACAGACACCTTGTGAGGATCACCTACAAGCCCAGGAGTAATAAGCGCCTGCTGCATACCCTACCCTGGCTGGCCTGGAAGGTGACTCTGTCGGCAGGGTCAGGCCAGGACCCAGGCCCACAGCCCCCTCCTTGGCCATGCCCTGACCCTTGTGTGCAGCATGAAGGTGGGCCCTCTGCCCCCCTTGTGGCATACTGGGCACTCCAAGATGGTCTGGTACTGCTCCCAGCCCCTCAGGGTTGGTCAGTCATTCCCGAATCAGGGGACACCACTCCCTCCCCACTGCCAGACCGGGGTGACCGAGCAGCCACTGCAAGCACGCCAAGGGGCAAAGAGGCATCATCATCCGCCAAGTCTACCGGCTGGGCCAGACCTTCTCCACCAGCTTGGCTTCACCTTGGAAACCCAGCAAAGTCCAGGACCACAGGTGGTGAAGTTGTTGCTGAGGGCACTGCCATCTGCTGGCAGGATGGGGTACTGCAGGCCATGCGTCCTCCCAGGCCACCTCTGCCACACTCGCCCCCACCTTCTGCCTCCCCAATTGCTCGCAAGGGGTGATGAAGGCCTGGCCAGCCCCACCCTCACCAAAAGACTTGCAGACGTGACTGTGCCGTATTCTTTTTATAACTACTTTGTTGTTGTTAGTGGTCATTGAGTTGATTCCGACTCATGGCAACCCCATGTGTGCAGAGTAGGGCTGCTCCATAGGGTAGCAACTTTGTTGAGACATGATTCACATATCACACACTCCATCCACTGAAAGTGAACAATTCAAATGGTTTTTAGTATATTCCCAGGGTTGCCCTGGTGGCGCAGTGGTGAAGAGCTATGGCTGCTAACCAAAAGGTCGGCAGTTCGAATCCACCAGCCGCTCCTTGGAAACTTTATGGGACAGTTCTACTCTGTTCTGTAGGGTCACCATAAGGCAGAATCAACTCAACGGCAATGGATTTTTTTGGTTTGGTGCAACCATCACCACAATCAATTTTAGAACATGTTTATTACTCACAAAGGATCCCGTACACCAATGTATCCCCAATCCCCTTAGCCCTGTTGTTGCATGCCGTCGAGTCGATTCTGACTCAGAGCCACCCTACAGGACAGAGTAGAACTGCCCCATGGGATTTCTTAGGCTGTCATCTTTCCAGGAGCAGATGGCCAGGTCTTTCTCCCATGAAGTCACTGGTGGGTTCGAACAGCAGAAGACATGTAGGCTGGCAGTCTAGCGCTCAACCATTGTACCACAAGGGCACCTTCCCCCAGCCCTAGGCAAACACTAATCTACTTTCTGTTTCTATAGTTTCCCCTTTCCATGTACTTCATATAAATGAGGTCATACCACATGTGGTCTTTTGTGACTGTCTTCTTTCACTCAGCATAACTTTTTGGGGGTCCATCCATACTGTAGCGTGTATCATTTCTTTTTATTGCTGCATAATGTCCCCTTGTGTGGATATGCCACGTTTTCTTTATTTGTCCATCAGTCAATGGATGTTTGCTTCCACTTTCTGGCGATTGTGAATAATGCTACTCTGAACGTTTGTGCACAGATTGTTTTTTCACTGAGTATATACCCAGGAGTGGAATTGCTGGGCCATTGGTATCCCTGGGTGTAATCTCAGGAACTGCCAGACTGTTTTCCACAGTGGGCGCACCCCTCTTCCCTGTTCTTGATGTCCTGACTGTCCTGCCCCTGTTCCTCGGACACCATGTGGGAGAGTATTATAAGTGCTGAGACCAAGAGACCTGGTCCCAGCCCTGACATGCCCCTTACTGACTGTGTGGCTTGGAGAAAATCCCTAACCTCTCTGAGCCTCAGTTTTGTCATCTGCAAAAGGCAAATCGATGCCTTTGAATGATGGTGTTGGCGAAGAATATTGAATATCATGGACTGCCAGAAACATTAACAAATCTGTCTTGGAAGAAGTACAGCTAGAATGCTCCTTAGAAGGGAGGAGAGCGAGACTTTGTCTCACGTACTTTGGACATGTTATCCGGAGGGACAAGTCCCTGGACAAGGACATCATGCTTGGTAAAGTAGAGGGTCAGCAAAAAAAGAGAAAGACCCCCGACGAGATGGAGCCTGCAACAACGGGCTCGAGCATAACAACGCTTGTGAGGATGGCGCGGGAGCGGGCGGTGTTTAGTTCTGTTGTACGTGGGGTCGCTAGGAGTCGGAACTGACTTGACAGCACCTAACAACAAGCAAAAGCAAATAATAACAGCGTGTAGCAGACACTGCCAGTGTTCCACCCACATCCCCTTGGTCCTCACCCTTCCGTGCGCAGACTCCCCAAGACTTCTACCACAAGCACGTGGGTTTCTTTTCAGGAAGGGGTAGGCCAGAAGTGCGCAGAGTAGCTGTCCCTGTGGACAACCCTCAGCTGAGGAAGGACTGGAGTTGTGGATAAATCACCCAGGTGTCTCGCCCCCTGGGTGGGTGATTGGTAGGGGACTGGCAGGCAGTGAATGGGCAATTAACTAGATAATTACGGATTTGTCAGGTTCTGTGAAGAAAAATAACAAGGCACTAGAAAAAAATAAGACGGGGCCGTGAGGTGGAGAGGGTGGTTGCTGAGGGCCTCTCTGAGGAGGTGAGGATTGAGAAGGCACAGCCAGGTGAAGAGCAGAGGGAAGACTATTCCCGGCAGACAACAGGTGCAAACGGCCTGTGGCAGGGAAGAGCATGGGATGGCTGGAACAGTGTGGCTGGAGTGTTAACTGAGGAAGGGTGAGGGGCACAGGAGGCAGGAGAACAGGGAGCATTCTGCTGAAAAGAGGTGATTATTTAGAACAAATCACCAGGGCTTGCTGCATGCGTGCAGGTCCAGTCTCCCCTCCTGAGACAAGAGAACTTTCAAATAGGCTTGTTCTTTCAATGAGAGAGTTCATGGAGAAAGGTTAGAAAGAAATGTCTTATAAAGAGCCCAGTCTGAAGCATCGAATGGGCAAGGTGGGCTTCCCCGACTCATTCTCTCTTCTACAAGTATCCAGCCAGCATTCCCCATGGACTCAGCAAAGGTGAAGAGGGTCCTGGGGGTGGCTCCATCCTCCTTGGGGAGCTGGGCAGGTTTGCCCCTGCCTGGACAGGTATCCTGGGTCCCATCTTGACCTCTGTGTCATCTGGCCTGCATTAGGTATCCTTCCTGGGAGTCAGGCTCCTCATGGGTGAAGTGACGACAGTAACCCTGCGTGCAGAGTTGTTCAAGGACTCCAGGAGCCCTCCCATGGCGTGTGTTTAGACACAACGCGAAGCTCTTGGGATAGCCTGGCGGTGGGTTAGCCCTCAACGAAGAGGACTTTCGATCGTTCTTACCACGACTGCCTCCCGATGGCCCCAGAGCCGGTGTGGGGACATCAGGCTGACATTCCAGAGCCTGCTGACCCTCAGTCTACCTATGGTAGGTGTCATTATTGTCCCCATTTCAGAGGGGGAAACGAAGGGTCTGCGAAGTTAGAGGACTTACCGGCCTCCGTCTGTGAAGGGAGCATGGAGATTGAAAGCCAGGGTGGCCCAGGTCTGAAGCCCGCAGCTCTGAACACCCTCGCCGCCAAGCCAGCACCTCCTCTGCTCCACTTCCCCACCCCTGCTTCCAGCCCTTCAGTCCAGACCTTTCCATGTCGCAGGGCAACTCTGATGGCTTGCTGGGGGTCGGGGGTGCTTCAGTTTGTCTCTGAGGATGTTGTCAGTTGTTATCTTGGTGGCAGTTTGCGGTTGGCTGGGCACAAGGCACTGGCTCCCAAGAGCAGGGTCCCCACCCCAGCCTTTCCCCGGTTTCTCAGGTCACTGCTCCCAGCCTGCTGCTTTAGAGCCATGCCTCTCTCCCACCATGAGGCTGCAGGCTCCTCGTGAGCATGGATGGGCTGTGTCTCCTCTTGAGCCTCCCTGCCCAGCACGGGGTTTGGCTTTTGGCTGATGCTGACATATGCTGGATGGATAGTAGATGGGTAGGTGGATGGATGGATGGATGGATGGATGGATGGATGGATGGATGGATGGATGGATGGACGGACGGATGGATGGATGCATGGATGGGTATATGTATGGATGGATGCATGGGTGGCTAGGTGGTTTGGTAGGTAGATGGATAGATGGATAATGGCTGGATGGATAGGTGGATGGATGGATGGATAGATGGATAGGTGAATAGATGGGTAGGTGGATGGATGGGTAGATGAATGGATAGGTGGATGGATGGATAGATGGGTGGGTGGATGTGTGGATGGATGGATGGATAGATGGATGGGTGAATGGATGAGGGGGGATTGAAAGATGTATATATGTATGTAGGATTACAAATTTCCTGAATAGCACTAAATGTTATTTCATCAACGATAATAAATGAATTCTTGGAATGTCTATCTTGAAGTCAGCTTGCCCAAGCTGCTGGGTTTCACAGCTCACCATCAACATTCCCTTTGCCGCATAAAACTTTCGGTTCCTTCCTCACTGCGATGCAGTGAATTTCTTAATACGGCCCTTCTAGCCATAGTCTGTAACGCCCACCAAATGACTTGGTGGGACTACGTAAATCCAAGGGGATTAGGTAGCTTGCTAATAATGTAAATAAAGTACATGGCACTGTGTGGGGATAGGACCATGCAAATAAGGTGTATGGAACACTAAGGAGGGCATTGGTCAGTTTTGCTATCCTGCTAGGCTTAAAGTGAGCCATCCCAGAGGTGAGAAGTGAGGATCTTATCACCACCAAGAAAGAAGAGCCAAGAATGGAGCACGTCCTTCGGACTCGGGATCCCTGCGCTGAGAACCTCCTCAACCCAGGAGACAGAAAGAGGGAACGGTAACATGGAAGACAGACAGAGGCAGCAGAACCAGGACAGAGAGGGACAGCAGAAACACTGGAGATGGCTAGAAGCAGTGGCAGAGAAACGGTGGCAGCAGAACCAGGAGACTGGCAGGAGACACCACGGTGGGTGTGCCGACTCACGGAGCTAGAGCTGAGCGCCTTCCGGCAGAGGCTTACTGGCAGAGTGGGGTATCTCTAGGCACTTAGTGATGGAAGTACAAGAGCAGGGCAGAGGCCGAGGGCCAGAAAGAGACCCACAGGCTCAGCTGAGAAGAGGCTGTCCTGATGGAAGAACTGTATCCTGAGCATTCCTGAACCTGAATTGTAACCTGTTACTTCCCTATAAACTCCATAACTGTATGATCTGTGAATTCTATGTGGCCATTGCAACGAATTGTCGAACCCAGCAGAGAAGTTGCGAGTGCCGTGGGAGGGACGGCTGGTGTCAGAATTGGTAAAAAGGTTGGAGAGAGGAGGTATGTCTGACGTCTGCATCATAGGAATCAGCCTTGGGCTGTTGATCTCAACTCTCCTTCCCCCTTGTGAAGTTAAAAGAGGTCAGACCCCCCTGCCACGCCATTTTTACGCTCACCTTTGAAGCCTGTGTTGCCAGCCCCTGAAACAGGAGCGCTGCAGAATGGGCATCTGGGGGAGGTACTTGTTACCCTTGGTGGTCTCCCAGCCCCTCTCCGGGAAGACCAGTGCAGTCCTGTCCCCCATTCTCTCGTGGCTTTGTCATCCCAGCACACCCCAAGGACCACTATGAGAGCCGCATTTGACGGGTGAGGAGACCGAGGCTGAGAGAGGCAGAGGCTGATGGGGACTACGTGGCATCAAGCGTATCATCATCTGCTGCAAAGCGACAGAAGTGGTCAGGGCTGCATTTGAGTCAGGTGTCTGACAGAATTGACTCCGCTGCAACGGGTTTGGGTTTTTTTCAGTCTGAGTCCAACACTCATGTGGCCTTTTTCCCACCTAGAAGCCCCTCGCCCATGTCCCGTCCCCAGGCGTGAGCACAGACCCCAGCTGTGCTCAGGCACACATGTGGGACACCAGGTATTTGAGCGATTGCAGCCGAGAAGACGAGGTCAGCAGGTCAGCTCGGGGCTATATCTGGCACACCCTGGAATTTGGGGTCGCCCTCCGATGGAGGGCACTGATCATAGACCTGCTTGTTCACCTTCCCAAGTCCATCAAACCCTGGGGAGACGGGAGGCCTCTGAGCCCGTCGAGGGTTCAAAGACCACTCCCAGCAGCTGAGGCTGGGTCCCAGCGCCGCCCCATGGTAGTGAGAGGGACTAGTGGCCGCAGGGGCTGGGGCTGAGGTGGGCAGTGGGGGTCCTCATCTTTGGCTTCCCGTGGGCCTGGCCACCTTGGGCTGTGTGGGCAGCAGGGGTGGGCCAGACCCTGCCATTCAGTCCCCTTGCTTCTGCCCCTAGTGAGAGCAGCTCACACCTCCTGAGGCCACTACCTGTCTCCCTCCACAAGCCAGTGGACGGGCAGGGGACCTGCTGGACACCCCACAAGTTCAGTCCCCAAATCCCAGACCCTGGGCAGCCAAAGACCTGGCCCTGCCCCCTCGGCCCCCTCCCTCCTCTTCTCGACAAGCCGTGGCTGGGCAGATGGGGAGATGGGGAATGCAAGGCGTATGTCTGCTGCCCCCAAAGCCACAGATCTGCCACCTCTGGACGCCCCCTCCTGGCCCAGGTGCATCTACTCAGGTACACAGGGGGCCTGTCCCCAGCCTCTGCCCACTCTGGGCCTCAGGCCGGGGAGGGCAAGCCCAGGGTGGGCCCAGGCCCTGCAGGGAAGGGGCTGGGTGCAGAGGGCCTCATCCACCGCATTTTCCCTCTAGGGCATCCCACCCCCCAGATCTGCCTGCATGCTCAGACCACTTCTGCCCTCTGTTTTCCTTCCGCAGTGAAGCAGGGGCTCCAGACCATGCCCACCCCTCACTTCCCCACCCCTACCCCCGCCCTCACCTTGAGGACTCTGGGGATTTGCATGTTCTATGAAGGAAGGAGACGTCCCTGGGTGTGCAAACGGTGAAGGCACTCAGCTGCTAACCTGAAGGTTGGTGGTTTGAGTCCACCCAGAGGTGCCTCAGAAGAAAGACCTGAGAATCTACTTCTAAAAAATCAGCCAGTGAAAATCCTATGGAGCACAGTTTTCCTCGGACCACGTGGGGTCTACCTGAGTCGGGGTCATCTCCATGGCGCTGGTTGATGGAGGGACAGTGGCAGTCAATGCAGAGACAAGTGGGGGCCTCAGAGCCTCCTGGGTGTCCCCTGACGCCAGGCCTCGAGGATTCAGCCCTGGCTGTGCTGAGTTGGGCAGCAGAGGCAATGGGGGAAGGATCAAGGCCTGGGTGGATGTGGACATCACCGGGGTGCTGGCCGGACTTGTGCCAGGGAGAGCTGCCCGCTCCCGTTGTCCCGCAGACACGCAGCAGCACTGGAATTTGCCTCGCTGGGGGCCAGGGCTCCGAGGGCGTGGGCCTGGCTCCCCCCACCAGGAGCTGGCAGAGAGCAAGGCCCCCAGGGCCAGGCCACGCATCTTCAGGGTCAGGAGGTGGTGCAGAGTGCCAGCTACCACACTGCCTGCGCAAACCCAACCTCCTTATGGGAACTCGGCGTCTCAGGCATCACTCACCACCTGCTGCAGGCCCAGACCACACCCCACGTGGGTCACGCTTCCTTGGAGCCTCAGCGTCCCCTCTGTGAGATGGGGGGTACTTGGGCACAGAGCAGGTGGGAGGTCAAACCAGGCCACATCCCCCTCCCATTCTTGGGCGACCGTCTGCGGATGGAGTAGCAGCAAGTCCCGTGGTGGGCCGCTGCTGCCCCCGCCCCAACTATACGGCCGGGAGTGTCCGCCTTGCTGAGCCTCAGTCTCATCTGCAAAATGGCAACAATACCAGCGCTGCCCCCGATCGTTCCGGATGACGAGTGTCACCCCCAGTGAGCTCAGTGTGAGCCACTGCTCTTGGCTGTGGCCACCAGTGTCCATGTCTACAGGGGATAATATCTGGGAGTCCGACTCGCTGGCCACACTGGGCGCCGAGGCCTTACACTCGGCAGTCTTTGCCAGGATTTTCACGCATGTCACACGCGCGCTGGTGCTGAGCCCCGCCTCCTCTCTGTCTGGTTGATCTGGGCAGATCGTGGGACTCCCGGATCCCACCAAGCAGGAGCACCGGCCCCGGCCACACCCCTCCCCTGGGCCGGCCCCAGGGGACCCCGCCCACAGCCATTGTTAGGGGAGGCAGAAGGGACACCTGGCTCAAGGCCGGCAGGGATGGGCTTGGAGGTTTGCTTTCTTAGGCAAAAGCAGGAACGTTCAAGGTCCTTGCAGCAGGTGGCACGGATGACCGGGTCGTGAAGGTGAGGCGGGGGGGTGTTATGTCTGCTATGGAACAGAGACGCGGAATTGCCCCCAGAAAGCACACGGCTGCAGGACGGAGGGGCCGTGCGGGGCTCTAGAGCAAGGTACACATTTCTCTCTCTCTCTCCACACACACACATACTCATGCATACACACACACAAGTGTATTCATGCATACACAGACACAGGACCACACTCTCCTAGGAAAATACACATACGCACTCGTGCACATGCACACACTAACACACTCATGCACGTACACACACACAAGTGTATTCATGTGTGAGGATTACACACACTCTCGGGAATGTGCAAACATACACCCCTACACACGCAAACACATACACACTCAGACACACCCAGGAATACACGCTCCTGCAGACACGTAACACACACACACATGCACGTATGCGCACGTACACACACACCCAGGAATACACGCACACACAGACACTCTCCTGTCAACACACATAGACACATTCAGACACACACAGGAGTACACATTTGTGCGCACACACACGCACACACAACACTCATGCATAAGCCTATTGGTTCCATCTACACAGACCATCTATTCATTTAAAAAAACAGTAACTTTCAAAACCAGGGGATCAAAACGCTTCTCTAGCCCAATTTCTCAGAATACAATCTTACATCTGAAAACAGCAGTGGACGCAAGAAAGGCCGACACTGTTCTAAAGGAACAGACTTCCCTATCATCACAAGAAATAGGGGCATGTGGAACCCACAAGTGTTTCCTCAGGCCACATTGTAATCTATTAAATAACAAAGTGGAATGAAATACTTTAATGTTTCAGTTACGCAAACCCCCGTGCTGTGTGCTGCCGGGAAACCCCTCGGTCCGCTGGGACCTGGCATGTCTGGTGGTCCCCCCACGGGCAAGGGGCTGCTAGCCAATGTCCACCCACCGCGTCTCGCACTCAGAGCTGCCCTCCCCCTCCTCCCACCCCTTGGCTCTGCTTTAACCCTCGTCTGTGAAGATCAGAAGGGCTGGTCCTGTGTTCTGCTGGTCTCAAAAATGGAGCCCGCCCAGGAGTAAGAAATGGGGCATGGGGTGCTTGGGGGAGAGTTTGTTATGAAACCTGTCCTTTGGTTGGCTAGGAGCTGACATGGTGAACACCACAGGCATTGGCCAGTTCACACCTGCCTCGGCTGGGCTCAGCCGTGACCTTGGAGCCCCATGTCCGTGACTTTGGAACCCAGTGTGGGGCCAGAAGGTGCCAGAGCATCACCCCTCCGCGTGTTCTCCGTGCCTGGGGGGCTGAGCGTGGGTGCCCTGGCTCTGCTTCCTCTGTTGCTGCCGCCGCCGCTGCTGGGGGCCCTTGCCCGGTGGCCTGGCCAGGCCGCCCCAGAGCCCAGCGCCACCCTGCAGCCGCCGGACCATCTCGTGGTCCTTGTGGTCCAGCACGCGGGGCAGGAACAAAGAGGACTTCTGCGTGCGGCGCGTCTTGAAGCCCCGGCGGGGCCGGCCCTTGCCATTCACAGACACGTACCACAGTCTTTCGGCCGTGCTAGGCTGGCGCCGGGCCCCGGGCCCGCTGGGCATCGTCCGGTACAGCCGGGAGGCGTAGGTGTTGTAACCCAGCTCGTGGATGCGCTCCACAAACTCACACTCGGCATTGTAGCTCTCCTGCGGGGGCGAGACACCGTGGTCAGGGGCCACGCTGGATGGTGACGGGCTGCGGGGGGAGGTTGGCTCCTCCCAACGCCTCCCTCCCCACTCCTCTGCTCCTGCTGAGCCCAGCCACTCATACCCATCCAACACGCCTGCGTTCTCGCCCCCTACACCCCCAATGCACACACACACAAAAGTGCACAAAATGCGCAGACATACATGCATACACGTACATAGATACACACACATGTACACATGCACACACGTACACACACATGTGCACACATGTCCAGCAGCCCTTCCTCCATGGTGAACTTGGCCTCCAGGGTTCAGTTCAAGTGTCACTTTCTCTGTGTCGTGGGGAGAATCTGTACCCCAAAAGATGTGTTCAAGTCCTACCTCCCCACCCCATGTCTGTGAATGTGACCTTATTTGGAAATAGAGTGTTTGCAGATGGAATTAGTTGAGAGGAGGTCACACTGGAAGTAGCATGGACTATAAATCCAGTATGACCAGTGTCATTTTAAGAAGAGACACAGAGATACAGAGAGACACTGGGAAGAAGACGATGTGAAGACAGAGACAGACACGCACAGAGGAGACGGCTGTGTGCAGATGAAGCCAGAGGTGGAGTGATGTGGCCACAAGCCAAGGAATGCCAGCTGCCACCAGCAGCTAGAACAGGCAAGGAAGGATCCGCCCCTAGAGCCCCAGAGAGAGCACGGCCCTGCGGCACCTTACTTTCAGCCCTGATCCAATATAACAGGCGTCCTTATAAGAAGAAAGACACAGACAGAAAGACACAGAGGGAAGACGGAGGCAGAGATGGGAGTGATGCGGCCACAAGCCAAGGAACGCCTGGGGCCCCCAGAAGCTGGAAGAGGCCAGGAAGGATCGATCGTCCCCTAGAGCCTGTGGAGGGAGTGTGGCCCTGCCAACACTTGATTTCGGATGTATAGTCTCCAGAACTGAGAGAGAATAAAACCCAAACCCATTGCTGTCGAGTTGAATTCCGACTCATAGTGACCCTGCAGGACAGAGTAGAACTGCCCCACAGGGTTTCCAAGGCTGTAATCTTTAGAAAAGCAGACTGTCACATCTTTCTCCTGCAGAACGACTCGTGGTTAGCAGCTGAGTGCTTAACTACTGCGCCACCGGGGGGTCGTTCAAAAAATATGGAACGCTTCACAAAATCGTGTGTCAACCTTTTCCTTAAGCCACCCTGTCTGTGGTCCTTTGTTACAGAAGCCTCAGGAGACGGGACACTCTGGGGCCTCTGACTGCTCGGGAAGGGTCGCTCTCCCCCTCTCCTCTCTGGGCTCCCCAGCCTCCAGTCCCCTCACGGAGGGCACTGACTGGGGCCTCCCCAGCATGGGGACAAATGTGGCTGCAGAGCAGAGATGGGGCTGCCTGACCCAGCACAGCTGCATGGGCACCAGCAGGGACTGGACATCTGGACGAAGGAAGAGGCAGCTCCCACCATCTCTTCGGAAGAAATTGCATAAAAGACAAAGAAGAGAGGGGGACAACGATGAGAGTAAGGAGAGGGGGCACAGTGGGGTCCGAGGGTCCAGGTTCTCCAGTTAAGCACTGAGTTCAGGTCCCAGCCCTGGTCCTTGACTTCTGAGCGTCGCTGTCCTCACCCCGAGGGTGGGGGACAGCGGTCCCACCAACAGCATCTGAGGTCAAAAACATACATGGAGCAGGACCAGGAGCCTGACGGGAAGTCTGTGTTCAACACAGATGTGGCTATTCAGAGAACGAATGCCGGGCAGGCCATCCCAGTGCACGCTGGAGCGTGGAAGGGTTTCACATTGTCAGTGGAGATCAGCGGGGATCCTGCCAGACCAAGGATGCGGGGGTGACAGGTGGGTCCCTGCCCTCTTGGAGCAGGGCACATGGAGGGAGAGAGGCAGAGTAAACTCTGCCCAGAGGGCGCTGCCACAGGGTGCCTGAGGCCTGGCTGGGCTGCTCTTTTTCAAGGTTCCCCTTGTGTCTCTGGCCTGTGGGGTGGGGAGGGGTGGGCATGGCTTATGCCAACCCAGTTGGGGCTTCGATTCCCACTGGAAGTGGTAAGAATTCCAAGGGCCACCGGCCCAGGTAGTGCACCTCTCGGATGGCAGGCCAGCCCTCCCAGCTCCCAGAGCCCAGGCCAAGTCAGATCACCATGAGGTATCACCTCTTCCCAAGCAGACCGGGCAGGCTGGAGGGCAGGGACAGGCAGCCAGAAGGGCATCTCCTTCCCTTCTGGGCTTTGTCACGGAGAGGGGACCCGGGCGGCCTGTCTCAGTCCAAGGGGTGTGTCCCCATGTGAGCAGGTGACGGATGCAGCTACTGGGTGGAGGTAGACATTCATGAGAGGCCTCGGGCAAATGGGGCCCAGACGCGCGCACTCATCAGCATCTGACCCGGAAGGAACCCAGGGAGCAGGATGTTTGCAGTAGCAAAGCCTGTTCTTTCGATCGCCACAGCTGTCCACAGCAGCGAAGGGTGGAGCTGATCTCCTTGGTGCTGCTTCTCCCCAACACCCCTGCCTCTCTCCTGCTCTCCCACCCTCAGCGGATGCTCTGCACCCCTGTGCACAACCCTGCCCAGAAGAGGGGCGCCAGGCCCCGAGTCACGCGGGATGTGGTGCTGTTCTGGCCTGTGCCTGTCCCTCCCCTCTCCTGGGTGTGAGTGTGTGGGCTCAGGGCAGGTCAGGCATGAGCAGGTGGGCTCAGGGCTCCCCCAGGTGTGAGTGGGTGGCCTCAGGGCTCCCCCAGGCATGAGTGGGCGGACTCAGGGCTCCCCAGGCATTAGTGGGGTGGGCTCAGGGCTCCCCTGGCATGAGTGGGTGGGCTCAGGGCTCCCCCAGGCGTGAGTGGGCTGAGGACTCCCCAGGCGTGAACGAGTGGGCTCAGGGCTCCCCCGGGCGCAAGTGGGTGGGCTCAGGCAAAGCCCCTCCCCACAAGCGCCATTCAGATCTGGACTGTGAGCAGTCCCCAATCCCAGGTCCCTCCCAGGTCCCTCAGTGCCAGAGGAGGCATGTCCCCCTGGAGCAGAGGCCCACGGACCAGGGAAACCAAAGGAGAGGTTTTCACTTTGCAGGGACACTTGTGAGGGCCATTCAGGGATACGGACCTGTGCTCCTCAAAGGGTAAGGGGACCAGGCCTTCCTGATGGGAGGCCTGCTGGGCAGGGGTAGGCACAGCACCTGCTTGCACCTCGTAGGGGCACCTGGGGTGGCTGAGATGACCGGGGAAGATGGCGTCAGCTCAAGGCTGGACACCTGCGGTTGACAGTCCCCTGCCAGTGTTCCCAATGTCTGACCTACCCCCCACTGTCCCAACCAGGCCCTCTGTTCACATAAACCCCTCCCTCGAGCCCCGCCCACCCCCAGCTCCATCTGCTTCCTGCTCAGGCTTCCCTGGCACTTGGAGCTCTCTGGGAAAGCCAGCCTGGGCAGTGCTGGGCAGCTAGGCATAGGGACAAGGATCTGGAGGGCAGCATGGGAAGGGTGGGAATGAAGCTGTGAGGAGAGGTGACATTTGAAGGGATGGGTGGACTCTTTCTAGGTGGGCATTCTGGAGACAGGAACATTTCAGGCAGTGGCAGCACGGGCAAAGGCATGAAGCAGTGAGCAGCATGAATAGTTTGGAGAACCACGAGGGGTTCTAGCAGCTGGAGCTGGGGCATGAGTCACAAAATAATGGTGGGAGGTGGGAGGTGGGAGCAGAAGGTGGCCTGGGCTGGCTCCTGTATGGGCTGAGTGAAGGCACCTGGGTGGATGACGAGGAGTTCCCAGAGGCCAGGATGTGATCGGATTTGCATTTTAGGAAGATCTTGCCAGGTACTAATCACAGAGTGTGGCATGTGATAAGTGGCCAGGAAATATTTGTTTGATGGATGAAGGAATAAACACGTGATGGGTGGTGGATGGATGGTTGATGAATGGATGGATGGATGAGTGGACGATGGATGGATGGATGACGGATGGATGAATAGATAGATGGATGGGTGAATAAAAGAGTAGGTAGATGGATGACTGATGGACGCATAGACGGATGGATGGATGCATGCATGGATGGATAGGTGGATGGATGAGTGAGTGATGGATGGATGAATAGAAGAGTAGATGGATGACCGATGGATGAATGATTGATGGATGGATGGATGGATGATGGGTGATTGATGGATGGATGATTGATGAATGGATGATGGATGGATGGATGGATGAGTGGATGATGGATGGATGAGTGGATGATGGATGGATGAATGGAAGAGTAGATGGATGACTTATGGATGATTGATGGATGGATGGTTGATGAATGGATAGATGGATGCATAGATGGATAGATGGATGGATGAGTGGATGATGGATGGATGGATGGATGAGTAGTGGCTAGTGGGGCAGTAATTTAGGCAGGGAGAGGGGAGCTGCTGAGTTCACTTGGGATGTGCTGCCCTCTTCCTAAGGTCTCTGGGCCACTCAGACTTTCGCGGGTTCCCTATAGCTCAGAAAGGAGGTCGGAGCTGGAGTCTGGGAGCTGTCAGCATGTGATGGCCACTGGCCCACAGACATGGGTGAGCTAGCCTGGGGCGGGGGGCGGTGAGAAGCAAAGCCTGGGGAACTCAGATGGCCAAGAGGCAGACTTATGGGAGCACAGGATAGGGGACCTGGGCAGCAGGTGACAGGAATGACACCTCCCAGGTCACCCGCAGGGCAGTGAGACCTTCCCTGACAGTTGCTTTGAAGAATTCCACCAGGCTCTCACTGGCCTCGTCATCCCCTGGTGCGGCTGGGAGCCTCTCTCCCTCCTTCCGCAAAGCTAAGGCAGTCAGCTCTCAGCAAAGGAGGCCACAAATGGACCCTGACACATTGGTATCCCCCAAGTCATGCCTTGTTCTGTCTCCCAAAGCCTTGGGTCTGGGTTCCCCATGGGAAGAGGTGGCAGAAACCTTTGGCTTTCCCACCTGAGTCAGCCCTCCTTTGTCCTTTTTATGAACTTCTCTGGTGGGAACAAAAAGCTTCCTTGATGGTCAGTAAGACCTGCACCATCGCTAATGGTCAAGCAGCTCACTGGATGACGGATGGATGCATGGATGGATAGATAGATGGATAGATAGGTGGGTGGATGGATGGATGGATGGATGGATGCTTAGGTGGGTGGGTGGATGGATGGATGGATGGGTGGATGGATAGGTGGGTGGATGGATGGATAGATGGGTGGGCAGATGGATGTATGGACGGATGAGTGGGTGGATGGATGGATGCATGGATGGATGGATGATTGGGGGGCGATGGGGGATGGGTAGATGGATGGGTGGGTACATGGATGGATGCATGGGTGAGTCCCCTCTCCCTAAGGGATAAGAGCCACTTGTGGGTGGCCTAAAGGCCATTTCAAGAATACAAAGTCAGTTCTCCTCTCCCTGCACTAGGTCATAAGGTCCCAGGGGCCTGGAGAGCCACACAGCCCCTCAAGAAAAACTCAGACCTGACCCCAGGCAAAGGGCACTTCTTTATAAACCACAATTGGAGTTTAGAGACTCTGGAAGCACATGCAAAAGAAGGTGGGCACTGGGAGAGTCCCTGCTCCCAGACAAAGCTTCTGATAACAGGCCCCTGGGTTGAGAAAACAAACGGCGCATTCCAGCCCCTGCATTTCCTGTAGCAAAACAGCTAAAACCTGCGAGGCTTCAAGGAGGGTTTTCCTGCGACTCTCCTCCAGCACACTGCCTGACTTCAAAGAGCGCAGGGAAATTTGGATCTGTTTCCCCTCCCTGCAAAGGGACTAAATAGAGAGCAGGGACGGCAGGGAGATGGTCTGACGTTTAGGTTATGTGTGGATGGAAAACCTCTTATTGCCCAAGGAGGTATCAGCTGAATTGCATGTAATAACTAGTTTGAAGATAGCAAATTTCCTAGTTATATGTATTTTACTCCATGTATTCCCCACCCCCAACCCTCGGAGGGAGGACATGGCCAACGCCCGTGGAGTTGCGAGACTCTTTTTTGTTGCTCGGAGGCCCAGACTGAGCTCCAGACCCGGATGTGAGGCTCCATACGCCTGGGACGCTGGCCCCCATCAACTCCCCTTCGGCTCCCACCCTTGGGAAAAACTGGCTGCCCTGCCCTCCTTACATCTCCTGGGTAGAGCCCTGGCTGACCCGAAGGAAGAGCTTTATGCCAACCAACATCCTCGCTTCACCCCAAGGTTTGCTTGGGCCAGTTTGTTTCTGGAAATTTGGGGGACAATCCTTCCCTGCTCTGCATCCTGCAGGGAAGGGCTATGGGGACGACAAGGTATTGGGGGAACATTTTCTAACCTGGAAACATTTGAGAGCATAGGACTTGTTGTCCCCCAGTGTAACCCTCCCTGCCGGCCATGCTCCAAGCGGCTCATCCTGGCAGCTGCCTCTAACAAAAGCACTTGGGCATGAGTCACAGGGCTCTGGTCCCCGCTCGGCCTTGCACAGCCCTGCACAAAGCATCGGATGCCCATGTGCCCTCTGTCCCATCCCCTGCTGTGAGACTATTCGGTCAGTGTCCACCCGCACGAGGGACTGGACTCACCGAGGCGTAGAGGCGGCCCCTTTTGTTCATGGCTAGGTACCGCCCGGAGAAGAGCCCCTTGATGGCCACAATGCCCACCTCCACGGCTGTGATCTCCAGGATACCTGGGAAGAGTCCAGAAGGCGCATCACTCCCTGCCCTCCCACAGAGTCATAGAGGTGAGCACCTCCCCCAATTCACTGCCCACCCCCCCACAGCCCCAAGCCCTGCACAGATTGGGAGGTTGGTGAGGGCAACACACACCCAGCAGGAAGGGAGCAGGGCGGTGACTTCGGAAGTTCAGGGGAGGGAAACAACATTAACATTTATAGGGGCCTAGGGGCCGAGCCTTTGCCAGGCACCGTGGCTTTGCGAGCCTGGTAGCTCACTTGAGCCTCTCAACAACCCAGTTTCCTGATGTGACAGACAAGGAAGCAGAGACCACGGAGGTTAGGCGGAGTGCCCAAGACCACCAGAACAGAGGTTTGGGCTGGAATTCGGACCCAGGCTGCAGATACTGGGAGTCTCTTAAACCACCCTGCTGCACCTGGGGCCCCAGGTGGAGAGGGAGCCGTCTGGTGCCATTTGATAATAGAATCCACAGGTCACCACCCAAATGCGTCTGGCACTGGACTGGGAGCTGGATTAGACCCCAAGCTCGCTAAAGTAAGGGCCAATCTTAAACTGCGCCCAGCTCACCCATTCCCCACTGGATGTAAGAACATTTAAATCCTTCCACTCCTTAACGTCTTTCCTTCTGGACACAGACAGCTTGCTCTCTGCGGCTGGCAATAAAGGCCTGGACCGGGCCATTGTCCCCCAAGAGCGACTTGGAAGAAGTTGGGGGCGTCCTGCCGCGCCCTCTCCAGAGGACTCCTGGCGTCCAGAGCGGCTGTGATCGCCGGGCTCAGGTCCGGGACCACTGGAGGCTTGCCCGGCGTGCGGAGGGTGCAGTCTGCCGGCCTCTACGGTCCCTGAGACACAGGCCTGGCAGAGGCTGGGGTGCCGGCCCTGGGCCCAGCGAAGCTCGCGTTTGGTTGCCAGACGAGGGCAGTGGCAGTCCTGCGCTGTCCTCCACTCCCGGGCAGCCCACCTTGGTTGCCCGTGGCGTTTGGGCTCTGCACCAGCGCCTCTGAATGGAAGCCTGGATTTGGAGAGGGCAGGGGTGCCCGTCCGGGACGAGCGCGTCCTGCTCGAGGGGACTCCCAGGCGACAGCCAGCCTCGCACAGCGCGGGGGCGTCCCCGGCACACAGCTTCGCAGGGCTGCGGCTTTCCCAGAGGAAGCTGTGGTTTCCCGCCGCCGCCTTGAACCCACGGTGCAACTTTCTGCCCCCGGAGCGCCACACGTCGCAGCGGAGAACCCCGGCAGCCCCGGCCACACTCCCAAGCCCCCATCCTGACCCTGCCCGGCCGAGCTCCGCTCTCCTGCTCCCACCGAGCAGAGCTACGTCGGGGCCCCTGGTGGGGCGCTCCGCGCCGCTAGCCTGCTTGGAGAGCGCAGCGTGGCCGCCAGGCCGGGTCTCCCAGGCTGGCGGAACCAAAGCCTGGAGCCTCGCGGGACTCCGCCGCACACATAGTTGGGCTGCGGGTCCTGGCTACGGGGTGGGGTGTCTCTGCGTCCCCAGACCCGGGCAAACGCTCCTTCGAGGCTCTGTCGCTCATCACACTGCCCGCCACCCCGCGGCGGTGCCGCCCACCCTGCCTGTTGCTCCGCGGCCAAGGGCGGCGGCGGGAGGGGTTCTGACTGTGACCCGTAAGATGACTGCCTGCCTGTCTGTGGTCTGTCGGTGGTAGCCGCGGCCCCGGAGCCCAGCTCTGCCTGGGCGCGCGTCCTCCGTGCCGAGGCAGCAGCGCTGGCGGCCACTTGGGCGGCCGCGATCCAGGAGGTGGAGGGGACGGCGGGGCGCCCCGGGGGTCGTCAGGAGGAGGAGAAGTCGTCAAAATAATAAAGACAATGATGAATGCCTTCTCCAACACCTTTTCTCCGGCAAACCCAAAGGGCTTACGCTTGTCAGAGCCGCCAGACCCAGGCCGAGCGGGAGCGAGATGCGCCTCCTGCGCTCCCCTCCGACTCGACTAGCTCGCCAAGACCCGGAGAAGCCTCAGGACCCTCTGGACGTGATGTCCCCGTTCCCCTCTGGTCCCAGCGCGCTCTCGTCCGGGACGTGGAGGGAGACGAGGCAACCTCGGGCGTTTCCTTCTGACCGGGCGAGGCGGCCTGCTCTCTAGGGCACCCTGGCGCGTCGTCCCCTTCCCGGGGCCCGGGCACCTCCGGGGCGCCGCTCCCGCCCTCGAGAACCGCCGCAGGGCCGGGCCCGGCACTCACTGTAGGCGCTGTCCTCCAGGCTGCCGTTGACGCGGCCGCTCGGGTGCAGCTGCAGGTGGTACTTGGTGGCGCAGTAGAGCTTGCGGCGCCGGGGCGCCCCGCCGAGGTGCTCGTAGACGCCTCCGCGGCCGCCTGCATCACGCGGCAGCCGCGCTCCGGTGCCCGCCGCGGGCCAGCCGGGCTCCAACAGGCTGAGCAGCAGGAGCCAGATCAGGGCCATGGCGGC
>NW_004444049.1:1888827-1891647 GCF_000243295.1 Trichechus manatus latirostris | reverse complement strand
TCCCCTCCCCGCCCCTCCTCTGCCCCCTCCCCCAGGCCAATTATGCCTCCGAAAATTATAGACCGAGGCCTCGAGGCGGCCGCCCCAGGCCCTGTCACCCCCTCCCGCCCCCCGTCAATCCCCCTGCACAATGGGGACGCCGCCGATGACTGATGTCCGCGAAAACAACTTGCGGGGAAGTCGCGCTGACGAACGCCGATAAAAGGCCGCGCATAATGAGGGGGACCGCGAAGGGCGGCGGAGGGGGGGCGGCGGGCGCGCGTGGGGACCCCGGCTTGCGTCCGCACCGGGTCTGCCTGCAGGAGCTGGGGCGCTGTCCTCCGCGGACCGAATGGTGGACCGGCTGGGGGAGATTTACCCTCTAGCGCACCCCAACAGGGCACATCAGGTGGCCTCGGAGGATCCTGTCCGTACAGCGAGCCAGAGTGAGGGGCTGGGGAGGTGGGGAGGGGGCGAGAGAGCGAGAGAAAGGGGCACGGAGACAGCCTTAGAGAGCGACAGATACACAAGAGGGAGAAAGAGCAAGCAGGAGAGACACGGAGAAAATGACAGAGATCCACAGAGACAGAGAGAAGACACACGGAAGCAGAGATGGAGACCAAGAGGGCGAGGGAGCCACAGCGATGCCCTGGAAAAGTGACAGCGAGAAGGCAGAGGAGAGAGAAACAGCAAAGGCCCCAGGTGTCCCGGCCTGTGTGGCCAGAGCTGCAGTGTAGACATCCTGGATGGCTCCCGGAAAGGGGGTGCAGCAGAAACTGGGAGCCCTCTCAGCTATGGGCCCCTGTGAAGCAGGGCTCTGGATAAAGTTGGGAAAACCCATGTGCCCACATCCCCACACCCATCCCTTGCTTCCCTGGCCTCTGTCCCCAGCAGCCCACTGACCTGCAGCGAGAAACGAGCTTGAGCAAGGGGGCCCGTGCTGGCTGGGGGCACCCTGGGAGGTTCTCCCCATCCCTCCTCCCTGCATTAGGATCTGGGATCCTAGCCCTGCCCAGAGAGGGGCGAGAGCTCAGGACGTCAGGGGGAACTTGGGGGGCTCCTGTGGGCTCCCCTAGCTAACACCATGGGGACGTTTGTAACCGCTGTGGCCTCATACAAGTAGGGCACCGTGTCCACTCCAGAGTGCCCCTGCCTGAGTGGTCTCCTGGGCACTGGTACCCCCAGGGCATCCCCCAGGACCTCAGTCCCTGGGGTGGAGCTCCTGGCCCAGAGCCTGAATTGCCAGCTCTCAGACCCTTAGTGACAGCGCCTCTTTAAAGGGACATAGGACAGCTCCGGTCAGCACCCAAGGACAGAGCCCAACATGGAGGTGGCCTTTTGGAGCTTCATCCACAAACCTGGGCTGGTATCTGCTGGGCACTTCTTCAGAGACCCAGAAGATATGCAATGTGGGGTGTACCCCTCGAACACATAGGCCCTGCTTCTGGGGGGCAGGTCACCCCCAACAGTGTTCAAGAAGAGATAGAGAGAGCAGGAAATTCAGAGAGAGAAGGGAGGAGGGGGAGAGAGAGACAGAGATCTGAAGGAGGGGGACTGGGCTTTGGACACCCCCTTTCCTGTGGAGGCTGCAGCCCCCTCCTCTGCAGTCCCCTCCTCCAGAAGGCTGGGAGGAGCCAGAGAGACTGGTTGCGGGGCTCTGGGGCTTACAGCCTGGTTCCTGCCCCACGTCTGAAGCCCTGTCGACCAGGGAATACCTGGGAACCCGTCTCCAATCTCAGTCACTGTGGATCGGCCTCTGCCTGCCCCCAGGCCTACCTGCCCCTGCTAGGACCCAGGGTGGGGGCAAGGGCGGTTGCCCTGGAGCAGGGGTCCGAGGGTGGATTCCCTGAGTAGTAGGCAGCTCAGGAGGGCAAGTGACTCTTTGGTTTTTTTCATTGTCCCTACCCCTCCTAGACAGTGCCCAGCACCAAGTAGTCACTGCACTGAAAGAAGAAAGGCAGGCAGCAGGAAGGCAGGCAGGAAGGCAGGCAGGCAGGCAGCAGGAAGGCGGGCAGGCAGGAAGGCAGGCAGCAGAAAGGCCTGCAGGCAGGAAGGCAGGCAGCAGAAAGGCCTGCAGGCAGGAAGGCAGGCAGCAGGAAGGCAGGCAGTAGGAAGGCAGGCAGCAGGAAGGCAGACAGGAAGAAAGGCAGCAGGAAGGCAGGCAGGAAGGCAGGCAGGAAGGAAGGCAGCGGGAAGGCAGGCGGCAGGAAGGCAGGAAGGCAGCAGGAAGGCAGATGGCAGGAAGGCAGGAAGGCAGGCAGGAAGGCAGGCAGCAGGAAGGCAGCAGGAAGGCAAGCAAGCAGGAAGGCAGGCAGGAAGGCAGGCGGCAGCAAGGCAGGCAGGTAGGAAGGCAGGCAGGCAGGAAGGCAGGAAGACAGGAAGGAAGGCAAGAAAGCAGGAAAGAAGGAAGAGAAGGAGGGAAGAAGGAAGGAAGGAACAAAAGAAAGGAAGGGAGGGAGGGAGGAAGGAAGGAAAAAAGAAGGAATGAAGGAAGGAGGAAGGAAGGAAGCAGGAAGGGAAGGAGGGAGGGGGAGGGAGGAAGGAAGAAAGGAAGGAAAGACTCGGCCACTTCCTTGCCATGTGACCTTGGCCATATGCTTGGTGTCACCCTCTGAGGTTCGAGTTGCCCATCTATAAAATGCCCAATAATAGTGCAAGACACTAGTTCACATGCAAAATGTAACAATTCTTGTTGGTTACCAGGGATGGGAGGGGTGGGTGGGGAATATTAAATAGGCAATAGACAAGTGGTATCTTGGGTGAAGGGTCAGACAGTACACAATACAGGGGAAACTAACACAACCTGTACAAGGAAAGGTCATGGAGGCCCCATGGACAGAT
>NW_004444049.1:1874763-1887954 GCF_000243295.1 Trichechus manatus latirostris | reverse complement strand
AACCAATGTCATAAAACAGCATGTGTGTTACTGTTACATGAGAAACTATCTGTTCTGTAAGCCTTCACCTGAAGTACAATAAAATATTAAAAAAAAAAAAAAAAATAGTGCAAGACACTAAATGGAATTAAGGCTGCCATGGTCCCAGCCACCATATGAAGCACAGGCTGTGCCCCAGAATTAGGGACCTTAGTAGAATTCTCACCTTCCATGCAGGAGACCCAAGTACGATTCCCAGCCAACACCTCAGGTACAGCCAGTACCCATCTGTCAGGGAAGGCTTGCATGTTGCTGTGAGGCTGAACAGGTTTCAGCGGAGCTTCCAGACTAAAATAAACTAGGAAGAAAGACCCGGTGGTCTGCTTTCAGAAATTAGCCAATGAAAACTCTATGGATCACACAACGATCCGATCCCATTGTGCATGGGATCACCATGAGTCAGGGCCAACTCAGGGGCAGCTAACATCAACAACAAAAGTTATTCTTTAACTGGGACACTTTGGGAGTGAGAGGGGGCACCATTTCCAATTCTGCCTAGACAACCGGCACACGGCCGAGGCCTCCTCTCAGCAGACCAGCGCTCATCCGCTGGTGTTCTTGTTAGTGTGACTTTACTTGGTTGGTTAGTTAGCTAGTTAGTTACTGTGATTTTAGTGAGGCCAGCAGAGCCCCCAGGGCCCTGTCTTTTCTTCCTGGGCCCTGGGGGCAGCTTCCCGCCTAACCCTCCAATCCACCCTGCTCCTCAGAGCCAAAGGAGTTGAGGGGAACCAAAGCTGACCCCGCAGGGCCCACGCCCCATGGGCAAAGGCCATATTAGCAGCCCAGTGCTCCCATGCCTCCAGCCTGCCTCCTCAGCCTCTCCTTCGGGCCTCTGGCCTCAGTCACACACCCCCACCTTGTGAGGCCTCCCCCTTTTCTCAAGCCGGGTCTTTCCGGGGCCCCCTGAAAGCCCAGGAAACCCCACACACTCAGGCCTGCAGAGGGGGCGCCCAGTCCCTTGTCTTCCTGGGAGGGGAGCAGGGCTGGGCTGAGGCACCCACGCACAGCCCTACCCCCTCCCCGTGATACGGAACCAGGTGGGGGCTGTGTGTAATGTGGTAATAGCGACCCTGTTAATTGCTTCCAAATGGTCGCTGAAGCCATTTGACTAATTAGTCTCTTCCAGACCCCAGCTGGACACCCCTAGGCCTGGCCCGGCGCTCGCACCACCTTGTCCCAGGACCTCTGCTTGGGGTCCCCCACACCCAGCTCCCCTTCCTACCCATCTGGTACCTAGGTGACCCAGTGACCCGCCCCTCCCGGGTTCAGGCCCCACACCTCCAGCCCTTCCCTGTGGAGGGAGTGGAGGAGGTGAGGGGGCAGAGGACGTGCCCTGTGATGTGGTCCCAGCATCCGGCGGGGGGGCGGAGGGGGCGGGGACTGTCAGATGTGGTGCTGGCTCCAGGCCCCAAACTCGCTCTAATTATGCACCCAAGAACAGTGACTGTGCCCATGGAGCCTCCCTGGTTGGGTGGGGTAGGCCTGACCTGCAGGGTGGTGGCTGCAGCCAGGGGGCCCCCAAATCCTTAAGGGCAGCCCACTTTCCAGATGCAGAATGGAGGTTCAGAGAGGTCAAGTGACTTGCCAGAGGTCACACAGCTAAAGGGTGAGACTTCTGTGTGCCTCTGCCTGGGCCTGCGCAGGGTGTGAGCAAGATGAACCCCCCCTAAATCCCCGTCTCTATCCCTACGAAACCACGGCCCGTCCCCCGGCCCAGCTCAGGACAGTGATCTGCCAGTTAGTGAAGTTTCTGGGGTCCCCTTGCTGGTACAGTGGGGAAATCAAGGCCAGAGGAGGGACCTGCCCAAGGTCACCCACCGCAGCTGGAGTCCAGTGGGGACCCTTTCAGGAGCCCCGGCCACGACTCGGCTTGTCCACGGGAGGGGGCGGTGGTTCCCCTTCCTACCCTGCGCTGTTTCCTCAGCGGCTCCCCACCTGGGACTTAGCGCTTGGTGTTCTGCTTTCTCCTCCGTGCACCCCGCAATGCCGCGGAACCAGCTTCTCCTCCACTTTGCAGATGAGGACACCACGCTGGGAGAAGGGCAAAGACCACCCAGTTCCTAAGGGGCAGAGCTGAATTTCCAGCCCCGACAGGCACCCACTGGTAGGATGCACCCACTGGCACTGCTCCCTCTTGGGGTGCTCCTGGCTGGGACACTGGTAGGGGCCTCCTGGAGGCCATGGTCCCAGGAGCATGGGCTGGAGGGCCATTGGGGCCCACTGGTGCTGTAGGGGGTCGGACATTCTGACTGGGTCCCAGGACAGTGAAGGCTGCTGGGCTTGGAGAGGAGGGATGCCCCCTCCCCAATACACTAACAAAGCCCCAGGTTGAGTCTAGCACCAGGGTAGGATCTCCTGCCAGGACCCCCACAAGTGTGCATGGGCTCCCAGAGGGGGGAGGTAGGAGAAGGAACAGACCGGGGGGAGGGGTGTCACACCTGGGAGACTGGAGGAGCCTCTTGAT
Source organism: Trichechus manatus latirostris (assembly GCF_000243295.1). NCBI lineage: Eukaryota > Metazoa > Chordata > Mammalia > Sirenia > Trichechidae > Trichechus > Trichechus manatus. The sequence goes on along the minus strand of NW_004444049.1, from coordinate 1,885,451 downwards.
GGAGTCTTTCTTTCCAGTTTATTTACTTTTAAAATTTTAAACAGTTTTACTGAGATATAATTCACCTTCCATACATTTCACCCATTTAAAGTGTACAAGTCAATGGTTTTGATATCTTTGCAGATGTGTGCAACCGTCACCACAGTTAACATTGTCATCACCTCTAAAAGGGGCTTCACACCCCCTATGACCCCCTAAGGAGCCCTGGTAGCGCAATGGTTAAGCACTCAGATGCTAACGCAAAGGTCAGCGGTTCGAACCCAGCAGCCACTCCGTGGGAGGAAAGACCTGGCAATCTGCTCTTGTAAAGATTACAGCCTAGGAAACCCTATGGGGCAGTTCTGCTCTGTCCTATAGGGTTGCCATGAGTCGAAAAGGACTCAGCAGCACACAACAATGACAACACTACCCCTTACCGTTTACCCCACCTCCTTAAGCTCTACACCTCCCCCCACCCCCCAAAAAACTCATTGCAGGCAAAACAATTCCAACATACAGCGACCCTACTGGATAGACTAGAACTGCCGCATAGTGTTTCCAAGGCTGTAAACCTTTAAGGAAGCCAACAGTCACCTCTTTCTTGCATGGAGGGGCTGGTGGGTTCAAACCACTGACCTTCTGGTTAGGAGCCAAGTGCTCAACCACTGCGCCACCAGGGCTTCTTATCCCCTAAGCCCTAGGCAACCACTAGTCTACTTTCTATCTCTATGGATTTGCCTGTTCTGGACATGTCATATCACACAATCCATGGTCTTCTGTGACTGGCTTCTCTGACCAGGATCATGTCTTAGCGTGTGTCAGAGCTCCATTCCCTTTCCATGGCTGGATAATACTCCACTGTGTAGACAGACCACATCGTGTTTATTCATGCATCCGTTGATGGGCATTTGGGCTGTTTCCACCTTCTGGCTTAAGTGAAGCCCCAAGCCAAGTTTTAAAGGGGAAGAAGGAATTTTTTTCTGGTTAAGGGGAGGAGGAGGTGAAAGGCACTCCAGGCAAGGGACAGACACTGTCCTCTTCTCTCCCCATGAGACTCAGGGCAGTCACCGGCCGTCTGTGCTCTCATGGTGACCCTGGGACCCTGCGTGTTGCTGGGGCTCTCTGTGCCTCAGTCTCCCCATCCACTGAGTGACATGCAGTAATGCCTGCTGAGCATGCTGGTGTGAGTGTTCGGTGAATGAACCCCGGCACAGCACTTGGGGGTTGGCACCACGGCAGCATCCACGCTGTGGCCACGTCGGCAGGAAGAGTCTCCAAAGAAAAGCCCACGATGGTGAGGCCATGAGCGCTAACCGTGATGTCTGTCCCAGGCCTGCAGATGGGGTGGGGTGAAGCGGGAAACAAGAGGCAAATTGTGCCCCCACCTCCTCTCACCGTGGGGTCCCCTGCGCCAGGCTGGGCTTGATCAAGAGTGGTGGAGCAAATCCATAGAGACTGCACAGCTGGGCCGTTCACTGGGGCCCCCTCATCCTTTTCCATCTAGCAGCTCCTGCAGTTCCAGCATGACCCAACTCCTCTCCCCCAGGCAGAGAGAGCCCCCTTCTCCTGCCCCTCCATGCCACCACAACCCCTCAGCCAGACAGACGGATCTGCTTCCTGTTGTCTCCTGCACAGCCGTGTGCTCCAGGGCAGGCAGGCCCGGTCCACCTCTCCTGAGCCTGGGGGGCTGTGGCCAGGACGTTTTAGGAGGGAGGGCAGGAAGCAGGGTGACGAGCTGGAGCTCTGGGGGTTGGCCAGTGGAAGGGCAGGGGCAAGTACCTCCAAGGTGCCGGGAGGTGGGATGCCCCTGCCCGCCACCCCCCTAGGGACAGCATGCACATTCTCCGAGCCTGTCTGCTTTCTTAGCGCCTGCGGGGCACTGCTACAAGATCCCAGCTCTGCCAGGAAAAGGGGCCTTGGCTGGTTGTTGGGGGCGTCACTGAGCCGCCTACAGCTGGCCGCTGTGGAAGCATAAGCACAAGAGTCTGCAGGGATGGCTGGGTGGGCTCCCTCACGTGGTCTCTCCAGGGGGAACCGTGGGTACTGGATTTTCCAGAACAACCCAGATTCCATTTTCTCCTCCACTCATTGTTCTGTGTAAGCACCCTTACAGTCGCCAACCTCTGGTGCCAATACCACCCCTCGCCCCTCGTTCCTGGGGGGCACACCACTGCCCCCCGAACATCAGCGTTTAGCATCCTCTAATATGGTTCTAAAGAAGAGGGCTGAGGAGCCGAGGCAATTCTCACCATGCCAGGTGTGTTATAGATGAATTGTGTCCCCAAAAAGATACGCTGAAGTCCTAACCCCTGTACCCTTGTACCTGTGGACATACCCCTGTTTGGGGAAATCGGGTCTTTCTTTGTAAATATTATCAGTTAAGCCAAACCGAAGTAGGGGGAGATCTTGTCTTAATCCCTTCTGTTGTTCTTGTTGTTAGTGGCTGTTGAGTCGATTCTGACTCACGGCGACCCCGTGTGTGCAGAGCAGAACTGTGCTCCATGGGGTTTTCAAGGCTGTGACCTTTTGGAAGCAGATCACCAGGCCTGTCTTCCAAGGCACTTCTGGTGGGTTTGAACCGCCAACCCCCTGGCTAGTAGTCGAGCGCTTAACTGTTTTCACCACCCAGGGGCTCCAATCCATTCCGAGTAGCGTCTTATAGAAGGGGAGAACAGACACGGAGACAGAAGGACGCAGACGAAACAGCCATGTGAAGATATCGTTGCAAGCAGCAGACACTGCCGGGGTTGCCAGCAGCCTCCAGAAGCCAGGAGAGAGGCCTGGGGCGGAGCCTCCCTCAGAGCCTCCAGGATACATCAACATGACTGATGCCCTGAATTTGGACTCCCGGCCTCTAGAACCATGAAAGAATCCACTTCTGTTCTCTCAAACCCCCCACTTGGTGGTCTTTTGTTACAGCAGGCCCAGGGGACTAAGACACAGGACTCTGGGGTGAGTTTCCAGGGAGGAAGGTCCTAGGCAATTGGCAAAGTGCTGGTCCCCCCCGGGCGGGCTTGTGCAGCCTCGGGGGGACTGTGGCCCCGGTGACCAGCCATCCATCAGCCTGTGGCGACTCATCGTTTCTGTGTGTCTCTTGAGGAAGTCTGGAAAGACCTCCATCCTTCCTAAACGATGCTCGCAAAGGTAAATCGGTGGCCCACGTCGCCAAGGCAACAGGCACTGTCTGGGGCCATGCTTCTTCTCATCCTGAGTCAGGCCTGAGGCTGACCGCTCCAACCCACCTCCCCACCAACAAATCAAAGTCAAGCCCCTAAGATGTGGTTTTCCCAAGCCTCCCTTGATTTTGTGACCAAGAAGGAAGTTTCGAGGCCACCTGGGCTTGCATGGGGTGCGACGTGCAGCCGGAAGCATCCATTCACCCAAGGTGGTGAGGGGACAAGGGCAGGAAGGAGCTGGCCAGTAAGCACTGTTAATGAGAAACGGCTCTCATTTCCCGGCTTCAAGGGGCCCGGGGGGAGACTCCCCTCCCACTGATTGAGCAGACAGCGGAGATACTGTGGGCGCTGCCTTGCCAGCCAAAGCTGCCCCCCGCTGCCGAGACCACCGCCCACACCGATGGCTTCATCCATGGCGCGTGAGGGCTCCCCACATCCGCCCAAGCCCCTGCCTCGCTCACCGCCAGCTGCCAGGGTGGGTGTGTTAGCCACAAGCCTCCTGTGGCCTTCCAGTCTTGAGGTTTTATTTTCGTTTTATTGTTGTAAAATACACGCAACACCAAATGTGCCATTTTTACCCTTTTTAGTGTACAATTCAGGGGCATAAGCTACATTAGTCATATTGTGCAACCGTCATGCCGTCTACTTCCAAAGCTTTGTCATCATCCCAAACAGAGACTCCAAACCCCTTCAGCAAGAAGTCCCCTCTCCCCGGCGTCTGGTTAACTTCTACTTTCTGTCTCATGCATCTGCCTGGTCTGGATATTGTGTAGCAGTGGGGTCAGACAGTACTGCTCCTTCTGTGTCTGACTTACTTCACTCAGCCCGACGTTTTCAAGGTTTATCCACATTGTATCAGAACTTCGTTTCTCTGAAGTTTCTCATGGCTGAAGGATGCTCCACTGTCTGGAGGGACCACACTGTGTGTATCCATTCATCTGGACACTTGGGGTGTTTTCACCTTCTAGCTCTTGCGAGCAGGGCTGCGGGGAACATGGGTGTACAGGTATCTGCATGCCTGCTTTCAAGTGTTTGGGGTGTCTACCTAGGAGGGGCATTGCAGGGTCAAGTCATAATTCTGTGTTTCACTTTTTGAGGAAACTTCCATTCTTTAGGAGTCCCTGGGTGGTGCAAAGTGGAGCCGTGGTGGCACAGTGGTTAAACTACTCGGTTACAGTGGTTCGAACCCCCTGGCCACTCTGTGGGAGAAAGATGTGGCAGTCTGCTCCTGCAAAGATTTACAGCTTTGGAAGCCCTGTGGGGCAGTTCTACTTTGTCCTGTAGGGTCAGTATGAGTAGGAATTGACTCCACAGCAATGGGTTTTTTTGGTTTGGGTGGTGCAAAGGGTCAATGCACTCAGCTGCTGATGAGAGGCATGTCAGAAGAATCAGCCGTGGAGAAGCTCATGGAGCACAGTTCTACTCTGACGCACGTGGGGTCGCCATGAGTCAGCGTCAACTCGACGGCAGCTGTTTCAGTCCTTTGAAGTTGCTGTTCCTCGCCGTCTTCAGGCCGAAATCCACGCTCCTTCACTTGGACCTGGGCGAGGCCTGGCTCCTGCCCCTCTCTCCAGCTCCTCTTCCTCCACCCTTGAGCTTGATCAGCCCCTGTGAATGTTCCCTGGGACCACCAGCCCTTCCCCACTTCGGGGTCTCTGCCCTGGCTGTTCCCGCTGCCTGCAACACCAGCTCCACACCCCTGCGCCGGGGTTTGGCCTTTCTGGATTCTTCTTGTTCTTTCGGATTCAGCTGAGATGAGGAGCGACCATCCGTGAACACACCCCCTTCCCTGCTGCGCTCCCTAACTGGGTCTGGCGTCCCTCCTCAGGGCCCCCCGGTGGAGCCCAGGTTCTGAGGTGTTAGCACGTTGCATGTGGAGAGTGGGGCTGGATTGGCCCTGGAGGAGACTGGCACCATAGCTCATACTCTTCTTCACTCCCCCACACAAGCTTGATGAAGTAGAGGGTCAGCGAAAAAGAGGGAGACCGTCAACGAGACGGATTGACACAGTAGCTACAACCACGGCCTCAAGCATAATGATTGTGAGGATGGCGCAGGACCGGGCTGTGTTTCACTCTGTTGGACACAGGGTCACTATGAGTTGGAACCAGCTGAAGGGCACCTATCAACAACAACAACAAACACAAACTTATGGAGTTGAAAACCCAGCATAACTGAGTGCCTGGTTGGAGGTTAAAAAAAAGTTAATTTATTTTTGGTGGTAATATACACAACCAAACATACGTCCTCTCACAATTTCTACAAGAAGTGTTCATTAACATTGGTTACACACTTCGCACTGTGTCTCTATTCTATCTCTACCCATTTCATCTCCATAACCATCAGTTCAGGCTCTCTCTGCCCCTTAAAGTTCTCAACCGTGCTTTAGATTAAAGTTGTTGCTTTGAATTCATATAGAACTTCTTCATAAGAGCACAATGCTCATGGCAAACATTCTTTGTTAACTGAGCTAGACTGTTGTTTAGTTTAAGGATGGCTTCATGGGATAGTTTTGGTTTAAGGTTTAAAGATTCTTTCCGGACAATAGATTTGGGGATTCCCCCCATGTCAGTGGATACAGTAAGTCTGGTTTCCCTATGAATTTGAAGATCTGTTCCACAGTTTTTCTCCTTTTGATCAGGATCCAGCTCTTGGGTCCTTGGTCAAAACATTCGTGATGGTAGCTGGGCACCATCCAGTTCTTCTGGGGATGATTTTTAATGGACATTTTAGGACGAATAAGAGCTGTACCATTTGTACCTCTCCCCACCTCAGGATTACGAGTGAAGAACAAGTGCCTAGAACTGAGGAGGCTCCTGGAGACGCTGGACCACTCCCTCATTTCCATGACAAAGACAGACGCTAGGAGGCACACTGGGATCCAACAAGGGGTCGGGGCAGAGTTTATTTTTTTAAGCTAAGCCCCCACTTGACTTAAAGAGAGGAGCTTGGGGCCCATGTAGACATGGCCATGGCTGTTTGTCCAAACCCTGCACAATGTAGCTAATTGGCCCCAACATTTTTCTCTCTTGAATTTTAAATCCTTTTAGCAACAGATTATGGGACAAAGGGCTGAATTCACGGCACAGTCATTAGGCGGGTGGAAAACGCTGGCGCGGCCGTTCTGACTAAGGCTTGTTGTTGGGTTATTTAGAGGTGCGCTGAGTCTCTCCTGGGGACACACACACAAATGTAAGGAATGTCCCAGAGCCACAATGACATTTCCCCGGCCAGCACACAAAGAAGCCTTCCCCGCGCTCCGGGCGCACAATGCCCAGGCTCTTAGCCTGCTCTCTGGATCTCTTGCTCCGGGTTAAAAGCGGGCACTGTAATCCCAGTCACACACACCTGACCTTTGCCCTCCGTGCTGCCCTGGTTCCCAGGGCGGGGGTCCTCTGGGGTGCAGGGATCTGGGGACTGGCTGGGTGGTGGCCACTCTCCCAGAGAGCCCTGCCTCGGGCCAGGACAATCCACCGCGGCCCCTTTTGTCCTCATTGCTTTTGATCTCACCTGCCTGTCACCGGGAAGGAGGTGCCCTGTCCCCAGCTTGCCAGCAACTCAGCAGCCATTGCACCCCCAGACACCCCTGCAACGGCCTTTAACCCTTTCCCTGACCCAGAGGCCCCATGCCATGCTGTCTGGTGGGTGCTGGGGCTGGGGGAGCCTGCCATGGCTGGGGATTTGGCCCAGTCAACCCTGGACAGGAAAGGAATTCTGTCGAGAATCCTAGACCTCTCCCCATGGCCCCCCACCGTGAAAGTGGGGCTCCCAAGAGAGTTTGGAGAGCACGGTTCCCCTAAAACAGGGCTCCCAGTGCAGGCTTGGGGAGGGACCTGCCTGGCGGCTGCTTTGTCTCCCTCCTGCCCTGCATCCCCCTTTGTCAAACTGTGATTTTTCTGCTGCATCTCCATCCCTGCTGACCAGCTTTTACAGGCAGCCTTCCCTGGACCTAGACAAAGCCAAATTTTGACAACTTGGCACCACGGCAAAACAAGAGGCCCAGGGTCCCTGCTGCTGCTCAATTCCATGCCCAGCTCAGTGGCCGGGCAGGCAGCCTGGCCCAGCCGTGCACCTGGCCCTGCCCTTGCTGGGCGGGCGAGGGCATTTTCCTCTGGCCGACAGCTGGGTGCTCTCCCCAGTGCCAACACAGAAACGCTTCTGTGTGTATAACAGCTTTATTGAGAGATAATCCACACACCATACAACTCACCCACCGAGTGTACAATTCACTGGATTTCAGTATATTCACAGAGCTGTGCAACCTTCACCGTAATCAACGTTAGAATATTTTCGTCACCCCCCAAGAAGAAGCTCCTGCCCATGTGCAGTCACACCCTGTTTCCGGCCACACCCCGGCCCTACCAGTTGCAGTTAAGTCAACTCCAACTCCTGGTGACCCCACGTATGTCAGAGTTAAACCACGCTTCATAGGGTTTTCGGTGGCTGTTTCTTCGGAAGTAGATAGCCAGGCCTTTGTTCCGAGGTGTTTCTGGGTAGACTCATACCTCCAGCCTTCCAATTAGAAGTCAAGCTCGTTAACCCTTGGCACTACCCAGGGACTTCCCCATCCCCCAGACCTAATCGACCACTAATCTACTTTCTGTCTCTATGGATTTGCCTGTTCTGGACAATTCATATAGATGGAATCAGACACGTGTGGTCTTTTGTGACTGCCCAAACCCAGAGAATGGGCACCTCCCCTCTGTGTTCCCACCACCCTTGCACTTGCTGACCACCCCACACAGCGTGTTCAACCGGTGTGAAGACAGCAGGCGTTTCAGCCACTTTTGAGCACGATCTGAAAACCAGCAGCCAGAGACCCTTAGGGACGATCTCAAGAGTCTACTGATTCTGGACCAGCTGGCCGACTCGCTGAAGAAACTCACCACCACGACCATCGTCACCACAGTCAGAGTCCCTGTGTGCCCGAACCAGAGTTGGGTTGGATGTACATGATTTTATGTAATTCTCACCAGCTGAAGCTCCTCCAGCTGGGACCACACGTGGTCCCACATAGTCTTCTTCCGAAAGCTGGGCGTTTTTCCAAACAGCCCAAGCCAGGGGGCTGAGATTGCTGGGCCCCCTCTTCCTTGGCTGGCACTGGGTGGACCCAACTCGCCTTGCCTCCAGGCCCATGTTCCCCAGCCCCACCACTGCGCAAATATGGGGAGCTGGGCAGCGGTGAAAGCTTCTGGAAACCCAGCGTCCATATCTGAAGGAGAGGTGCAGTAACCGCAGCGCCCTCATGAGGCTGTTGTCAGGATTGCGCAGAAATGGCATCAGTGCAGACAGGTGGGGGCGTTCCACGGACCACTGGTTTCCCCTCTCTGCCCCCCCTGCCCCATCTTTGGTCACTGCAGCTGCGTTGTCTCCGAGGGTAATGGGGGAGCCATGCTGGTCTCACCTCCCATCTCAGACCCACTGTGGGATGCGGCCCCCACCCCAGGGGAGCCGAGGGAAGCTTCTCCATCACTCCTGCCTCCCTGGCCCTGACGCAGCTCCCTTCTTCTGCTGAGGCTGTGACTCTACAAAGTCCACCTTCCCCAAGGCGAAACCGACACGCGGTCGAAGTTCGCTGGCCCCATGTCTGGAGAAGCCACTGACACCTTCCAACAGCAGAATGATGAGGGCCCCTGGGGACTGCCGGCCCCCACGGGGCGCCCCCATCAGGCCTCACTGGGCTGTGGGCTCCGGGGCAGGGTGAGGCCCCCTCTCCCCCAGGGCCCAGTGTGGATCTGGGGAAGCGAGGCCTGGGGAGGGCGGGTGGGACACCGGGCTCTGTCCTGGACGGAGAGAGGCAGGGATCTGAGCACTGTCACTAGGATGGACCAGAGGGGCCGGCGCAAGGCATCCGGACAGGAGCGGTGGCTAAGAGCCAGCAGGGCCTCAGACCCCACCGGGTCAGCTCCAAGTCATTCTCAATTAGCAAAAAAAGATGGGAATTCTCTACGTCACAGTGTGTTTCTCTTCCTTTTGATACGAAGGTAATCTATGTTCATTGCAGAAGAGTCAAACAGTGTCCAATAGATACAGTTAAAAGTGCACGTCCGCCCGTCATTCACTGATTCTGTACCGTTTATCTAAGCACCTACGATGTACGAAAGGGTGACAATTCAAACCTACCAGCGGCTCCGAGGCAGAAAACACCTGGCCATCTGCTCCCATAAAGACTACAGCCTAGCAAACCCTATGGGGTAGTTCTACTCTGTCACACGGGGTTCCTATAGGTCTAATATCAACTCGACGGCATCCAACCGCGTGCAAGGGTCCGTTCTAGGCGCTTTGTGATGATCAACAGGCCGCACTGCATATTCTTGTCCCTGCAGGTTTGTGCACACGGACAGTGCTTTGGTGAAATAGATTTCTTAGAAATGTAATTGCTCGGTCAAAGAGGATGTGCCTTTTACCCTTCGAGAGGTTCTGCCACATTGCCCGCCAAAAGTCTGGACCCACAGACAGTCTCCCCAACAGCGTGACAGGGTCTGGTCTCTCACGTCCTTCCCAGCCCGGGGGGGTTATCACTCTCAATTCCAATTTTCAGTATCCTGGAAATTATCCCGGCCAGATGCAATACACACTTGTTCTCGCTGTCTCTCTGTCTCTGTGTGTGTCTCTGTCTCTGTCTCTCTGTCTCTGTCTTTCTCTGTCTCTGTGTCACAATGTCTCTCTCTGTCTCTCTGTGTCTCTCTCAGTCCTCTCTCCGTTTCTGTGTCTCGGTGTATGTCTCTCTGTCTCTCTGTCTCTCTCACACACACGCACACACACGCATACACATTTTAGGTTGCTGGGTCAGTTTCATGCCTGAGAGTCTGAACTGGGGGCTTCGCAAGCTGCTCTTCATGTTCCAGCCTTTACAGGTGAAGCCACCAAGGGCTCTGGCGGCCCAACACCCTTGGCCCTGGAAGAGCCTCGTGGGCTTCGTGACTGTCTGGGGGGTCAGGAGGAAGCCCAGGAGGACTTCCCTTCAGCATGCCCGTCACGTGGAGGGCAGCCTGTCCCACTGAAATGAGATCAGCTCTCACCTGCCTGCGATTTTTGCCTTCAATTTGCGAGCCACCTTGGGAGGCAGGAGCGTGGCCTTTACCTGCAACAGGCAATCTTCTCCTGGGATGTCACCTCCTTGCGGGCCCAGGATGGGAGAGGGCAGGAGAGCCTCAGAAGCCAGAGGCCATGTTGGCGTATGGGGACCAGCTCCCTGGGGACCTGCCCTGACCCTGCGTGCCCACAGGATGACGATTCCCTGGAAAAGACTTGCCATCTCAAGGCTAACCTTCTGCAAGTGCCCTCAGAACACAGGGCCCCATTCTCTTCCTGAAAGAGGGTGCTGAGGGTCAGCTGGCATCTGTCTGTGTGAACCTTCCACTGGGAACACTTCGCAGGAGTCTGCTTCTCAGGGTGGCCTCCCAAGTGTTCAGACCACTGGTGGCTCCCTGAAGCCTGACAGGCCAGACCTGCAGGCCACAAATGCCCACCTGCAGGCCACAGACACCTACCTGCAGGCCACAGACACCTACCTGCAGGCCACTGACACCT
>NW_004444049.1:1851725-1873984 GCF_000243295.1 Trichechus manatus latirostris | reverse complement strand
CCCAGCCCCACATGGAGGCCCCGCCCACCCCGACCTGGAGGCCCCGCCCACCCCGACCTGGAGGCCCCTCTTACACGGGGTTCACTTCACCTGCTGTGAGCACTAGGAGAGGCTGCCCTCTTCGTGATTTGTGCTCCGTCTTCAACAGCTCCCGGATATCCAACGTGATTCCCAGGCAATTCTGACATCCACTCAGCTATGGAAAGCACTGCCGTAGACTGCCTGTGAGACCCCAGTTTGACAATGCCTCCGTGAACGTTTTATTATTCATTTGTTCATCCAGCCATTCATTCATCCAGTGACTTACCGAGCCCCTGCTCCATGCCGGGCCCTGAGCTGAGGACACAGGATGAACAAGGCACAATCCCTCCCTCCCAGGAGTTCTCAGCCTGGGGCAGGTGGGGACGGCGACGGGCCAGCACACAGCAGCCGCACGTTTCAGCCCCTGTGGGCCCGGGGCCGGAGCGGGCAGCATCAAAGACCCTCCTCCCTGGGCTGGCACACCCCGAACCTGCGTTCAACCACCCTCCGAATCTCTCACGTCATCGTTCCCAAAACTCTCGCACATTTGGGCAGCACCTTCCCTCACTCTCCTTGACTTGTCACCTGATTCTGCAAAACAGCCAAGGTGGCGACTTGACTCCATTTCACAGACGAGGACCCCAAGGCACAAAGAGCTTAGCAGCCCGCTCAGGACACACAGCGGGGAAGTGGCCAAGCTGGGCTTTGGACCCCAAACCACCATCTTTTAGTATCCGCCAACACAAGTGACAAAGCTAAGCATGCAAGATGCTCGAGTTTCCTGGGGCGGCTGTGACAAATCATCGCAACCTGGGCGGCCGAAACCCACAGCAGTGTGCTCTCTCACAGTTCTGGGGGCCAGAAGTCCAAAATCAAGGTGCTGGCAGGGTTGGTTCCTTCCAGAGGCTCTGGGGGAGGCTCCGTTTCAGGCCTGTCCCAGCTTCTGGTGGTGCTGGCAACCCTTGGCGTTGCTTGGCTTGTAGGAGTAGCACTCCAGCCTCCACCTCCGTCTTCACGTGGCCGTCTTCCCTGTGTTCCTCCTCTGCGTCTGTGTCCCAAACTTCCCCTTCCTCTCTCTCACGAGGACATCATTCATTGGATTTAGGGCCCGCCCTACTCCATTCACCAGCACGGGGCGTTAAGACTTCAACATACCTTTTTTTGGGGAAACTATTCAACCTACTACTGCGCTCTTCTAAGCATTTTATAAATATGAGCTCGTTGGATCCTCCTAACAAGCCTGGCAGGTTGTTGCTGTTGCTAGGTGCCACTGAGTTGGCTCCCACTCCTGGTGAGCTCGTGTGTAACAGAAAGAAACGTTGCCCAGTCCTGCACCATCTTCCCACTCGTCCATGTGTCTGAGTCCACTGTTGTGTGGATCCATCTCCTGGCGGGTTTTCCTCGTTTTTGCTGAACCTCTCTCTATTTTACCAAACATGATGTCCTTTTCTAGCAACTGGCCTTTCTTTAGGACATGTCCAAAGTGGGTCAGAGTCACACCATCCTCGCTTTTAAGAAACATCCTGATTGTATTTCTTCTAAGACAGAAGAACGGATGAGTTCAACCTGTGGCATTGGCGAAGAATATTGACTACACCACGGGCTGCCAAAAGAATGAAATAAACCCTAGCAGGTAGAGAGTACTCATCACCCCATTTCAGAGGTGAGAAAACGGAGACACAGGAAGGCCAAGCAACTTGCGTGCAGATGCACAGCGGCCGAGGGGCAGAGCCAGGAGTCACAGGCAGGGAGCTGGGCTGGAGTTCACCCCCTCTACCCCAGGCTCCTCCGCCTCTCCCAAAACTACCTACTGCCCAGCTTCCATAACGATTGCGTGTTGCTAGGGAAATGTCCGTGATAAAATACTAACTGAGAAAGCCACATTCAGCATTGGGGGTGTATTTTGTTTGCAAACAGGGGGCAACAGTGACATATATACACACGCTTACCTGTCCCAGGCCCCGGCAGGGAGCAGGCAAGAGTGATTAGCGTAGAGGAATGGGGGTGGGGGAGTGACCTTCTTTCCCTATTTTCTCGAATGTCCACCCTATTGTCTTGACAACAAAGATAACTCATTTCCCCATGAGCGGCTTCTTTAAAGTGTCATTTCCAAATTCCTCTTGGATTCTCCAGCTTCACTCAGGTGCCTGGGAGTGGGCGTGCCAAGGCCATTATCCTGGGATGGAGCGAGAAGATTCACCTTTGCTATGGGCTCTGATGCTCCCGCGTCTCCTGAAAGAAGAACGGCATTTCTCCAGGCATGCTGGAACGTCCGGCAGGTAACCAGACCCCAGGTAAAGACACGCCGTGACCCTCCATGTGACGGACAGGCCAGGAATCACGGCAGCTTCCCGCACATTCCAGCGGGCCGGGTAATTCTAGACGGACGTTCCCCTCCAGTGGCGGATGCCCATGAAGCCCCACGGCTCCCGGGGTCCTGGGCCAGGGGGCAGCTGACCTGATCAGGCCCAAGTATCTCATGTGTGCTAAACAGAGACGTGTCCTGAGCCCCTGCTGTGTCTAGGGACAGGCTGGCAGCGTGGCGTGCGAAGGAGGATGTTATGGACTGAATTGTGTTCCCCAAAAATACATGTTGTAAACCTACCCCCATACTCTGGCTGTAATCCCATTTGGGAATAGGGTTTTCTTTGGTATGTTAATAAGGCCATATCAGCGGAGGGTGTGTTTTAACCCAAGCATTTTCAAAATATGAAAGGAATGGCTTAGGCACGGAGGCAAACAGGGAAGACAGGCGCCACGTGGAGATAGCCAGGAAATGATGGGAAGATGTTGGAGAAGCCGAGACAAGGATTTCCCCCTGAGCAGACAGAGAGCCTTCCTCTGCGGCCGACGCCCTAAACTGTGAGAATAAATTTAAGTTCCTTCAAGCCACCCACTGGTGACATTTCTGTTACAGTAGCACTGGATGACCAGGACAAAAGGTGCGGCACCGTCCCCATGGGTTGGAAACCGCTCAGATGTCGGGCAGATCCAATTTACAAAGGATGACGTAGCCACGGGTGACGCTGTTTACAAAGGGCTTGAAGAATCTGAGGACACTTCTTTCATAGCTGCAAGTGTCCGGTGGGGCATGGAACATTGAAAGCAACTTTGCTCCCGTGGAGGAGCGCCTACTGTTCCCTGAGCCCTGTCTTGATACCGTTAGTGGAACACCGTCAAGTCATTTTTGACTCACAGTGACCCTGTAGGGCAGAGTAGAGCTGCCCCATAGAGTTTCCAAGGCTGTAATCTTTACGGAAGCAAACTGCCACATCTTTCTCCTGCAGAACAGGTGGTGGGTTCGAATTGCTGACCTCTCCGTTAGCAGCCGAGAGCTTTACCACTGGGCCATCAGAACTCCTAGTGAAGCACAGAGGTTCAGAATTCAGACTCGGGGCGCAGACTGACCTTGGACAATTGCTCTAACCTCTCTGTGCCTCAGTTTAACCCACTGCTATTGAGTAGATTCCAACTCATAGTGATCCTATTGGACAGAGTAGAACTGCCCCACAGGGTTTCCAAGGCTGCAATCTTTACAGAAGCAGACTGCCACATCTTTCTTCCACAGAGCGGCTGGTGGATTTGAACCACCGACCTTTTGCTTAGCAGCTAAGCACTTAACCACTGTGCCATCTGTAAAGGGGGGACATTATAGCACTTACCCCATAGGGCTTTTGTGATGAGAAAACCGCTAGAGCAGTGACCCCCCGTGTAATAGGCACTTAAGTAATGTAAGCTATCTCACCCTTAAGGGAACCCCCAGGGGGCAGGCTTCTTCCCGTCTTCAGCAGGTGAGGAATGAGGAGCTCAGAGAGGGTAAGTAACTGACCCAGGATCCTCCAGCTGTGGCTTTAGATCTGTCTGGGCAATTCACGGATTCACGTCTGTCTCCCTGCCTGCGTGTTCATCATGGTATCCCCGGTACCTGTGACGTGCTGGCTTCTTCCAGTAGAGCACACAGCAATTTTTTTAGAGAGGTTTTAGGCTCACAGGCGAATTGTGTGGGGAGCACAGAGTTCCCATAACCCCCTCCCCACCCACCCACACAGTCTCCTCTGTCATTAACATCCTGCATTCCTATAATAGATTTGTCACAATTGATAAACCATATTGTTGATTTTGTTAGTTCCCATCGAGTCAGCTTCGACCCCATGTATAATAAAACGATATGCTGCCCAGTCCTGAACCATCTTCATGACTGTTGGCATGCTCGAGTCCATTGTTGCAGCCACTGTGTATGTTGAGTGTCTTCCAACTCGTTGTTTGGTGCCGTCGAGTTCGTTCCAACTCATAGTGACCCTACATACAACAATGAAACACTGCCAGATCCTGTGCCGTCCTCACAATCGTTGTTATGCTTGAGTCCATTGTTGCAGCCACTGTGTCAATCCGTTTCATTGAGGGTCTTCCTCTTCTTCAATGACCCTCTTCTCTACCAAGCATGATGTCCTTCTCTAGGGACTGGTCCCTTCTGATAACATGTC
This sequence comes from Trichechus manatus latirostris, assembly GCF_000243295.1. Classification (NCBI taxonomy): domain Eukaryota; kingdom Metazoa; phylum Chordata; class Mammalia; order Sirenia; family Trichechidae; genus Trichechus; species Trichechus manatus. The sequence goes on along the minus strand of NW_004444049.1, from coordinate 1,869,479 downwards.
CAAAGTACGTGAGACGAAGTCTCGCCGTCCTCGATTCTAAGGAGCACTCTGGTTGTACTTCTTCCAAGACAGATTTGGTCATTCTTCTGGCAGTCCATGGAGTATTTAATATTCTTCATCAACATTATAGTTCAAAGGCATCAATTCTTCTTCAGCCTTCCTTATTCATTGTCCAGCTTCTGCATGCATATGAGACGTTTGAAAATATCACAGCTTGGGTCAGGTGCACATTAGTCCTCAAAGTGACATCTTTGCTTTCTAACACTTTAAAGAGGTCTTTTGCAGTAGATTTGTTCAATGTAATCATCGTTTCATTTCCTGAGTGCTGCTTCCATGGGCGTTGATTGTGGATCCTAGTAAAATGAAATCCTTGACAACTTCCGTCTTTTCTCTGTTTATCATGATGTTGCTAATTGGTCCAGTTGTGGAGATTTTTGTTTTCTTTACGTTGAGGTGTAATCCATACAGAAGGCTGTAGTTTTTTATCTTCATCAGTAAGTGCTTCAAGTCCTCTTCACTTTCAGCAAGCAAGGTTGTGTCATCTGCATATCACAGGTTGTTAAGGAGTCTTCCTCCAATCCTGATGCCCCATTCCTCTTCATATAGTCCAGCTTCTCAGATTATTTGCTAAGCATACAGACTGAATAAGTACAGTGAAAGGATACAACCCTGATGCACACCTTTCCTGATTTTAAACCACGCAGTATCCCCTTGTTCTGTTCAAACGACTGCCTCTTGATCTACGTACAGTTTCTTCACGAATACAATTAAGTCTTCTGGAATTCCCATTCTTAGCAATGTTATCCATAATTTGTTACGACCCACACAGTTGAATGACTTTTCATAGTCAATAAAACATAGGTAAACATCTTTCTGGTATTCTCTGCTTTCATCCAGGATCCATCTGATATGAGCAATGATATTCCTGGTTCCATGTTCTCCTCTGAATCCGGCTTGAACTTGTGGCAGTTACCTTTAGATATACTGCTCCAGCCGCTTTTGAATGATCTTTAGCAAAATTTTGCTTGTGTGTGCTGTTAAGGACATTGTTCAATTGTTTCTGTATCTGGTGGGTCATCTTTCTTTGGAATGGGCACAAATATGGATCTCTTCCAGTCCATTGGCCAGGTAGCTGTCTTCCAAATTTCTTGGCATAGACAAGTGAGCACCTCCAGTGCTGCATCTGTTTGTTGAAACATCTGAATTGGTATTATGTCAATTCCTGGAGCCTTGTTTTTCACCAATGCCTTCAGTGCAGCTTGGACTTTTTCCTTCAATACCATTGGTACTTGATCATATGCTACCTCCTGAAAAGTTTGAACATCAACCAATTCTTTTTGTTACGGTGACCCTGTGTATTCTTTCCTTCTCCTTTTGACGCTTCCTGTGTTGTTCAATATTTTGTCCATGTTGTTGTTGTTAGATGCTGTCGAGTCACTTCCGACTCGTAGCGACCCTCTGCATGACAGAACGAAACACTGCCCAGTCCCGTGCCATCCTCACAATCGTTGTGATGCTTGAGCCCATTGTTGCAGCCACTGTGTCGATCCAGCTCATTGAGGGTCTTCCTCCTTTTAGCTGATCCTCTACTTTACCAAGCATGATGTCTTTCTCCAGGAACTGATACCTCCTGATAACATGTCCGAAGTATGTAGGATGTAGTCTCACCATCCTTGCTTCTAAGGAGCATTCTGGTTGTACTTCCAAGACAATTTTGTCCATACCAAACCCAAAACAAAACCCACTGCCATCAAGTTGATTCAGACTTATAGTGACCCTATAGGACAGAGTAGAACTGCCCCATAGTGTTTCCAAGGAGTGGCTGCTGGATTTGAACTGCCGACCTTTTGATTGGCAGCTGAGCTTTTAACCATTTCACCACCAGGGCTCCATTTCCCCCTTAGAATCCTTCAATATTGCAACTTGAAGCTTGAATTTTTCCTTCAGTTCTTTCAGCTTGAGAAATGCTGAGCTTGTTCTTCCCTATGGTTTTCTAACTCCAGCTCTTTGCCTAAGTCCCCTTTGAAATCTTCTGTTCAGCTCTTTTACTTTATCATTTCTACCATTCACTTTAGCTACTCTACATTCAAGAACAAATTTCAGAGGCTCTTCTGCATCCATTTTGGTCTTTTCTTTCTTTCCTGTCTTTTTAATGACCTTTTGCTTTTTTCATGTATGATGTCTTTGATGTCATCCCACAACTAGTCCGATCTTCAGTCACTAGTGTTCAATGTATCAAATCTATTCTTGTGATGATCTCTAAATTCAGGTGGGATGTACTCAAGGTCATACTGTGGCTCTTATGGACCTGTTTTAACTTCCTTCTGTGACTTGCCCAGAGTCTCACTGGTGGGCAGTGCATGTGACATTTGAAGCTAGGCTGCTCTCTGGGGCTGCACTGTGTGGCCCCAACTTTGTGCTAGCCCCCTACTCTCAGGCTTGTCCCCCAGTCTCTCCCCTCACCCCTTGGCTTGCCGCTCACTCCTAGTCTCACCCCCTACCCTGGGCTTGGCCCCCACTCTCAGTCTCGGCCCCCAGTCTCTCCCCCCACCCCGGGGCTTGCCCCCCCATCCTCCGTTCTCACCCTCAACCTGCGGGCTTGCCCCCCCATCCTCCATTCTCACCCTCAACCTGCGGGCTGGTCCCCCCATCCTCTGCTGTCACCCCCCACCTCCAGGCTGCCCCCCATCCTCTGCTATCACTCCCCACCTCCGGGCTGGCCCCCCAGCAGCCCTCCCCAGCTGCTGAGCTGCCTGTTCCTTCACAGCGTCCTGCGGCTGCTGGGCAGGATCAGTGGAGTCCAGGCACCCCACCCCGGTGGAGCATTCTGGATTCTCCACCCTTTTGTCTGGATTCCCCACCCTTTTGTCTGGACTCCCCACCCTTTTGTCTGGTTTTTAAAGGGATACTGTGGTCTGTAACAAGCATTTACCTTCAAAGCCCAGAAGAGAAAAGCTTCCAGGCTACACTGTGAGTAGCTAGGAGAACAGAACTTAAGTCCTTTCACGATGACTAATTAAAACCCAGCAGCCCTTCCAAGGGGCTGGCCAAGCCAGGGTGCATTGTGAGGGACTGGAGGAGTGGACTGGGCCTCGGAGGGCAGCGGGCAGGGGCGGCCAGGACCCAGCCTGCCTCGGGTCAACCCCAAAGCCCTGCCAAGCCATGTCCATCACCCCAACTCAGACCTCCCGGCTTTGGTTTGGAACCGCTGGTGTGTGGAGTCCTGCTGGGGTCATTGGTTGTAGTAGTAACAGCTGAGTCTTTGCATGAGTGTCCTGGGGTGGCCGTAAAGACGTGCCACAAACTGGTGGCTTAAAAACCATAGAAATGTATTCCCCCACAGTTCTGGAGGCCGGAAGTCTGACATCAAGGTGTTGGCAGGACTGGTTCCTTCTGAGACTCTAGGGGAGACTCTGCCTTGCCTCTCTGCCAGATTCTGCTGGTTGACGGTGACTTTGGTGTTCTCGGCCTGTGGCTGCTTCACTCCCACCTTTGCCTCCATCCTCACATGGCCGACTGCCCTTGGTCTCATCTCCTGTAAGTGCGCTGGTCATTGGATTCAGGGTCTGTGATGGTAAAGATTGCGTGTCAACTTGGCTGGGCCATGGTTCTCAGTGTTTTGGCAGTCGCATAATGTTGTGATCACTTCCTTGTTGAAATCTGATATGTGATCACCCCCATGATGGGGTCTGCTGTGAGTGAGCAGCCAATCAGTTGAAAGGGAATTTCCTTGGGTGTGTGGCCTGCATCAGTCAAAATAAGGCCAGAGGCCAACTGCAGAACAGACCTGTGATTGCTAATATGCAAGTTCAAGTTGAAGAAAATTAAAGCAAGTCCACAAGAGCCAAAGTATGACCTTGAGTATATCCCACCCGAATTTAGAGACCATCTCAAGAATAGATTTGCGCATCGAACATTAATGACCTCAGATCCGAGGAGCTCTGGTATGACATCAAGGACATCATACATGAAGAAAGCAAGAGGTCATTAAAAGGACAGGAAAGAAAGAAAAGACCAAAATGGATGTCAGAACAGACTCTGAAACTTGCTCTTAAATGTAGAATAGCTAAAGTGAACAGAAGAAATGATGAAGTAAAAGAGCTGAACAGAAGATTTCATAGGGTGGCTCGAGAAGACAGAGTAAATTATTATAATGAAATGTGCAAAGACCTGGAGTTAAAAAACCAAAAGGGAAGAAGATGCTTAGTATTTCTCAAGCTAAAGGAACTGAAGAAAAAATTCAAGCCTCGAGTTGCAATAGTGAAGGCTTCTTCGGGGAAAACACTAAACAACCTAGGAAGCATCAAAAGAAGATGAAAGGTAGCAGCACAACTGGAAGAAAGTAATCGACGTCCCTGAACTGTACATGTGGAAATTTCTGAAATGGTGTATCTTTGGCTATGTATATTTTCACCAAAAAAAAGAAAAAGCGTCCTCCAAGGTCAAGAAGAGAGAGTGTTGACATGTCATGGGGTTATTAACCCATGTCATAAAACAATATGTGTACTGACTGTTTAGTGAGAAACTAGTGGTTCTGTAAACCTTCACCTAAAGTACTATAAAAAATAAAAGAAGTAAAAAAAGAAGAAGGAAGGAATACACAGAGTCCCTGTACCAAAAAGAATTGGTTGACATTCAAACATTTCAGGAAATAGTAGATGATCAAGAATCGATGGTACTGAAGGAAGAGGTCCAAGCTGCACTTAAAGCTCTGCTAAAAACAAGGCTCCAGGAGTTGACGGAATACCAACTGAGATGTTAAAACAAACGGAGGCAACGCTGGAAGTGCTCGCTCGTGTATGTCAAGAAATACGGAAGACAGCTACTTGGCCAACTAACTGGAAGAGATCCATATTTATACCCGTTCCAAAGAAAGGTGATCCAACAGAATGCAGAAATTATCGAACAATATCATTAATATCACACGCAAGGAAAATTTTGCAGAAGATCATTCAAAAGCGGTTGCAGCAGTACATCCACAGGGACCTGCCAGAAATTCAAGCCAGAGTCAGAAAAGGATGTGGAACCAGGGATATCATTGCTGATGTCAGATGGATCCTGGCTGAAAGCAGAGAATACCAGAAAGATGTTTACCAGTGTTTTATTGACTATGCAAAGACATTCGACTGCATGGATCATAGCAAATTATGGATAGCATTGCAAAGAAGGGGAATTCCAGAACACTTAATTGTGCTCATGAGGAACCTGTACTTAGGCCAAGAGGTAGTCATTTGAACAGAACAAGGGGATACTGTGAGGTTTAAAGTCAGGAAAGATGTGTGTCGGGGTTGTATCCTTTCACCATACTTATTCAATCTGTATGCTGAGCAAATCATCCGAGAAGCAGACTATATATGAAGAAGAACAGGGCATCAGGATTGAAGGAAGACTCATTAACAACCTTTGATATGCAGATGACACAACCTTGCTTGCTGAAAATGAACAGGACTTGAACCACTTTCTAATGAAGATCAAAGACCACAGCCTGCAGTATGGGTTATACCTCAACATAAAGAAAACAAAAATCCTCACAAGTGGACCAATAAGCAACATCATGATAGAGAAAAGATTGAAGTTGTCAAGGATTTCATTTTACTTGGATCTACAATCAACACCCGTGGAAGCAACAGTCAAGAAATCAAATGACGCATTGCATTGGGCAAATCTGCTGCAAAAGACTTTTTTAAAGTGTTGAAAACCAAAGGTGACACTTTGAGGTCTAAGATGCACCTGACCCAAGCCATGATGTTTTTAATCATCTCATATACATGTGAAACCTGGACAACGAATAAGGAAGACCAAAGAAGAATCGATGTCTTCGAATTATGGTGTTGGCGAAGAGTATTGAATATACCATAGACTGCCAAAAGAACAAACAAATTTGTCTTGGAAGAAGAGCTAGAAGGTGCCATGGAGCAAATTCCAACTCATAGCAACCGCATGTACAACAGAACAAAGCACTGCCTAGTCCTGTGCTATCCTCACAATCACTGTTATTCTTGAGCCCATTGTTGCAGCCACTGTGTCAGTCCATCTTATTGAGAGTCTTCCTCTTTTCCACTGACCCTCTACTTTACCAGGTGTGATGTCTTTCTCCAGGGACTGGTCTCACCTAATAACATGTCCAAAGTACATGAGATGAAATCTCACCATCCTAGCCTCCAAGGAGCATTCTGGCTGTACTTCTTCCAAGACTGATTTGGTCATTCTTCCGACACCACCCAACCAACCAACCCATTGCCGTCTAATCTATTCCAACTCATAGCAACCCTATGGGACAGAGTAGAACTGCCCCATAGGGTTCCCAAGGACAGTCTGGTGGATTCGAACTGCTGACCTTTTGTATTAACCACTACGCCACCAGGGTTTACTGGCAGTCCATGGTATATTCAGTATTCTTCACCAACACCATAATTCAAAGGCATCAGTTCTTCTTCGATCTTCGTTATTCATTGTCCAGCTTTAGCATGCATATGAGACAATTGAAAACATTATGGCTTGGGTCGGGCACACTTCAGTCCTAAAAGTGACATCTTTATATTGATAACATATTGAAATAATATTTTGGGTGTATTGGGTTAAATAAAATATACTATTAAAATTAATTCCTCCTGTTTCGTTTTACTTAATATGGCTTCTAGAAAATATTGGCTAAACAAATCTAGAGGATGAGGAGGGTGGTCATCAGAAGCAGAACCTGCATGCTTCCCAAAGCCCATTTGGGAAGGGAGCTTGAATTGGCATCCCAGGTGACGTGTCTGCAGTGCTCTCCTGAGCTCACCTGTATAGCTCTTGCACGCTGAATGGGAGGCTTGTTGGGGACCTTCCCAAAGAACCCACATCTAAGGGCCCTCACCTCGCTGGGGTCACACACCATCTCAGTTATCTCTTGCTGGGGAACAAACTCTCCCCAAACTTAGTGGCTCAAAACAACACCACTTGATGATGCCCTATGGTTAAAGCGCTCAGCTGCTAACCAAAAGGTCAGCAGTTTGAACCCACCAGCCACTCCAGGGGAGAAAGATGTGGTAGTCTGATTCGGTAAAGATTATAGTCTTGGAAACCCTATGGGGCAGTTCTACTCTGTCCTATAGGGTTGCTATGAGTCAGAATTGACTCGATGGCAATGGGTTATACCTCTGTGGGTTGGAAGTCTGGGTGGAGATGCTGCAGGTCTTGTGTGGGCCCACTCATGTGGCTGCAGTCATGTGACCATTTGACCGGGGCTGGAGAGTCCAAATGGCCTCACCCCCATGTCGGGCGGTTGATGCTGGCTCTTGGCTGGGGACTTCGGTTCTGCTTCTTACCCTCCAACAGGTTAGCCCCGGCTTCTCCACGACATGCTGGTCTCAAGGCTGCATTTCAAGACGGTGAAAACAGAACCTGCAAGGCCTCTGAAGCTCTCGCCTCAGAAGTTGCCCACTGTCACTTCCAGTACATTCTACTGGTTGAAGTAACTCATGAGACCTACCCAGTTTCAGAGGAAGGGGAAGTAGAGTCCACCTAGTGATGGGAGGAGCTTCCAGATCACATGGCACTGGCTGTGGCTAAAGGACAGGAGCAATGACAGTCACATCTTTTTTTTTTAGAATAACTGTTATTTATTTGTAATTTGTTTACATAATTGAGATCATAGTACACACATTGACATGCTGTAATTTACTTTTTTTAAAAATTGTGGTAAATATCTACGTAACAAAAACATTGGGCATTTCCACAATTTTTACGTGTACAATTCAGTGACATTAGTACGTTCATCGTGTTGTGTATCCACCACCACTATTAGTTCCCAAATTTTCCCATCACCCTCAAAAGAAGATCAGTTGCTCCCCTAAAAAATAAGTGCCCCTTCTGCCTCCCTTCTGCCTGCCCTTGGTAACCACTAATAAATTTAGGTCTGTATGTTGTTGCTAGGTGCCGCCGTTGAGTTGGCTCCAACTCAGGGAGAACTGACACCTAACAGAAGGAAATGTTGCCCGGTCCCGCGTTACCTTCGTGAGCATTAGTGTGTTGGAGTGCACTGTTGCTGCCATTGTGTCGATCCATCTCATTGAGGGTTCCCTGACGCTCCACTTCAGCAAACATCAGACATCAGCGGTGTCACTGGGGGGGTGTGGACTGCACCGCTGACACTGTCGGGGTGACACCAAAATGACTGTCCATAAAATTTTCGTTGCAGAAATCTATTCGTTTTTATACAAATATCCCCGTAGTTAGTTATAATAACAAAAAAAAATTTTCATAAATCCAGCTTACATGTATCGATATACCTACAAGGCTAAAACTTTATGCTAATTTACTTTTTGAACCTTCTAATGCGCTCCAGTCAGAGTTGTCATTGTTACGCAATTACGATGCTGCTTCGAATCACGTGGTTTTGTCTGCAGGTGCTAGAGGCATGTGCTGCAGCTTTCATTGCTGCGGCTGTTTTTATAAAAGCAAAAACAGAAAAAACCGGTTGCCATCAAGTCGATTCCGACTCATAGTGACACTACAGGCCAGAGTAGAACTGCCCCATAGGATTTCCAAGGAGTGGCTGGTGGATTCCAACTGCCGATCTTTTGGTGAGCAGCCGAGCTCTTAACCACTTCACCACCAAGGCTCTGGTGTTTTTATAGTCACTGATTTTGTCAAATTTTCTGGTGTTTTAGGTACAGTACTGTGGTAATTAGTGTTTGTGAAACTACATCAATAACTTTTTTGAGAATGAAGCAGTCATTAAAGGAAAAGAAGGTGAAAAATTTTTAAAAAAAGGTTTCTGCTCAGTTACTAACAATGTAATTTAATGTAGAAAGAATTTATAAAACAATTTGGTTGTTAGTATTCATATAATCTAAGAAATATTACGTGTAAGCAATTTACAACTATATTTATCATATATTATTCTATGATTAAAATTGATAATAAACTTACATACATAACAATGATTGATTATATAACTCTTTGATAACTAAATAGAGAAATTGACAGTTTAACACAGGAAGTGGGGGGAATGCTGTTTCTCGATACATGTTTAGAAATACAACTTAAATCTTAAGTTCAGGTTTTTAAAAATTTCAGGCTTTTTAATTTTTTCTTTAAAAGCATCACTGTCTTGCAAATATATATCTGACTTTAATCCTTTCAAGACTCAGTTATTTTCTGCTTTGAATTGTTTGTTGATACCACATGTTTTCATTAATGGAAGGATGCTGAATCATTAACTGTGTTTGAATTTTTGGCAGGAAGTATGGATTTGTTTTTTCTTGCCCCCTCCCACAATTCTACCCTTAGACACGGGAGGGACATATGTTGTCACATAATTCTACCCCAGAAACCACCCCCCCACCAGAGTCCATTGGTACATATGTGTACCAAATACAAATTTTCAAAATTTTTAGTTTCCCGACCAAAAATGTACATGCCTCATACAATACCTTGTAGAAACAGTAATTTGTGGCAGATGCCCTTGCCCCTGCCTTGTGGCAGCATGCAGTATCAGTGGGAAAGCAGCTTCCCAATAAACCTGAGAGGCAGAAAATGTTGGTGGGCAACCGTCTATCCCAACAGTCACTTATCCCAAGCCTCACTGTCTAGCTGGTAAAATGGAGCTAAAGAGTGCTCTTCCCTGGGGGAAGGATTAAAGGGAGAATGTAAATGTGCAAAGCTTGGCTACTCACCAAAACGTTGGCAGTTTGAATCCATCAGCCTTTCCTTGGAAACCCTATGGGGCAGTTCTACTCTGCCCTATAGGGTTGCTATGAGTCAGAATCAACTCAATGGCAATGGGTTTAATGGATTTTAGGACATAGCAGCTGTGCAACAAGCCTTCCGAAACCAAAAACCAAACCAGTTGCCCTCGATTTGATTCTGACTCATGGTGACCCCATGTGTGTCAGAGAAGAACTGTGCTCCATAGAGTTTTCAAGGTTGTGAACTTTCAGAAGTAGATAGCCAGGCTTTTCTTCCGAGGCACCTCTGGGTAGAGTTTGAACCACCAACCTTTCAGCCAGTAGTCAGGTGATTAACTGTTGATGCCACCCAGCAATAAGCATTAGCTGCTGTTATCAGAAAGGTGAACGAACGTTCTGAAGTTTCCCCCATACCGCCCATGTGACCCACCATCTGTCCTTAATCCATGACCTGTTCTGGGGGCAAAGCATCTGCTGAAGGAGTGTCCGTCGACCTTTTGCTTCACAGGTAGTTCACATAGGAGTCTTTCAATCTCCAAATCCTCCCCCACACTCACAACACCATTGCCTTGCATTGGGAGCTTGGGGGCACCAGGTGGGAACACACTGAGTCCTCACGGCAGCCTGGGAAGGGCTGGAGGCATCACCACCTCTGTTTTATAGATAAGGACACAGAGCCTTGAAGAGGTGAAGTGACTTGCCCGAGGTCACTCGGCCACTACAAAGAGATGCTAGGATTTGAACCAGTGTCTGACTCACGGCCACTGTGCTCTCCTCCTCCCACCCACCCAAGTCAACACCACTGTCACTGACCAATGTGTGGGGCCAGGGGCCCAGAATGGGCCAGGCACTGCACCCAGCACTCTGTGTAGACTTTCATCTGATCCTTGAACAACCAGGTGGGTTGGTGTGATTCTCACGCCCACTTAGCAGAGGAAAAGACTAAGATTGAGGAAAGCCAAGTAAGTCGCCAAGGGCCCAGCCAGGGCTTGAACACAGACCGTGTAACCCCAGATAGACAGATAGATAACTGCCATCAAATTGGCTTGTGGCAACCTTATGTGTAACGGAACGAAATGTCGCCCAGCTCTGCGCCACCTTCACAATCGCCAGCGTGTTCAAGTCCGTCATTGCAGCTACTGTGTCAATCCATCTCACCGACGGTCTCCCTCACCCTCACTGGTCCTCTACCAGTCAAGATGTCTTCCTTCAGCAATTGATCCCTCCTGATGACACATCCAAGGCAAGTGAATCAATGTTCTGTTGTGATCCATAGAGTTTTCATTAGCTGATTTTCAGAAGTAGATTGCCAGGCCTTTCTTACTAGTCTGTCTTAGTCTGGAAGCTCCACTGAAACCTGTCCACCGTGGGTGACCCTGCTGGTATTTGAAATACTGGTGGCATCGCTTCCAGCATCACAGCCACACACAAGCCACCACAGCACAACAAACGGACAGAAGGGTGCTGGCATTGTATGTGAGGCAAGGGCTTTTGCAAGCTTTGTGTGGGGATCAGTCAGTTGGCCTCACAGTGCTCCTAGGCGCTCCACTTTACTGATGGGGAAACTGAGGCACAGAGGACCTAAATAGTTGACTCAAGGACCCACGGCCAAAGAAACCCATCTATATTTACGTCCCCCTGGGCCACTTCTGTGCAGGGGCAATGCTAGATGGAAGGGTCACCTTTGAGAAGTTGTGGGTCAGCGGGCAGTCTCTGTGTCCATGCTGGCTGCCTCCCTCCAGCTCCCCTCCTCCTGGCCGGGGTCCCCGAGCTGCTGGGGGCCAGAGTGCAGGCCCCGTCTGGCTGGTTCAGCTGGACCTGGGCCGGAGGCCCGCCAAGCACATGTCTGCCTGGAAGCTTCTGGCCATAGCAGCCCCTGGACATCCCCATGGGAAGTGCTGGGAAGCAAGGGCAGGTGAGGGGCTGGCTGGGTGGGGGCGGGGAGCCAGCAGCTGCCCCCAGACCGGAGACGGCAGCCCTGCTCAATATCATCCTTGAGAGTCTGGGGTCACAGGCCGGTCCTCTCGCCGAAACGGAATAGTCCTCCTGGGAGAGGGGCCAGCCTGAGACGCCCCAGCCACTTAGAGCCCTCTCAGCATCACCTCCCTGCCACCCCTGGCTTTCCCTTTGTGGCGAGTCCCACTTAAAATATCAAAGCTGCGGGGCCACAGTGCCTCCACTGAAAGCTGAGTCACCCAGGTTTTGTGACACCATCCAATGCCCTCGGCTGTCTCGCCCAAGCCTGGGGCTCGAGTGCCAGATGAAAAGGACGTTCCCGGCCACGGGTGGGGCGGTGAGGCCGGCGCCACATAAAGGGGCCTTGTTCCCAAATCAAAAGGGTCTGAACAAAAAGGAGAGAGAAGAATGGGCCGGGGGGCGGGGAGCCCGCGCAGTCTGGCGCATCTTGAACGGACAGCGTGCCAGGCGGGTCTGTGGGTCCCAGCGGGCAGGGCGGCCCCTCATTCCTCCACGGCTGCTGGAACAGCTCTGGGCTTTTCCAGACTCTGAGGTGGGAGGAGAGAAGGACCAAATCAGGATCACAGACGTGGCCAAGCAGCAGGATCCTGGGGAGAATGGCGCCCAGATACCCTGGTTCCCCAACAACAGCAGCAAAAGCAACGACAGCCACAATAATGACAACTGCAGCGGCAGCAACTCAATAGCAGCAAAACCTGCAGCAACTCAATAGCAGCAAAACCCGCAGCAACTCAATAGCAGCAAAACCCGCAGCAACAACTGCCACAGCAACAGTAGCAACAGCTGGAACAACATCAGCAACACAATAGCAACAGCAACGGCAAAAATACCAGCGGCAGCAATTGCAATAGCAACAGCTGCAAAAACAGCAGCCACAGCAGCCACAGCAGCCACAGCAGCAGCCAGCTTTCGGGAGCATTTACCACGTGTCGGACACTATGCTAAACACCTGACCTGGCTCATTTCTTCAGATTTTCACAGCCATTGGGAGAGCAGAGCTGTTGTCATAATTCCCATTTTACAGACGAGGACACTGAGGCCCGGAGAGGTTCAGGAGATTGCCCATCACTGGGCAATCGGGTGGCCAGAACCTGCACACAGGCAATCTGATTTCAGAACTGGTGCCCAGAACCTTTGCCCAGTGGGCAAGCAGGTGTCAGGCGTGCGAAAGGGTCTTAGCCACCAGCCGGAGCCAACCCCAAGCTGGCCAGGGCTGGGCAGGCGTACACCCAGAGCTGCATCCCCAGGGCCGACAGGAGATACTTGCTCAGGTGATGGGCTCTCCGGGAAGTGCTCTGCGCAGAAGGAGTCACCGAGGCGAGCTGCCCTCCGGAGGTGTTTAACTGTGGGCTGCTAATTTAAAAACTCTGAAAACCCAACCCAAGCCATACGAAGCATGTCTGAGACCAAGAGTTGGCCTGGGGACCCCGGTCTGTGACTCCCAGAGACACAGGGACAGGGCATGGGACCCAGAGCCACGCTGCCTCAGTTTGGATCCCAGCTCCACCAGTTACCACCTGAGCAGCCATGGGCAGAATATGAAACTTCTGTGCCTCAGTTTCCAGATCTACAAAATGGGAATATTCATGCTGAAGGGTGATCTGAGGCTTAACAGGACAGCAGCTATTGTATGTGCAGGCATACGTGGCTCTTTGCAAGCTCCCCGTAATGGGAGCACAGCAGAGATCTGTTGAGTAGCTGCTATGCGCCAGGCACAGGTCTGATCTCAGTACAAGCTTGTGAGGTGGGTGTGATGCTTAGTTTGATGTATCAGCGTGGCTAGGTTTGTTGGAGCCCTGGTGGCGCAGTGGCTAAGAGCTACGGCTGCTAACCAAAAGGTTGGCAGTTTGAATCCACCAGCCGCTCCTTGGAAACTGGATAGGGCAGTTCTGCTCTGTCCTGTGGGGTCGCTATGAGTCAGAACCAACCCGAAGGCACCTAACAACAACAGCAGACTGGGCTGATGTTACTGCTGTTGGCTGCTGTTGAGTGGGCCCCTGACGTATCATGAACCCGTGCACAAAGGAACAAAACACGGTCCGGTCCTGCGCCATCCCCATGACTGACTGGATCGGACCATTGTCACCCATAGGGTTTTCACTGGCTGATTTTCAGAACTTGATCACCAGGCCTTTCTTCCTAGCCCTAGTCTGCAAGCTCCACTGAAACCTGTTCTGCATCATAGCAACACGCAAGCCTCCACTGACAGATGGGTGGTGGCTGTGGGTGAGGAACACTGGATGGGAATCGAACCCAGGTCTCCCGCATGGAAGGGGAGAATTCTGTCAATGAATCACCACTACCCCCATGGCTAGGCAACACCCCCCAGAAATTCAATCACACCGTAGTTTAGATGTTGCTGTGAAGGCATTTTGTAGGTGTGGTGACCATCCATCTATAAGCCATTGACTTCAAGTAGAAGAGATTTTCCTGGAAAATGTGGGTGAACCTCATCCAATCAGTTGAAGGCCTTAAGAGCAAAACTGAATTTTCCCTGAGGAAGAAGAAATTCTGCCTCATGACTGCAGCATCAGCTCCTACTGAAGAGTCCCCAGGCTGCCGACCTTCCTACAGATTTCAGAGTTGGCAGTCCCCACAACAGTGTATCCCTGGAGAAGGGCGTCATGCTTAGTAATGTAGAGGGTCAGGGAAAAAGAGGAAGACCTTCAATGAGATAGATTGACACATTGGCTGCAACAATGGGCTCAAGCATAGCAATGATTGTGAGGGTGGCGCAGGACCGGGCAGCGTTTCATTGTTATACGTAAGGTTACTGAGTCGGAACCACCTCGATGGCACGTAACTACAACCATAACGACAACAGTACCCCTAAGTTCCTTGGAATAGATCTGTTGGTTGTTTCCTTGGAGAACCCTGACCTATATCAGGGAGGCCTTCTGGGAAGCCCGGTGGGCCAGAGCTCTAGGAAGGAGCCTGCGTCTCAGGTCTTTGAACGCGCTGGTTGTGCTGAAGGGGCAATGACTATGTGCCCCCTCACTCTGAGCAGCAAAACCAACTTTTAGCCCCACATTTTCAAGGCAGGCTTCACCAATGCGGCCCCCACTGCTCCTCACAGCGCAGGCGTCTCGTTTTGTTTTGTAAATTGCCTTTCTAAAAGCCACCCTGGAAGGCTTTGATGTGGCTGTTTGATAATTTAAACTGATCAATAGGCAGGCCCTGGACAGGGCGGCTGGCTTTGAAGCCGGGAGCCTTCCCTTCCCGGGAAGGGACTCCTGGCTCAAGCCTTGGGGGGCGGGGGTGGGGAGCAAGGTAGTGGGCAGAGTGGAAGGGGTTAATTGGCTAAGAAGCAATTTGCACAGAGAGGCTCTGTCAGCACCTGGGTGGGGCTGGTACCCATGGGCCATGGGGTGGATGGAGGCTGAGGATGGAACCTCACAGAAGGAGCCAGCACAGGGCCCTCTGTATATGGGGAGATCTGGTTTGCATTTCAGCTCTGACACTTGCCAGCCATATGTCTGGGGCAGGTCACTTACTTTCCATGAACTTCTGTTTCCTCATTTTAAAAACAGGGGTGGTGGTGGGAAATAGCCCTTACTGGCATCATTGTACCGAGGATTAAATGAGATTATTCATGTGACAGGCACAGCACAGTGTCTGGTACACAGGAGGTGCTCGGGATGAGCTAGTATGAAGATGATGATGATGCTGGGGGTGGGACAAACAAGATAACAATGAAGATGATGTTGGTGAAGATGGTGAAGGTGATGTCAATGAAGACGGTGAAGGAGATGATAATGATGGTGGTGGTGGATATAATGGTCAAGATGTTGATGTCAATGAAGATGATGATGAAGACAGTCATGTCAATGAAGATGGTGAAGGAGATGATGATGATGGTGGTGATGGATGATAATGGTGAAGATGTTGATGTCAATGAAGGTGATGATGAAAACAGTCATGTCAATGAAGATGGTGAATGAGATGATGATGATGGTGGTGGTGGATATAATGGTGAAGATGCTGATGTCAGTGAAGATGGTGATGAAGACAGTCATGTCAATGAAGATGGTGAAGGAGATGATGATGGTGGTGGTGGTGGATGATAATGGTGAAGATGTTGATGTCAATGAAGATGATGATGAAAACAGTCATGTCAATGAAGATGGTGAAGGAGATGATGATGATGGTGGTGGTGGATATAATGGTGAAGATGTTGTCAATAAAGATGATGATGAAGACAGTCATGTCAATGAAGACAGTGAAGGAGATGATGATGATGGTGGTGGTGGATGATAATGGTGAAGATGTTGATGTCAATGAAGATGATGATGAAGACAGTCATGCCAGTGAAGATGGTGAAGGAGATGATGATGATGGTGAATAAAATGATGATGATGAAGATGGTGAAGATGACGATGAAAATGATAATGATGAAGATGAAGATGATGATTATGACAGTGAGGATGACGATGATGATGGTGAAGATTAAGACACCGCTGCTACTGAAGATCTATTCCAATTCTCTCTTCACCAGTCCAGAAAGGGAGAGACTAACTCAAAATCACCCAGTAATTAGAGGTGGAGCCAGACCTAGCACCCCAGGTCCCTGACCCCCCTACAGTGCTCTCTCCTTGTCCCTATATCCCTTGCTACCCCCTTGAATTGAAGCAACTGGTCTAATCCTTACATGAACTCCTGGGACTCCAGAATTAGATGACTTGGGCTCAGATTCCCAGATGTGTGGAGTCTTCCGATTGCCTTCCCCAATCCCTTCTCCTCTTCGCCTTCAATATAAGAAGACTTTGTAGTTTGGTCTGGCCGTGTAACTAAGATCTGGCCAATGTACTATAAGCAGAAGTTGCTGGATGTGGCTTTTTAAGAGAACCGTTTTGTCCTTCCCTGCACCCTTTTTCTCTCTGACTGGGATGCCAATGTGATGGCTGGAGCTTGCACAGCCATCTTAGCTTGTGTGGCCACCATGAGAAGGAAAGTCACATGCTGGGAGGCAGCAGCAGAAAGACAGAAAGGGCCGAGGTCCCTGATGACTATGGAACATCCTACCTGCTCCGGACTGCTCCCCTGTGCAGCAGAAATTAAGTTCCTGCCCTTGTGAAGTTTCCACAGTGGTTAAGGGAGACAGGAAATGAAACAATAAATAAGCAGCTGTACCGTAAGCTAGGGGGTGCTAAAGCTGAGTAAAGGGATGGAGAGTGACCAGGCTGTGCTGCTCTAGACGGAGTGGAGGTGGCCTCTGAGCCCTGAATAAGGGACCAGAGTCAGCCAGAGAGGGTAGGGTAGGGGGCAGTCCACGCAGAGGGAGGGGTGCTTGGAAATGTGCCCCGTGTGTCTAAGGAACGCCAGGGGTCGGGAGGCGGGGGTCCTGTGAACATTGGGGTTATAGTGGACTGAATTGTGGCCCCCTAAAAGATATGTCTGGGTCCTAATTCCTAGAACCTATGAATATTACTTTAGATGGCAAGAGTGCCCACTACTTTGCATGGCCAAGATGTGATTAAGTGAATGATCTGGAGAGGAGGTGTTTATCCTGAGTTATCCAGGTGGCCCCTAAGCGACATCACACGTATCTTTATAAGAGCAGCAAGATACACAGAGTTTAGAGAGAAGAGGAGACAGCCATGTGCAGATGGAGGCAGGGATTGGAGTGATGTGGCCACCAGCCCAGGAAAGCCAGCAGCTACCAGAAGCTGGAAGAGACGTGGGAGGATCCTCCCCTAGAGCCTCCGGAGGAAGCGTTATTCTTCCGACACCTTGATTTCAGACTTCTGGCGTCAGAACCTCCAGAGAATAGATTTCCGCTGTTTCAAGCCACCCAGTTTGTGGGCGTTTGTTGCAGCAGCTATCAGAAACTCATACAGTGGTGAAGGGTGGGTGCTGAGGTCAGCGGCTGAGATGGGCAAACACGCAGGGCCTCGTGAGCCACCGTCTGACTTTGACCTTTGTCCTGAGTTGGGGGGACATCACTGGAGGACCAAGGACAGGTATACTGGGGTCTAGGTGCATTTTTTTTAAAAAATATGTATGTATTTTTATTTTTCCCATACAAACATTTATACATACATTGTTATGTGACTCTAATTGCTCTCCCCATACTGTGACAGCACACTCCTCCTTTCCACCCCTGATT
>NW_004444049.1:1809880-1851625 GCF_000243295.1 Trichechus manatus latirostris | reverse complement strand
TTATACATACATTGTTATGTGACTCTAATTGCTCTCCCCATACTGTGACAGCACACTCCTCCTTTCCACCCCTGATTTCCTATGTCCATTCAACCAGCTCCTACCCCTCTCTGCCTTCCCATCTCACCTCCAGACAGAAGATGCCCGTTTTGTCTCTTGTATCTATTTGAGCTAAGAGGCACACTCCTCACGAGTATCACTTTATGTCCCACAGTCTAGTCCAATCCGTGTCTGAAGAGTTAGCCTCTGGAATTGTTTTAGTTCTGGGCTGATAGACAATCCAGGGACCATGCTTTCTGGGATACCTCCAGTCTAGTCAGAACATTAAGTCTGGTCTTCTTACTCAAATTTGAGTTCTGCACCCCACCTTTCTCCTGCTCCATCTGGGACTCTCTGTTGTGTTCCCTGTCAGGGCGGTCATTGGTGGTAGCCAAGCACCATCTAGTTCTTCTGGTCTCATGTTGATGAAGTCTCTGGTCCGTGTGGACCTTTCTGTCTCTTGGGTTACTACTTTCCTTGTGTCTTTGGTGCTCTTCATTCTCCTTTACTCCAGGTGGTTGGGACCAGTTGATGCATCTTAGATGGCTGCTTGCAAGCATTTAAGACCACTGGGTGCGTTTCAGAAGGGCAGCTCTGGTTAAGTCTCCAGAAGGGTGGGAGGGAGAAAGAAAGTCAGCTGGGAGATGTCTGCCATCCTCCCAGTGAGAAAGGGAGACCCTTGGCCTCAAAGAACCTGCCCCAGGGCTGCCCCCACACCAATCAGGCCACAGAGTCAGTTTTCTGGTGCTCTTGGGGGCACAGATCCCACACAAAGGGGCAGAGAGAAGGCAAGCCTGGGTCCCTCCTGTCAGCCAACCAGCCCCAATGAGATGTTGTCATTGGTGCATACCATCAAGTTGTTTTCGACTCACAGCGACCCCCTGTGACAGAATAGAACTGCCCCATAGGGTTTCCTAGGCTGTAATATTTATGGAAGCAGATTGCCAGGCCTTTCTCCTGAGGAGCTTCTGGTGGGTTCGAACCACTAACCTCTTGGTTAGCAGCCAGGTGCTTACCGTTTACTCCACCAGGGCTCCCTGATGTTAGTGGGAAACAGGAAACAATGCACCCGGGACAGAGACACGGTTGTGTGTAAATACTTAGAAAACAGGGCGTGAGGTGTTCACCTACAAAGATTCACTTCCTTTTCTGTCCATGGTTCTTTGAATGACAATCTGGAAACACCCAGTGATCTTTGTGCCAATTTTCAGGCAGGTCATTAGCCCCCAGTGAGCTGAGGCGGAGGAGAAGGATCGGGGGAAGAAGTCCCCAAAACTTCAACCTGCAGACCTCTATCAGGGTGAGAAAGGAATCTGGGCTCAGCTGATCCTGCCACCTATAGCCTCAGGACCCCACAGGGCAAAGCTTACCTACAGGAGGGCCCGAGCCACGAAGACCAGCCGTTCAGACACCAAACTCTGCAGGTCAATGCTCATGTTGACCAAGGTCCTTGGGTGGCACAAAAGGTTTGCTCTCGGCTGATTACTAAAAGATTGCTGTTCCAAACCCACCCAGCAGCACTGTGGAAGAAAAGCCTGGGGATCTGCTTCCATAAAGATACTTGTTGGGTGCCTTTGAGTTGATTCCGACACATGAAGAAACCAAACCCACTGCCATCCAGTCAATTTCGACTCATAAAGACCCTATAAGACAGAGTAGAACTGCGCTATAGTGTTTCCAAGGCTGCCATGTCTTTCTCTAGCAGAGCGGCTGGTGGGTTCAAACTGCCAACCTCTTGGTTAACAGCTGAGCACTTTAACCACTGTGCCACCAGGGATCCTCTTTCAAACGTATACCAACTTTATATGACAGAGTAGAACTGCCCCATAGGGTTTCCAGGGCTGTAATCCTTACAGAAGCAAATTGCCAGGTCTTTCCTCCCACGGAGCCACTGGGTGGGTTCAAACCACCAACTCTAGGTTAGCAACCAAGCATTTAACTATTGCACCACCAAGGTTCCTTCTGTAAAAATTACAGCGAAGAAAACCCCATGGAGCAGTTCTACTTTGTAACACATAGGGTCTCCAAAGTCACAAATCAACAAGGTCAACAGCATCAGCATCAATGCTCCTGTTGATCCAGTGTTCTCAACAGGCTTTGCAGCTAGGTGAGGAGGCCAGTCTTCCACGACTGAAACTAGTTTGGATGAGAGACAACTGTCTTATGAAGAGAAGTAAGCAGTCCTAAACTGTACAGCTCAATGAGTCTTGACAGAGAAGATCCTGTCACCCAAGAAAGTCCCTGCAGCCATCTCTCCAGTGGTGGCGGCTGTGGAAACGCACTGCTCGGTCCTTCAAGAGTACCTCCTGCAGGGAGCACTGTCCACGGACGCCCCAGCTGCTGGCCTCTGCATCCACTACTGTATTTGTTCTGAGGCCGTGCTTCTCCAGGTCGGCTCCCAGCCAGCGACCGGGCAGTGTCTGCCCTCTCCTACAGGACACAGGACTCCATGGGCATTTTGGCTTGGGGAGTCCCCGTGGGCCTGGCTGAACCATACCTGGAACTACTTCAGCCATCCTTCCCTGCCTGTCTCCTTTCACGGGCATCAGACGTGCAGCATGATCTGAAAGCTGTCGCTACCTAATTCCTTTCTTTTAAAAATAATTTATTTTTGTTGTTGTTGTTGAAAATACACACAACAGAACATACACCAATTGAACAATTTCTGCATGTGCAATTCAGTGACACTGATTACATTCTTCAAGATGTGCAACCATTCTCACCCTCCTTTTCCAAACTGTTTCTCTCCCATTAACATAAACTCACTGCCCCCTAAGTTTCCTATCTGCTCTTTTGCGTTGCTGGTATCAGTTTGATCCCACAGAGATACTTGTTCAAAGTGCACAATGCTCAAGGCAGACATTCTTTACTACTGAAGCTAAAGTGTCGTTTGGTTGAAAGAAGTCTTCAGGGAATATTTTTTGGTTTAAGGTTTAAAGATTATGTCAGGGCAATAGTTTCGGGAGTTCATCTTCTAGACACCTTTTTAGTACTAATTTCTAATTGAATCTCATTGTGGTGACAGGACATACTCAAGATGTTTTAAATCCATTGATAAACACTGAGACTTGTTTTATAGCCCAGACTATGAGATGTCCCAGTGAATGTGGTCCTGAAAGAAGTGTGTATCCTGCACTTTTGGGATGGTGTGTCCTACAAATGTCACTTAGGTCAACTTGGTTAATAACTTAGTTCAAATATTGTACACTCATTTTTCTACTTTTTGTTAATTACTAAGGGGGATATAGGGTTGCTGTGGGTCGGAACCGACTTGCCAGCATCTAACAACAACAACAACAAGGGAGCTTATATTTCCAACTACATTTGTGGATTTGTCTATTTCTCCTTTTGGTTATATCAGGCTTTGCTTTGTGTATTTTGAAGTTGTGTTGTTAGGTGCATACACTTTTAAGATTCTTAAGGCTTCCTGATGAGCCAACCCTTTCATCAGTAGGAAATAATCATCGTTGTCTCTGGTAGCACTTCTGACCTCAAAGTCTACTTTGACTGATATTAATATAGTCATTTTCCTATGCTTACCATTTGCATAATATGTCTTTTTCCATCACTTTACTTTTAATGTGTCTTTACATGTAAAGAGCATCTCTTATAAAGAACACATGATTGGGTCTTGTCCTTTCATCCATACTGACAATTGTTGGCTATTAATTAGACTATTTAGACCATTTACATTTAATGTAATTATTAGTATGGTTGGCTTTATGCTTATCATCTTGCTAATTGCTTTCCATTTATCCTATCTGTTCTTTTTCTTTTTTTCTGCTTTCTTTTAGATTAATGGAATATTTTTTAGTGTTATATTTTATCTTCTTTATGAGTTTTCTAGCTATACCACTTTGTTTTAGTGTTTACATGCTCTAGGTACTACAGTATACAATAAGGGGGCCGGGAAACTAGAGTACTGGAAACGGAACAACCAGAACATAATTAAAGAGAAGATTGACACATGTAACGAACGTCACTGAACAATTTGTGGAGAAACTGTCTAATGGGACTTAACTTGCTGTGCTAAGTTTTTCCACCAAAAACAACACAATATTAAAAAAAAAATCCCTATGGGGAAGCTCTTCTCCGTCACATGGGGTCAGTATGAGTTGGAATTGACTCGACAGTAAACAACAACAGTTAATAACTACTTTGGGGGAAAACTTGGAGACGTTGCAAATATCCTGTTTCTCCTCAAACTTTCACCCACTGATTTTAATAGCCACCAGTGGATCTTGCCAGTAACGATTGTGCTAATGGTGATTTTTCTATTTCTACATTTATTCATTGGCGTTCTTTTGTAAGGAGGAGCTGTCCCTTCCTCCCATTTCTGTATTTATTTATTCCACACAGTTTTAGTGTACCAGATGCATTTTTTTTCCTGGGCGGCAGAGAAGACTTTCAAGTTAAGCACGCGTGTCCGACAATGACAAGCCCTCAGACTTCCTACATGTCCCTCCCATGTTCCTACAGAATAAAAGTTGGTGCAGAGTTCACAAGTACATTTTTTTAAATCTGAGAGAATGTTTTGTTTAAAAATAGTGTACAGAGAAGGGGATGGGA
This sequence comes from Trichechus manatus latirostris, assembly GCF_000243295.1. Classification (NCBI taxonomy): domain Eukaryota; kingdom Metazoa; phylum Chordata; class Mammalia; order Sirenia; family Trichechidae; genus Trichechus; species Trichechus manatus. The sequence continues at coordinate 1,847,017 of NW_004444049.1, read as the reverse complement.
AGGTAATTCCAGGAAGAGGAAACAGTATACCTGATGGTCTTGGTCACAGGTTTGGGGATGTAGGGCATGGACATCTTGGGGGGCCAAGACTGTTGACCACGTAAGGTATATTCAAAGTCTGCCTTATAAGGAGCCTGGGTGGCACAAGTGGTTTGCAATTTGCTGCTAACCAAAAGGTTGGAGGTTCGAACCCACCTAGAGCTCCACCGAAGAAAGGCCTGGTGATCTGCTTCCTTAAAAATTACAGCCTAGAAAACCCTATGGAACAGTTGTACTCTGTAACACATGGAGTCTCCATGAGTGGAGGCCCAACTCTGCATGGCCGCTAACAACAACAACGAAGTCTGGTTTCCATCCCAGATCCTTTCACTCTCTTCCCTACCTCCCACTAGAGGTAACGGTTGTTTTAAATTTACACACTGTGGATTCACACCTTGTGATGCCAGTCCTGTGGGGCTGGGCAAATGCACAGAGCCACGTACTCACCGCCAGAATCAAGGTCGCAACGTGTTGTGTTGTGAGAGAGGAGAGAGTTCTCAGAGCCCTGATCACGTGTGCTCAGCCCCATAAGCCCAGGGTGTTCTCTCCAGGCTGGGAATCCAAAGCCCAACAAGAAAGGCCCCCACGCAGTGGTGTCACTAGTGGTGTTGTCACCCAGTGCGGTCACTCATAGCATCACCCCCCACATGGGGCTGGGAGGGACAGCTGGTGAACCCCCCCAGTGGTGGGTGGAGCCGCCCCGCGTTGCCCCACACACCCCCTGCAACTCCCCGCAGCTCCTCTCCTCTCCCACTGGCCAAGGTGGAGACCCTTCTCTCTGCCCAATGGCGAGTGCCGCAGCCTAGTCACACACACTCCGACTGGCAGGTTACAGGGGATGGTGATGAGTTACCGCACTGGGTGTCAGGTGACACCAACCCTAGAGACGCCACTGCCTTGGTGCCCCCTCCCCCTGCAGCACCAGCTGCTGCGGACCCTGGACTCATGGTGGTGTCACCCCGTCTAACAGTGTCAGGGGGTGTGGTCCACACCTACTGCCCCCCCCTAGTGACACCACTGCCCCCGGGGAGGCTGCGGTTTAGCAGGTAGCCAGACATTCATCCACCAAGCATAAAGCCCATTACTGTCGTGTCCATTCTGACTCATGGCAACCCCACGTGTTACCGATAGAACTGTGCTCCATTAGGGTTTTCTTGGTGTCATCTTTACCGAAGTAGATCACCAGGCCTTTCTTCTGCAGTGCTGCTGGGTGGGTGAGTGGTGGTTGTCGTTGCTGACAATTGCCATCAAGTGGATTCCAACTCCTGTGTGCAGAGTAGAACTGTTCCATAGGGTTTGCAAGGCTGTGACCATCCAGAAGCAGATTGCCAGGCCTTTCTTCCATCATGCCTGTTTGGGTTTGAACCACCAATCTTTCAGTCAGCAGCCCAGCACTTAAGCTTTTTAAGTCCCACCCGGGGACTCTCAGCACTGCATTTCTAGCAAGAAAACCACAGAAATGATGCTGTAACCTCCCCACTGCACCATATCCTGGTGTCGACCTAACTTATAAGCTGGCAGTTTGAGACGCCTCAGAATAAAGTCCGGGTGATCAGCTTCTGAAAGTTCTCAGCCTTGAAAACCCTGTGGAGCAGCTTTAGTCTGCAATACATGGGGCTGTCATGAGTCAGAACCAACGGGAAGGCAGCTACTGTGTGGTAGGACCTCATTTTAACTAAAAACATTTTCCAAGAGCCTGTTTCCAGATAAGAACACGTTCACAGGTATCAGCTAGGTGAGCAGTCTAACACCAACCATTGGCACCACCCAGGGACCTACAATCCCCCAAGTGTTTAAAAAACCAAACTCATTGCCATCGAGTCGATTCCAACTCAGAGCAACCCTATAGGACAGAGTAGAATTGCCCCATATGGTTTCCAAGGAGTGGCTGGTGGATTTGGACCGCTGACCTTTTGGTTAGCAGCCGAGCTCTCAGCTATTGCACCACCAGGGCTCCCCATCAAGTGTACAACTCCTTATTTCATAAGTGGGCAGCCGATGCTCTGGCTGGGCACAGGATGTGGTGGGAACATCCCGCTGGGACTTGGTGTCATCTGGGATGATAACTGGGATGCAGCAGGCAGCAACAGGTAGCCAGAGCCCACGCGTGGTGGCTCTCAACTCTGGCCACGGGCAGAGAGCTCGACGAGGCAGGGACTTCAGCCAGGGCTTTTTGAAACCCCATCAAAATAAGGAGTGGTCTCGTGCGTGCTGGCCGGGGGGCTGGTGGCCCATGGGGACAGCCTTTCCAGAGACAATACGGAGCCAGCCGGTGGTCCTTTCTTCCCCTGCCCAGTAAAAGCCGACCTCGGCACCACAAAAAGCACCAACATGAATTGTTTCTGCAGCCACGGCATTTCCTTTGAGGGGACCTGTCACTGCCACTGAGCAGGAAGAAAGTGTTTTGTCATGCACATCAGCGCCTTTCTGCAGGCCTCTGCGCCAGAAGCCGCTGCCCCTCAGAAGGATGCTGTCCGGCCAGCGCCCATCCATCACACTCACGACGAGGAGGCAAATTGCTGTCTCTCAGAGATACTCAAAGGCCAGCAACCCCGGCCGGTGTCCATGAAAGTGTCAAAGGCCTGCCCCCAGGGGATGCCCCCCACCCTGGAGCCTTTCTGTCCAGCAGAATGCAGAAGGCTCTATCGATCCCTGAAGAAGTGGCTCTGCCACCACCCCACTTTGCTGGTCCCAAACGATTTTGACCAGCAATCCCTGCATCCCTGTGAGCCAGGTGGTTTCTGTCCCTTGAGCCCACTGCAGCCAGGGAGGTGCCCGCCCCAGCCTCCCCGCCACCATGCCCGAAGCCTCAAGTCCCTGGTAACCTCAGGGTTGGCCTTGAGAGAGATTCCGTCCTCTGAGCACCCACCCGGAACACTCCTTTGCTTTAGCACACAGTCCAGCGTTTCCAAGCCGTGGGTGGCTTAGAAGGCCTCCTATTCCTTCCCCCAAGTTCCAGAAGCTCCGTGGCAGCCCAACAAGGTGGCAGCCAAGCCCTTCCCTGGCAACAATAACAACAACAATAATAATAAGGGGTGAGGAGACAAGCAGCTTCATTCACTCTGACCCGAGGTCCCGCACCCATGTTCTCATTGAACCCTCAGGACCACCCCTCGAGGGAAGCATCCTTGTCTCCCCGTTTCACAGACAGGAAACGGGGCTGGGGGCTGAGGGAGCTGCCCAGTCACAGAGCATGTGGGTGCAGAGTCGGATCACACTCCTGGCTCCAAAGCCCAGGCTCCCTCCGCCATCTCTTGCTTGACGACACCCCACGACTAACCGACCAGCACCCAGGTAAGCGGAGACCAGGGGCGGCACGGCTCTCCATGATCTCACTTAATCCTACCAACAACCCATTTTACAAGGCAGGATTAGAGACGTTAACAGCTCCCCTACAGTCACAGAGTACAGTCTTGAAGGCAATCCACCCCAGGGACCTCAGAAGAGGGGTAGACAGCACAGGGCAGCGCGCTGGGAGGCCTTCTAGGGAAGTGATGTTTTCACAGGGCCTAGAGGTGGTCCACCTTTGTGGTGTAGTGGTTAAAGCACTAGGCTGCTAACCAAAAGGTCCGTGGTTCAAACCCACCAGCCGCTCCTCCGGAGAAATACATGACAGCCTGCTTCCGTAAAGATTAAAAACAAAAAAACCTCACTGCTGTCGAGTCGATTCTGACTCAGAGAAACTCTCTAGGACAGAGAAGAACTGCCCCACAGGGTTTCCAAGGCTGTAAATCGAAACACCGATCTTTCGGTTAGCAGTCGAGTTCTTTAACCATTGCGCCACCAGGGCTCCCCTGTGAAGATTACGGCCTTGAAAACCCTATGGAGCATTTCTCCTTTGCACACACAGAGCCACCATGAGTCCCAATCGACTTGATGGAAACCAACAACAGTATTCTGTCGGTTAGCAGTCGAGCTCTTGAACCGCTGCACCACCTGGGCTCCCCCGTAAACATTATAGCCTTGGGAACCCTGTGGGGTAGTTCTACCCTGTCATGGATCCCTGTGAGTTGGACTCGACTCAACAGCAGGAGGTTGAGGGCAGTTCAGTTTCTTGCTTGTACAGGGGCAGCAGAGAGGGCATTGAGGACCAAGGCGTGGCTGGAGCACAGGTGGCTGTAGGACTGTGGGAGGCAGGTTTGGGGGTGGGGAGGCTCTGGTTGGGCTGAAGCATAAGGGAAAGGCTCGGAAGGTCTTGATCGTGAGGGCTGTTAGGTTCAAACTGCGGAGGACCTTGAATGCCAGTGCAAAAAGGAGATCCTTCCGGAGGCAATGGGGAGCCACCGAAGGCTTTAGAGTAGCAGCGTTGCAGGAGGGCCACGATATCTTTTTTTCCAATTTATTTTATTGTTTGTTGTTGTTGAGACTATACACAGCAGAACATATACCCTTTCAACAATTTCTACGTGCAGAATTCGGTGACATTGGTTACATTCTTCGAGTTGTGCAACCGTTCTCACCCTCCTTTTCCAAATTGTTCCTCCCTCATTAACATAAACTCAGTGCCCCCTAAGTTTCCTATCTCATCTTTCGAGTTGCTTTTTTCAATTTGATCCCATATGGATAGATTTTAAAACAGCACAATGCTCAAGGCAGGCATTCTTTACTAGTTAAGCTAAACTATTGTTTGGTTTTAAGAAGACTTCAGGGAATATATTTGGTTTAAGGTTTAAAGATGATCTCAGGGCAATAGTTTTGGGGGTTCATCCAGGCACCATAGCTCTAGAAAGTCTGGAGTCCATAAGGATATGGAATTCTGTTCTACATTTTTCCCCTTTTGATCAAGATTCTTCTATAGACCCCTTGATCAAAATGTTTGGTAATGGTAGCCGGGCACCATCCAGTTCTTCTGGTCTCATGGCAAAGGGGGCAGCTGTTCATGGAGGCAATTAGCCACACATTCATTTCCTCCTCCAATTCCTGACTCTCCTTCTTCCTCTGTTGTGGAGTGATAGCTTAATGGCCCCTGTGCGTTAAGTGAAACCTTTGCCGACCTACAAGGCTCTTCCTTACCAGGCCCCATCCCCGTGCCAGCCAGCCTGCGCAAGCCACGAGGCTTGTTGAACCTCAGTTCCATCATCTGCAAAATGGAACTTACAGAGGTCACCTCCCGTGGGGTCTTCCCTCACTGCCCTGCCCTCTCACCCTCTCTCCCACCTCCACCTGGTTTTGTCATCTGTATCATGCTGACCACAATCTGAAATACCCCTGTGGTCTGTGTCTTTATCGTCCTCTCCCCACCAAGGGGCGCCTTTTCTGTCGGTTCCCCAGGGTGTTTGCGGAGCCCAGCACAGGGCATGGCACACAGGAGGCTTTGGAATGAAAGAACGAGTACGTGAATGAAGGCCCGAGCACGTTTATCATGGATTGAATTGTGTTCCCCTAAAATGTGTGTCAGCTTGGCTAGGCCATGGTTGTGTAATTGTCCACCATTTTGTCATCTGATGTGATTTTCCTATGTGTTGTAAATTCTACCTCTATGATGTTAACAAGTGGGGTTTGCAGCAGTTACGTTAATGAGGCAGGACAATCTACAAGATTAAGTTGTGTCTTAAGTCAGTCTCTTTTGAGATATAAAAGAAAAGCCAGCAGAGAGACATGGGAACCTCATACCACCAAGAAACAAAAGACAGGAGAATAGCAAGTCCTTTGGACCCAGGGTCCCTGTGCTGAGAAGCTTCTAGACCAGAAGAAGATTGATGACAGGGACCTTCCCCCAGAGCCAACAGAGAGAGAAAGCCTTCCCCTGGAGCTGGTGCCCTGAATTCAGACTTCCAGCCTCGTAGACTGTGAGAGAATAAATTCCTGTTTGTTGAAGCCATCCACCTGTGGCATTTGTTATAGCAGCACTAAATGACCAAGACAGCATCCCACCAACAATGGCAAGTCTGTGTCTGTCTTGGGAGCGCCCAGGTCTCATGTGGCTTGGACGGGGCTGGGCACTGATGCTTCTCCAGCCGTTGTCCACTCATTCCTGCAGTGACAACCACGACAGGCCTGAGTGCTTAGACAGCAGATGGTCGGCAAGGAAAAAACCAGCATGAGGAAGCCCACGGGGCGCTGGGCACCACACTGGGCACGTGGCCTTGTCTCTCCAGTGCTCCCACACCCCCACCTCACAGGTGAGGAAACCAAGGCCAAGAGCAGACATTTCCTGAGCTCTCATTAAGTGCTCCAGCCGAGCACGGGGCGGAGGCCTTTCTCTGCTTAATTAACCCTCACGACCCCCTCGTGAGCTAGCAAGCGCTGCTTTTTTCTCCAAGCTCCATTTTGCAGATGATGGAACTAAGGTTCAGCGATGTCTTGTGGCTTGCGCACAGCCACAGAGCAGGAAAAAGCAGGCAGGACGGGCGTCTGGTCCACCGGGCCCCTGGTCCGGTTCCTTTTCCCCAGCCCCGCTCCTCCAGGGCCCCGTGTGACCTCCAGCAGGTCCCATAACCTCCTTGGGCCTCGGTGTCCTGGCTGTTGAAGAGGTAAGTGCTGGTGGAAGGTTCTCCCTGAGCTCAGGTGTGTGTGACATCACAGCTGACGTCATCATCATCACCACCATCCAGGGACTTCGCATCCGACCCAATGCAGAACTCACCCCCTGGAAGGGGGCTCCTTATGGGGACACAGGAAAACAAGCCCAGGTCTTGAAAGGCCACCCCTTCCACAGGCAGGCACCCAGGCCCTCGGAGGCATCCAGGGACCCCAGGCAGCCCACCTGTAGGGGCCACCGCAGCCCCTCTAACCAGCTGGAATGACCTGTCCCTTCCCACCTCCCCGGCTTGAGAGCCAGGTACCCACATGAAAAGGACTTGGGATGGGCGAGGCCTGCCTTTGTCATCCGATGCCATTAAGGCTGGAATTTCTCATGGGAAAAGTAATGCTTTGGCTGCATAAAAGGCAGGGGGCACAGGGGGCCCAAGGTTCCAGGGGCGCCCGACCTGGGCCGTTTGAAGTCCACCCCTTATCTGCCACTGGGCTGTTTGACGTCCGCAAGGACATAAACAGGGTGACTGAAGTGGGCGGTTGTGTCTTTCCGGATGACAAAAGTCCCCTCACTAATTGCCACATCAAATGATCAGGAACCCCCCAGTGGAAGCCCTCAAATTACCGTGAACACACACGCAGCCCGCAGGCCTCACGGCGACCCCATCGCCGGCTCCCCCCACCGCCTGCCCCCCAGGATTAGGTTACAGTGAGGGCGGAGGCCCCTGTGGCTCTGCTCTGCCTCGCTGCTAGCCCGCTATGCCAGCCCCCCATTGTCTCACAGAGGCGAGGCTGCTGAGAGAGGTCCTCCCTATGGTCACGCCCTCGTGACAGTGTGCCAGCTCCCCGCCCGAGCCCCACGTGGATGCGAGGGCGTGCAAGTCTCTCAACACCTTCAAAGAGGAGGTAGCCGATCGGCTCCCACACTCACTAAGGCACGCTGTGCCCGAGCCCCTGGCCCCTGCGTGTGGGAGGGGGGTCCGATGTCCAGCGGTCAGCACCCCTCGCCCTCCTGAGGACACACTGAACTCTCCCAGTGCCGGATGCTGGCCACCTTCGTGCCACAGGGCACCTCACTCCCCCTGTTGTACAGCAGAACGAAGCCTTGCCCGTCCTGTGCCATCCTCGTGATTGCTGTAGGTTTGAGTCCATGGCTGTGGCTGTGGCGTCCATCCATCTCACGGAGGGTGTCCCTGGTTTCTGTTAACCCTCTGCTTTACCGAGGCCTCTGGGTGGCACGAGCGGTTTGCGCTCGACTGCTAACCGAAAGATTGGAGGTTTGAACCCACCCAGCAGTGCCGTGAAAGAAAGGCCTGGTGATCTGCTTCCATAAAGATTACAGCCAAGAAAACCCTATGGAGCAGTTCTGCTCTGTCACATGGGGTCACCGTGAGTCAGAATTAAACTTGAATGCAAACAGTTGGTTTTTTGGGGTTTTTTTTTCTATTTTACCAATCATGAAGTCATTTTCTATTTATTGGTCTTTCTGATGACGTGTCCAAAGTAAGGGAGCTAAAGTCTTACTTACCAGCTTCTAAGGAGCATTCTGGTTGTATTTCTTCTAAGACTGATTTGTTTGTTCTTCTAGCAGTCCACGGTATAGTCAATAGTCTTCACCAACAACACAGTTCGAGAGTGTCAATTCTTCTGTCTTCCTTATTCATTGTCCAGCTTTCACAAGCATAGGAGGTGACTGAAAAGACCACAGCTTGGGTCAGGAACATCTTAGTCATCAAAGTGACAGCTTTGCTTTTTAGAACTTTAAAGATGTCTTTTGCAGCAGATTTGCTTGATGTAAGATGTCGTCTGATTTCTCAACAGCTGCTCCCACGATTCAGCCTCATCAGTCCTATTTTATACATGGGTATACTGAGGCTAGGGGAGTTCAAATCACTTGCCCCAGCCATGCTCCCCACCTGAGCCCTCTGGTCGCTCATGGGTCAGTCAATGGTGACGGGCACTTTCAGGGTTGTGGGGATACTGCCATGTGGCACACACTTGGCTCCCTGTGGCCCTGTTAGTAACAGACCCTTGTCCCAGCTGTCCATCTCCTGAGGCTTAGTATCAATTTCCCATTTGAGTAACACCTCCCACCCCGGGCAGCACGGCCCAGTCCATCCATCTACCGGGGGACCTGGTGGCAGGCAAAGTCCACCCTCATCCTGCGGGCACCAACTCACTGCCTGATGGGGGAGACGGACAGAATTACATAAGGGGGTGGATAAGCACCCGGAGGAAAGGATGCTGGATAACGCGGTCTGGCCTAACTGAAGGGGAGGGGGTGTTACCTAGGTGAGGGGGTGAGGCAGGTGGGCAGGAGCACTCCAGATCAAGAGGCCAGCCTGTGCAAAGGTCCTGTGGCAGCAGAGCATGGCACATTCCTGGAGCTGGAGCCCAGGGGGAGGGGCAGAGCTGTAAAGGAGAGTTACAGCAGGCGGCAGCGCAGTCTTGCAGGGCCTGGTGGGGCAGCCATGCTAGGGATTTTGGTCTCTGAGTGTTTATCAAAGGTCTTTACCAACAACGTGAAGACAGAACCTACAAATTGGAGAAAAATTTTCAGGAAACATGTGTCCGACAAAGGCCTAATATCCAAAAAAAAGGAAAGAAAAAACTTCTGCAAGTTAACAACAATAAGATAAGCAATGCAATCAAAAAGTGGGCAAAGGATTTGAACAGACATTTCACAAAGAGGATATCCAAATGGCCAACAAGCATGTGAAAAGATGCTCAACGTCATTAGCCATTAAAAACCAAAACAAACAAACCAAACCCACGGTGATCGAGTCGATTCCAACTCTCAGTGACCCTCTTGGACAGAGTAGGACTGCCCCATAAGGTTTCCAAGGCTGTAAATCTTTACAGAAACAGACTGCCACAACTTTCTCCTGCAGAGCTGCTGGTGGGTTCAAACTGTTGACCTTTTTGTTAGCAGCTGAGCTCTTTAACCACTGTGCCACCAGGGCTCTATTAGCCATTAAACCCAAAATCCACTGCTGTCAAGTTGATTCCTACTCCTGGCAACCCCATAGGGTTTCCAGGGCTGTAAATCTCTAAGGAAGCAGACTGCCACATCTTTCTCCCACGGAGCCGCTGGTGGATTCAAACCACCAACCTTTTGGTTCGCAGTCAATCACTTTAACCTCTGGGCCACCAGGACTCCTTCTGTTGTCCTTGTTAGTTGCTGTCAAGCCAGTTCCGACTCAGTGACTCTGTGCACGACAGAACGAAACACTGCCCAGTGCTGTGCCATCCTCATGGTTGTTGTGATACTTGAGCCCATTGCTGCAGCCACCATGTCAATCCGTCTCGTTGAGGATCTTCCTCTTCTTCACCGACCCTCTACTTTACCAAGCATGATGTCCTTCTCCAGGGACTGATCCCTCCTGACAATATGTCCAAAGGATGTGAGGCGAAGTCTGACCAACCTTGCTTCTAAGGAGCATTCTGTCTGTACTTCTTCCAAGGCAGATTTGTTTGTTCTTCTGGCAGTTCATGGTATATTCAATATTCTTCACCAACACCATAATTCAAAGCCATCAATTCTTCTTCGGACTCTTTTTAGAGAGATACAAATCAAACTACAATGAGATACCACCTCACCACAATTAGAATGGCAATGACCAAACAAACAGAAAACAACAGGTGTTGGCCAAGTTGTGGAGAGTCTGGAACCCTCATCCATTGCTGATGGGAATGCAAAATGTTTTGCATAGCCACCGTGGAAAACAGTTCGGCAGTTCCTCAAAAAGTTGAGCCTAGAACCACCACATGACCCAACAATCCCAATCCCAGATATACACCCAGAAGCAGTGAAAGCAGGAATGCAAACAGAAACCTGTACGCCAATGTTTATTGAAACACTTTTCACAATAGCCCAAATGTAGAAACAACCAAAATATCCATCAATAGATGAATGGATAAACAAAATGTGGTATATACACAAAATGGAATATTACTCAGCCACAAAGAGAAATGAAGTCCTGGTGCACACCACAACATGGATGAACCTTGAAAACATTAGGCTGAGCAAAATAAGACAGTTGCAGAAGGACAAATACTGTATGATCTCACTTATATGACATAAGCAAATATATAGAAGCCAAAGAATATCATTGGTTACTAGGGGTGGCAGAGAGGGGGAAAAGGAGAGTTATGCTTAGGGGACAGTGAGTTTGTGTTAATGGTGGTAGAATAATTTGGAGATAGACAATGAGAATGCACAGCTTAAAGAATGTAATCAATGTTACTGAATTGTACCTGTAGAAATCGTTGAGTTGACGTATGTTTTGTTATGTGTATTTTCACCACAGTTTTAAAAAAGATAATTGGCTTTTTAAAAAATAATAATAATAAAGTATCCTGGGTTTATAAAATATACTTAAGTAAAATATATGACGATATTAGCACAAAGGTAGAGTGAAGAATACTATTATAAGATTCTTAAACTCTGTGTGAAATTGTAAAATATGACATGATGGCAGATTGTGGTGTATAAACTTCAAAGCAAGCATGAAAAAACAAAAAGAAGATAAAACAAATGGAAGAGATAATAAATAATTAATCTAAAAGAATACAGAAAAAGAGGAACGGGGAGGGGAGCAAAGAACAGAAGGGCAAATAGAAAACAAATGGCAAAATGGTAGATGTCTGCCCAACCGTATCAATAATCACACTGGATGTAAATGGCCTAAACACCCCAAGTAAAAGGCAGAGATTGTCAGGTTGAATGAAAAAGCAAGCCCCAACCACACGCTATCAACAGGTAATCCACTTAAATATAAAGACTGAGAGAGGTTAAAAGGAAACAGATTGAAAAATATACGTCTTGCTCCTCCTACCTAAATTCTTCACGCAACATGGAAGTGACGTGTTTGCAAGGTGTTCGCACATCAGCATCATTTTCAAATGTGTCAGAAGGCACTCACCTGGCTCAAGCACGAACTAGAAGCCTGGTTTTTTGCCCACCTTAAAAATGGGGCAAAAATCTAAGAACTGGGAGAGACCTGAGCTTGCACCTGGGATGCTGGGTGCAGAGCAGAGGTGAGTAGACTTGAGGCCCCGGCACATTTAACAGGCGAGCTTTCAACGGAGCTGGAGAGGATTGTTTTCTGATTCTTGGCTAAGTTCTTCTTTGGCTACTCTGCACACTTCCACACTTATCACTATAGTATAAATTATCACAGCTCCTCCCCTGTTTACAAGTATCTTATCAACCAACAATGTGCGTACGTTGCTTGTATGCATGATAATGCTGCCGAGGCTGGATTTTGCACAGGTCGGCTGCGTCTCGGTGTCTGCCATGCCCACTGGGTCCTACATCAGCATGGCAGGTCTTCAGAGAGTGGCACAGGGACACAGGCCCCTTCCAGCCCTCCATCTGCCTTCCTCTCCCTCTGTAAGGGGAGTTCAGGCCGGCTGCTCCGGGCCCAGCTCCCACTTGAGCTGCTCTCCCCGGCCTCAGACAGACCGAAGGCAGGGGTGAGAAGCAGGGTTCTGACTTGCCAGCTTTGTGAGTCTGGGTCAGTTACTCAGCCTCTCTGGGCTCAGGAATGACTTAAAAAGGAGGACTTAAGGGTGTACTGGAGCCCTGGTGGTGCAGTGGTTAAGAGCTCAGCTGCTAACCAAAAGGTCGGCAGTTCAAATCTACCAGCAGTTCCTTGGAAACCCTATGGGACAGTTCTACTCTGTCCTATAGAATCGCTATGAGTTGGAATCTACTCAATGGCTATGGGTTTGTTTTTCTGGTTTTTAAGGAAGTGTCTAGGAGTGTCTGGGTGGCTCAAACAGTTAAGCACTCAACTACTAGCTGAAAAGTCGGTGGGTCGAAATCCCCAGAGGCACCTTGGAAGATAGCAGTCTGCTTCTGAAAAGTCACAGCTTTGAAAACCCTATGGAGCAGTTCTACTCCGCACAAGAAGGAAGTGTCTAGATTCAGCGTTAATGTGGGGAGTGCGCCATCACAGATTCGTGTCAGTACAGCTTGAGAACTTAATACGGTAACCAGTTAGCCGGTTGCCATGGAGCCGACCCGGACTCACGACCAGCCCGTGTGTGTCAGAGCAGAACTGTGTTTCACCGGGTTTTGCTATAGATGGCCAGGCCTTTCTTCCAAGGCATCTTGCTTGGGGAGAGGTCAGCCTGTTGGCGAACGGTCTCCCAGGCATCTAGGAGATGTTCAGGGTACACAGGCTGGCAGGCAGGAGTGCACGTGGCCTTTGCCACAGCCAGGGAGACACTGTGCCGTTTTCATTCGTTTTTGTTTGTATTTGAACTACAAAGGCCTCGCCAGGCTGGACTAGGTTATTTTGCTCCAACGCAGGGCTTCTTTACGGCCACTGCAACTGCTTCAGCAGCCAGGCGGGGCTGATGTCCGCAGAGGGCTCCAGCCGCTTTGCAGCCAGGCGAAGGAAAGAACTTATTTTAGGAAAACGGGAAGCCACCTACCACTTAGCCTGGAATCCGGCTAATTGGGAAGCTGCTCTCAGTTTCTTTATTTAGCTATTTATTAAACTGGCTTGAACCAGAATTAATGGCCGGGCCAGCCCCGCGGCCCTTCATGTGCTCCTTCTGGGGGCAGCCATAGCAATTTGAGCCTGATTAAAGGCTCCGCAGCCCACCTCCTCACTCAAACACACAGCTCGAGGACGCTGCAGGCTCAGGAATGCGCAGCCGGCAGCCAGCAGGCCCGCTGACCCAGACGAGGCAGCTTCTTCCTCAGCATCCATGCCCCGGGCCCCATCCGGGCTACAGACGCCAACCCTGCCTCAGCAGCCCACCCTGGCCCACCCTGCCCGAGACGCCCTCTTTGAGGCAGGTCCCACAATTTGAGCTGATCTCATTTATTTACCCACCACCTGCCTGTCAGTCTGTTGTACTGTGGTGGCTTGCATGCAGCTGTGATGCTGGAAGCTCTGCCACCGGTATTTCAAATATCAAACTGAGGCAGACCAGGAAGAAAGGCCTGGCGTTTGACTTCCAGAAATCAGCCAGTGAAAACCCTGTGGAGCACAACAAAACATTGTCTGCTGTAGGGCTGGAAGATGAGCCGCCTAGGCTGGAAGGCACTCAAAATACACAACAATGGACTCAAGCATACCAACGATCATGAAAAAGGTGCAGGACGGGCGATGTTTCCCTCTGGTGGCCATGGGTTCACCGTGAGTCAGAGCCAACACAACGACTAATAACAACATTTATTTATCTGCCCTCCCCAGAATGCAGGCGCCAGGAAGGTAGGAACCTCACCTCTCCGTTCATCCTTAATCCCAAGCTTCTGGAAGTCCCTGGGTGGTGCAAACACTCAACTCCTAACCAAAAGTTTAGAGGTTCTAACTCACCCAGAGTGTCTTGGAAGAAAGGCCTGGAAATCTGCTTCTGAAAGATCACAGCCATTGAAAACCCTAATGGAGCAGAGTTCTACTCTGACACACACGGGGTCGCCATGAGTTGGAGTGGACTCAATGACAACTAACAACAAGAATGCCACACAGGGCAGGCACCCCATCAACTGACGCTGAGTACCTCGCTCCGCAGTTTGGAAACCAAAGGACTCAGCCACCAGGAACCTGATCCTGATGAACCGGTCCCCACGGCAGGCTGGGGGCCCAGTGAGTGGATCCGGGTCCAGGAGGTCCATGGTAGGCCCCCATCCCCGTGACGCTGAAGCCTCAGCTCTGGGCTTTGCTCTAGAAGGACCACCGGGCAATCGCAGGGTGAAGTCCACTGCTTGCCACTTGTCCTTCCACCTGCCCACCAGGAAAATTACCTGAGGTGAAGAGGCAGAGCACAGGACTTTGTAGGGCAGTAAAACTGTTCTGCAGGATACTGTGAGGCTGGACCTACGACATCGTACATTTGTCAAAACCCATAGGACCATACGACACCACGAGTGCCCCTCATGAGAACTGTGTACTTGGGTCAATAATATTGTGGTTAGCTGCCATCCTGTCCGCCCCGCTCACGGCCACCTCACGCACGATGGAGCGAAATGAAGACATCATCGGTTAAGTCATACAGACACAAAAAACATAAAAAAACAAAAACTCGTTGCCGTCAAGTCTATTCTGACTCATAGCGACCCTGTAGGACAGAGTAGAACTGCCTCATAGGGTTTCCAAGGAGCGGCTGGTGGAGTCGAACTGCCGATCTTCCGGGTAGCAGCCGAGCTCTTAACCACTGCGGTGGGTCCTAATCCCTTCTGAGCAGTGACTTATTAAAGGAGAGAACAGACACAGAGAGTCACACGGGGGAAGACAGATGCCATGTGACAATGCATCTATAAGCACCAAGTGCTCGACTGCTAACCGAGAAGTCAGTGGTCCAAACCCACTCGCCACTCTGCGGGTGAAAGACCTGGCAATCTGCTTCCATAAAGATCTCAGCCTAGACAACCCTGTGGGACAGTTCCACACTGTCGTGTAGTGTGCCGTGAGTCGGAATGAATTCGACAACACACGACAACAGAAAGGGCAGTCTATATGCTGTGCAGTTTGTAAGGGTTAGTTTTATATGTCACCTTGGCCAGGCTACAAAAAAAAAAAAAAAAAAAACAGACTGATTGCCATCAAGTCGATTCCGACTCATGTCAACCCTACAGGACAGAGAACAACTGCCCCACAGGGTCTCCAGAGAGCAGCTGGTGGAGTCGAACTGCCGACCTTTTGGTTAACAGCTGAGCTCTAAACCACTGCACCACTAGGGCCCAGTTATTCAATCAAATGCCAATCTAGATGTTGCGGTGAAGGCATTTTGTAGATGTGATTGAAGTCCATAATCAGTCGGGAGATTATTGTAGATAATCGAGGTGGGTCTGATTTAATCAGTTGAAAGGCTTTTAAAAGCAGGGCCTTAAGCGCTCTGTGCTTGCTGCACAATTTTTCTGTAAACCTAAAACTGCTCTGGGGAACCTCACAGAAAGGTTGGAGGTTTAAGTCCACCCAGAGGCACCTTGGAAGAAAAGCCTGGCAATCTACTTGGGAAAAACTAGTCATAGAAAACTCTATGGGTTGTCTCTATCAGTAGTTGAGTGAGTAAACACAATGTGGTCCCTTAAACATGATGCCCTCCATGCACAGAATAGAATACTGTTATTTTGTTTCCTTTCAGTTAGCAGCAGGGTGCTTAACCATTTGTGCACTGGAGCTGCTTCCTACAGGGAGGAAACTGAGGTTCAAGAAGTTAAGTAGCTGATACAATACAGGCAGCTTCCAGAAAAGGCAAGGAAGTGGATTCTCCCCACCAGAGCCTCCAGAAGGAGTCAGCCCTGCTGACGCCTTGACTTTAGCCCAGCGAGACCCGCATGGGACGGCTGACCTCGAGAACTGTGGAGAATATACGCGTACTGTTGAAGCCAGCGAGAACAGGCTTGTTTGTTGCAGCAGCCACAAGAAACTGATACGGCGGGTCTCTCACAGCCTGCCCGTGCGTGACTCAGACCCCAGAGCGGTGTCCTTCCCCCAGGCCTCCTCTCTGAGCCTCTGTCTCCTTGTGGGGGGCGGGGAGGGGCAGGGTGCTGTGTAAACTGTGACTCTTCCGCTGTCCCTGAGCAGGTGGAACGTACTCTGGTCTTGCTGGCTGGCCCAGCCACTGCAGGAGGAATGGGGTAGGGGGGAGGCTGTCACACTGGGACTTGAGGGCACTGCCCAGGAAGACCACTGGGTCCCTGACCTGATGGTGGTCATCTCTCCTGGGCCTTGGCTGCCCCAGGCAGGGGAGTCCCTCTCGATGCGATTGATGGGGGAGGAGAGGTGGGTCCTCTCGGGCGAGGTCCATGCTGGGACTCGAACCTTCCCCAGCAGGGTCACCCAGGACTTCCGCACACACCGTCCCCTCCACACTGCATTCCATGAACGTCACTATAGACCTCCCATGCCCAGGCTATGAGTCAGGGATACACAGGCGGTGACCACTGGGTGGGGTCTCTCCTCAGGCCCAGAGCTCATCTGAAAAGACAGACATTAGTCAAATCATCACTTGAAGGAGAGGCCCCCGGGGCTGGGGAGGCCCTGGAAGGGGGCGGATGGCCAGGAAGATCTGGGAAGACCTACCTGAAGAGGTGATAGTGGCGCTGTCTGGGGGGCTGGCAGGGCGCCGGAGGGGACCGAGCAGGGCCGTGTGGGCAGGGCAAGTGAGACAAGGAAGGGGCCACCCAGAGCAATGGAAGCCTCTGGAAAGGTAAAAGCTGGGGTGTTGTAATCAGATGTGCTTTTGGAAACACCACTCTGGCTGCACTGGGGGTCCAGAGTGCCTGTGCGTCCCGGGACAGGGGACTGAGGTGCTGTTCCGGGACTGCACTGCACTTACAGAGGTGGGTCCTGCCAGCCGCACCTGGCAGCCACTTTCCAGGCCTGAATCTTGGGAGTGGCCCCCCCTGCTTGCTGGGGGTGGGGTGGGTGTGGGGGACCTGCTGGGGGAGGGAGTGTCCAACAAAAGCTCGTACAAAAGGTGCCAAGTCTGAGGTTCCAGGCCCCCCCAGGAGCCACGACCCCAGGCTGCTCCGCCCACCCTGCCCCTGCCATAAAACCATTCCAGCGCCTTCTCTGCCTGCTCACTGACCTGCTACCCAGGTGTGAATTAGGCTCAGCCAGGAACAAAATGGCTTTGATCCAGCCAAATGGCAAGGGGGATGGGAGGGGCAGTGCCTTGGCACCCGACGGCCAGGCACCATGTCCCTCAAAGACCCAGGCCCAAAAAGGGCCTGGAGGCCTTCATTACCAGCCCTTCCCCTCCCTAGGGCGGTGACCACCACGTCTGGCCAGGCCATGAGCGCCACGGTGAGGATGAGCCTTCCCTGAGGTGGGCGGTTGAAAGCGAAGGAGCGGAGATCCTTGCAGGGGTGAAAGTGGCCATTAAAACATGAAAGAAGACGTCAGAGGGCATTGTTGTTGACGCTGGCTGCCATCAAGTGGATTCCGACTCATAACCACCCCGTGTGACAGAGTAGAACTGCCCCATAGGTTTCCTAGACCATAATCTTTATGTGAACAGATCGCCAGGTCTTTCTCCCAAAGAGCCTCTGGTGGGTTTGAACTGTCAACCTTTCAGCTTAGCCTTTGTGCCCCTAGGGCTCCTTCTTCAGGGGATTTGTTCTTATTGTTAGATGCCGTGGAGTTGGTTCCGACTTGTAGCGATTCCATGCACCACAGAACGAGATATCCCCTGATCCTGCGCCATCCTCATGATCATTGTTATGCTTGAGCCCATTGTGGCAGCCACTGTGTCAATCCATCTCATTGAAGGTCTTCGTCTTTTTCGCTGACCCTACTTTACCAAGCATGATGTCCTTCTCCAGAGACTGATCCCGCCTGATAACATGTCCAAAGTATGCGAGACAAAGTGTCGTCATCCTTGCTTCTAAGGAGCGTTCTGGTTGTAC
The DNA here is from genome assembly GCF_000243295.1 of Trichechus manatus latirostris. Lineage (NCBI taxonomy): Eukaryota > Metazoa > Chordata > Mammalia > Sirenia > Trichechidae > Trichechus > Trichechus manatus. The sequence continues at coordinate 1,829,130 of NW_004444049.1, read as the reverse complement.
TTCTTCCAAGACGCACCTGGAAAGGTTGGATGGGGAGCTTAGGGGGCAGCGAGTTAAAGACGATGGTGGTAGAATGATTTGGAAAAGGATAGCAAGAATAATAGCCCAACTTGAAGAGGGTAACCAATGTCACTGAATTGCAGACATAGAAATGTTAAAAGGGTGTATCTTTGGCTGTGTATACTTTCACCAAGACAAAAAAAAATTTTTTAATAAAATAAATAAACCAATGGTGTGTGCTTCTGATAGCCTTTTCCAGACCTCAAGAGATGCAGGTGAGCAGAGGGTTTGGGCCCTTCTAGAAGGGGCTCATCCTGCCTGGGCTCAGCTGCCCATGGCTCAGGGGAGCAGGGGACGTACCTGCCTTGCTCTGGGCCCCGTCTGCTGTCCCTGAGCCCCTTACTCCCCCGTGAAGAGTCCCAGGCACCTGGTCATGGAAGGCAGAAACCTGGTCATGGAGGGCAGGCACCTGGTCATGGAAGGCAGGGACCTGGTCATGGAGGGCAGGCACCTGGTCATGGAGGGTGGATACCTGGTTATGGAGGGCAGGCACCCAGTCATGGAGGGCAGGCATGCGGTCATGGAGGGCAGGCACCTGGTCCTGGAGGGCTCGCCCCCAACCCTGGCTTCTGTGGGTGTGAGGCAGGGTCAAGTCCTCACCCCCCACCCCCACCACGGTGGGGAAAGTGAGATCCTGGCCCCCGGGGAAGAAGCTGGGAGAACTCCAGGCTCCTCCTTCACCCTCTTCACCCCACTTTGCTCCTTCCCTTTCTCGAGCGCCCTGCAGAAAGGAAGTGAGAGTGGAGAGCTGCCAGCAGAGGGGCCCGCACAGAGGCCCTGAGGTGGGGGGGTGCGCAATGAAGGAGGAGCGGCAGAATTAAGGGGGCAGGAAGATGTGGCAGATGGCGTCAGAGGGGGCGCTGGGGCTGGGAGGGGTCACAGGCGCTTGCTCTGTACCCTCCCACGGATGTGTTTAGCAGCCTCTGGAGACTTTGGGGCAGCGGCGCGTGATGTGCCCAGCAGGAAAATGGAAGCTTGGGGTCCAGGTGGCCTCAGGGAGTCCAGCGGGGGGTGGGGGGCTGCTGCCTCATCGGGGGAGAGATGGGCAGGCCAGCAGCATGACATGGCTGTGCGGGCCCAGGAGTCGGAGCTGCTGATGGATCGCATGGTGTGAGAGGGAGAGGAGCTGACTGTCCCTCCGGGTTCAAACGCGAGCTCCCCACTGACCAGCTCCGTCCCCAGACGAGCTATGGAGCTCATGACTGCACCAGCCAAAACCGGCAAGGAGACCAATGAACCTTTATTACAAGCGCTAAATTGTGCTGTTATTCAGTCTTAATAGGCCACCAGGCCTGCTGCTAGATAGGCACCCAGAAGTGAAGGCAGGAACGCAAACAGAAACCTGTCCACCCGTGTTCACGGCAGCACTTTTCACAATAGCCAAAAGGTGCAAACAACCGAAATGTCCATCAACAGACGAATGGATACACACAAGGGGGTCCATGCAGACAATGGAACGGTACTCAGCCGTAAGGAGAAGCGACGTCCTGATGTACGTCACAGCGCGGAGGAACCTCGAACACATCGGGCTGAGCGAAATGAGTCAGACACGAAAGGACCAGTACTGTATGACCTCACACAAAATCAGGGAAGATACAGAAACCAAAGGTGATTAGTGGCGGCCAGGGGTGGGAGGGAGGGGGCCGGGGGAGTGTTTGCTTCCGGGGCACTGAGTTCCTGTTAATGATGGTGGAATAAGATCTTGAGAACGGCTGCACAGTATGAAGGCAATGTCAGAGAACTGTACATGTAGAAATTGTTGAGATGGTAAACGTTTTGGTGTGTGTATGTTCACCACACACACACACACACACACACACACACACAAGATAAGCTGGGAGCTTTTGGGGGGAGCCTTGACCTCCGGCCTGAGGTTCTAAAAGGCCCCCAGGGAGCCCCCCAATGCTCCCTGGAAGCTCCAGCCAGAGGCCCAGCCAGGCCTGGCGACGTCAGCACTGGCCCAGGTGTATTTCTGTTCTCCCGACCTTGGCCCTGCCTTCTCGGCTTCCACCCCAAATCCAGCCAGCCCGAGAAGCCCCACTGCCCCCAGTGAGCAAGCACCCTGGACTTGGAAACCACTAACTGACGCCCCCACCTTCCCAGTATTCCAGAAACTTCCACCTCTGTCCTTGGCCGGATGCAGGGGCCAAAGGTGAGAGGCCACTGCAGCAAGCGAACTTGACTGACTCCGCCCGAGCCTGGGCTGTGCGGGCAGGGCCCGGGGGTGGGCAGCAGGCGCCCGGCCACACGGAGCCCACCGGCCCACAGCAGGAAAGCCGTCGGCCGCCCAGGCCTTTCTTCTTGGCGCTTCCCTCCTGGCTGTCCATTCTTCCACCAAATGTTTTTGATTTTACAGGAAGTGCAGCAAGGGGCTAATCTGAGTTTAATTGTTGAAGGCAGGCCTTTGATGGAATACTTATTCATTTAAGTAATTAATGCCTCTGAGTTTGGGGTTAGAAAGCGTCCCCATTTCGCTTGTCTCTTTCTCTGCAACCAGAGACAGACCTCACGGCACTCGGTACCTTCAACCCATTAATTTCTACCAACTGGGACATTCCAAGGTCCCCGAGCAGTTATTTAATGGGATTTTGCAAAGTTTTCCACCATCGGCTATTAAATCCATTACCACGGCCGATCCCGGAGGATCTCCCAGGCACGTGACTACCTCCTTAGCACGGATTCGGCTCCTAAGCCTGGTCCTCTCAGCAGGAAAGTGGCTTGAGAGTATGGGTGCAGAATAGTCTGGATTTTGAGATATTTTCTCAGGCTCAAACTGTTATAACTTTTCCTTCATTCGTTCAATCAATAAACAATTGTTTTGAGATACAGTAAGACCTGCGGAAGCCGGAAACTGTGTAAGGCAGGAACCTGTCAGAGAAAGGAAACTCAAATATTTTTCACCAAAACAAGCAACAGAAAAGTGGTAATGCTGTACCCTGTCAAAGGCGGAGAACTTGCAAGACCCGGAAAAACAAGGCGGCCCTGTCGAGTCCCGGCTCTCGCAGGCTTCCCTGTATTTTTTCAAGCCCAAACTGCCCTCCCTTCTTTGCTTCATTCGATCAACAAATAATTTTTTGGTGATCAACAACATTTATTAAGCTCCAGCAATCTGCAAAGCACTAGGAACAAAGAGCGCCTGGGTGCTAGGAATAAATACCTGGGTGGGGAGAGGTCCTGGGGTAAGGGATGGCAGGGCGGGCTTGGCGGTAAAGATGACCTCCAGATGATTTTGAACGACGCAGAGATGGAAAGCGGAAGTGAGCAGTGGGTGCCACCCAGGTGAGGGCAGAGGAGAGGCAGCCAGGTGAAGGAGAAGCTCTCAAGGGCCTGGGGGGCAGCTCCCAGGGACGGGGTTCAAGGAGAGGCTGGAGAGCTGTTTGGAGAGAGATTCTGGAGGGCTTCGCATGCATAAGTTCCTGGATGTGGGGGTTGGGTCTTGTCCTCCAAAAGTCTATGCTGAAGTCCTAACCTTGTTGCCTGTGAATGTGACCTGGTTTGGAAATAGGATGTCTGCAGGTATGGGCAAGTTAGGATGGGGCCGTACTGCAGCAGGGTGCGCCTTCAGCCAGTGACTGGCGTCTTTTTAAGAAAACTGACCCGCAGGGAGGACACCATGGGATGACAGAGGCAGAGACTGGAGCGATGTCTTGCAGGCCACAGAGTGCTGGGGACTGCCGGTGGCACCAGAAGCTGGAAGCGGCCAGGAGGGACCCTTCCCCAGACCCTTCGGAGGGAGTGGTGTCCCCCCAACAGTTATGCTGGTGTCCTAAGCCCTGGCACGAGCGGACGGGACCCTGTTTGGAAATAGGGTCTTTGCAGACATTCTCAGTTACCATGAGGTCACACTGGGGTAGGGTGGGTTCTATCCCATCTGAGTGGTGTCCGTACGAAAGAGAAGAGACAGAGAGACACAGGGGAAGGCCAGCCACGTGATGACGGAGTCGCGCTGCAGCTACAAGCCAAGGCATGCCCGGGGCCACCAGAGAGACAAGGAAGGATTTTCCCCAGGAGCCTTCGGAGAGAACCCGGCCCTGGTGACGCCCCAAATGAGGACTTCTAGCCTCCAGAGCTGTGGAAGAACACGTTTCTGTTCTAACGAGTCCCCTGTTTTTTGGCAGCCGCGGGAAGCTCAGACAGGGTGCCTGAGGGGACCGCCCGTTGCCTCCTGCTCTGTGTGTATGGGGAGGGGGGGCTGCGCCCCTTCAATAACAAGGTGTAGATAAAGCTTCTCCTGTATAAACATATATCCAGGCTGTCATGGATTGAATTGTGTCTTCCAAACATATGTGTCAACATGGCCAGGCTACGATTCCCAGTATTGTGTGGTTGTCCTGCATTTTGTCATCTGATGTGATCATCCTACGTGCTGTAAATCCTAACCTTTATGATGTTAATGACGCAGGACTCAATCTACAGGATTAGGTTGTATCCTGAGTCAATCTCTTTGGAGATATAAAAGAGGGAAGTGAACAGAGAGGAAGGGACTTCATACCACCAAGAAACAAGAGCCGGGAACAGGGTACATTCTTTGGACCCAGGGTCCCTGTGCTGAGAAGCTCCTAGACCAGGGAAAGATTGATGACAAGGACCTTCCCCCAGAGCTGGCAGAGAGAGAAAGCCTTCCCCTAGAGCTGGCGCCCTGAATTCGGACTTGTAGCCTCCTAGACTGTGAGAGAATACATTTCTGTTTGTTAAAGCTGTCCACTTGTGGGATTTCTGTTACAGCAGCGCCAGATGACTAAGACATTGGCCAACAGAATAACTTGTTTGTCTCGTTCCATAAACACCGGCGCCAAATCTGGCTTGGAATATGGCCCTGCTACGTCTTAGCTGGTGATTTGGGGTGAGTTTCTTAAACTCTCTGTGCCTTAGTTTCTTCATCATAAGATGGGATTACCATAGAATCTGCCTCATAGGGTTGTTGGAAGAACTGAATGAATTTACCGAGATTGCTGAGAACGGGCCCTGGCTGACATTAAGCGCTCACTAAGTTTCAGCAATGGGGGCAGGCTGGTTCAGTGGTAGAATTCTCGCCTTCCATGTGGGAGACCTGGTTCGATTCCTGGCCAATGCACCTCATGTGCAGCCACCACCTGCCTGTCAGTGGAGGCTTGTATATTGCTGTGACGCTGAACAGGTTTCAGCGGAGCTTCCAGACTAAGACCAGGAAGAAAGGCCTGGTGATCTACTTCCAAAGTCAGCCAATGAAAACCCTATGCGTCACAGCCATTGAAACCCTCTGGTTGGATCCACAACTGATCATAGGGTCAGCACAAGCCCAGGCAGCATTTTGATCATTGTTCACAGGGTTGCCATGAGTCAGGGGCCGGCAGCAGCATATGCCAGGTCCTGTGCCTGGATCTGGGGACCCGTGTGAACACCACCCAGATCTGCCCCCAGGAAACCCAAAATGCAGGGGGAGAGAGACAAGCAAACAGACAACGCTTGCACAGTGAGATGAGGGCCATGACGAAGGCAGTGCTGGAAGGTGGGAACCCAAGAGGGGCCCCCCCACTGAGACGCGGCCTCATGGGGGGCCTCCTCCTGGGGAGGTGGTCTCTGAGCGGAACCCTGGAGACTCAAGGGTGTTAGCCAGACGAAGAGAGGGCAGCTAAGCAAAGACATGATCTCCCTGCTCCCATGCTCCAACACACACCTGACCTGCAGATACACACACGCGAACACACACGAGTGTACACCATGCACACAAAGATGCACACGTGTACGCACGCAGAATACACACGCATGGGCACACATACAGATGCACACAGGGACATACATCATGCACACAAGCTTGCACACATATGTATGTGCATGCACACGAGTGTACACCACACACAAGCATACACACACACGTGTGTATGCGTACCATGCTCGTGCACACATACCCACAGGCAGACATGCATGTGCAGATATGAGAAAATGGGCACACACCATGCATACCAACACGCACACACACGCACTCATGCACGCACACACATGCAGGCACACGTGAGCACACACCATGCACACGTGCACACAAAAATGTGCTCACACACAGGCACGCACGCTCACACAGGTGCAGACACACAACACACCTGTGTGAACACCGAGCACACAAACATGCATTCCTATGTATGTATGCACACGTATGCTCTTGCACACTCATGCACAAGCACACGTACACATGTACGTATCAGCACATATGCACACACTCAGACACATGCAGACACATGTGAGCACACACCATGCATGCAAACACACACATGCACATATGCACACACAGGCATACACATGTACGCACCCGAGTGTACACCATGCACACACATGCACGCATGCACACACACAGGCACACACACACACACCTAACAGGGAGGCATCTCCTGCTCTGCTACCTGCAGCTCCCTAAGCCTGAGGGCGCCAGCGAACACGGAGAAGGTCCCTGGGGTTGGCAAGCTTAGGTTGCAAAAACAAAACCCACAGCGCAGCGCCACCTTGTGGTGGCGGCAGGGCCAGGCTGCAGGCGGCAGCCCCTGCTCCTTCCTGTGGGAGGGGATTTTCCTGCTTCCAGGGTGGGCTGACCCCAACTCTAACCCTGGGCTGCCCGGAGCAGGAGCTCAGCACCCCCTTCATTTGGGAGAGGCTGGAACCAGCGTTTCCCACACCCCCACGCCTGTGGTGGCTCCTGATGGGCCTGGGCTCTGCTGGGAAGCTTTAGGGAGCCTCTTTCCTCTGTGGCCTTCACTTGCCTCCTCTGTGAAATGGGGCCATCACACGGTGCTCCCGAGCCCAGCCCACCCAGCTGCCCCTCCCCCTGCCCTGGGACTTCCCATGAATAGCCTGGGCGGCCCACTTCTTCAGGCCTGAGACAGGGGCTGCCTGGGGGCTTCCCCCGGGGCAGTTTACAGGTAAGACTCAGCTGTCAGCGGGTCCCTAGGTCCTAGACCACCAGCGTCCACATCACTGGGCAGGTGTGGGCTGTGAGAAACACAGAGTCTTGGACCCCACCCAGGCCCTCTGCCCCAGCATCTGCATTCTAGCAAGACCCTTCAGCACCTCTCACCTCCCCTGGGCTTCCCACCACCAAGCCTGGGCTCTCTGGGGCAAGGGCTGTCTGTCCCCTGCCCCCTCTCCCCCAGCCCTCAGCCCCTGCCCAGCCTGCAGGGACCAGGGCTCTGTAACTATTCCGTGAGCAGACAGCCAAGAAGTGTTAATGGTGGAGAAGGAGGCCTGCCGTGTGCATACAGTAGCTCGGCCAAGAGCGGGTTATGGGTCGAGCTCTGAGTCAGGCCCCTGGGTTGAATCCTGATTAGGCCACTCACCAGATGGCTTGTTATTGTTGCTAGTTGCTTTCGAGTCAATTCTAGCTCATGGCAACCCCGTGTGCAGAGTAGAACCGCTCCATAGGGTCTTCTTGGCTGTAATTTTTACAGAAGCAGATCACCAGGCCTTTCTTCCACGGCATCACTGTGTTGGTTCAAACCGCCAACCTTTAGGTCAGTAGCCAAGAGCAAACCATCTGCAACCCCCAGGGGTTCCTAAAACGCGGATTGTTGTTAGCAGCTGACGAGTCGATTCTGACTCACGGCGACCTCATGCGTGCAGAGTAGAACTGAGCTCCACAGAGTTTTCGAGGCTGTGACCTTTCAGAAGCAGATGGCCAGGCTTTTCTTCCCAGGTGCCTCTGGGTGGGTTTGAGCCCCCAAACTTTTAGCTAGTAGTCGAGCACCAAACTGTTTTCACCACCTAGGCTGTTTGCTCCTACCAGATGGGGGACCTGCGGCAAGTTACATCACCTCTCATGCCTCAGTTTCCCTATCCATAAAGGAGGAACAGTAACAGGGGTATCTCATAGAGTTGTAGTAAGGATTAAATGAAATATAACCCAGGGCCTGGTCTACAGTAGGCACTCAATAAATGCATTAAGTAGAAGCACCACCACTGGGCACTATCGTTTAAGCCCCAGCCCCCGCCATTCTTCACACATTTAACTTGGGGTGTCATCTCGAGTCCAAGGGGCCTCTCAGAGAGGATAGAAGACGAGGCCAGGGCTTCTACACGCGACATGGGTCTGGGGTGCGCGCTCTTGACCAGAGGCCCCGTTTCAAGGTCAGTGGAGTAGGAATGGCTTTGTGCATTTCCATAATTCCCTCCGCAGCAATTAATCGTTCACAGTCGGTTGGGAGGCTCGTCCTGCCGTGGCCACTTCCCCTCCCCGGGAGAATGTGACATTCTCCGGAGCACGGGGTTTTCTTCTCGCCTGGCATCACGTTAATTTCCCCCGAGTCCTCCTGGAAAGCAGTTTTAGAACAAGACATGCAGCTTGGCAGGACTCTGACGTCTGAAATGCGTGTTGTGCAGGGAGGAGGGGACTGTGACATTTGCTAATTGCCAATTGAGCTTCGGGGTGAGCTCAGGCACCTGGGCAGAAGTTTCCTCGGCTGCAGCTGGAGGATGGGGAGGCTGGCTTCCCGGCCAGGCGCACCCCTGGGCCAGCATCCCGGGCAGGTGATGAAGTTGTATCTTGGATCCAAGAGGGGAAACAGCAACGAACGTTCCTTTTGGGCGATCAGAGAGGACTGGTCCGGTGTTGGGAGACTTGGGCTCTAGAACCATCTCTGTCAAAAACCGACTGGGCAACGGAAGGCCAGCCCCTTGTCTTCCCTGGGCGCCTGTGGGAGAGACTGTGATACGCCTTCCTCGGCCCACCCGCAGAGCCCCAACCCCTGGCTTACAGCTGAAGGCTCTGCTGTGACTGAGTAGCCTCGGAGCCCTGGCCCCAAACCTCCACCAGGAAGAGCCCCAAAGGGGGCCTGCCCCTTGTGGTCCACTCCCTGTGGTCTGCCCACCATGGGTCTGCCCTGTGCTCTCCCTCCATGGGCCTGGCCCATCATCTCCTCCCATTGGCCCTGACCCATGATCTCGCCCTATGGGCCTGACCTGCCCTGTGGTCTCCTCCCGTGGGTCTGCCCTGTGGTCTTTCCCCGTGGGCCTGCCCTGTGGTCTATCCCTGTGGGTCTGCCCTGTGGTCTCCCCCCGTGGGCCTGGCCCATGATCTCCCCCCATGGGCCTGGCCTATGGTCTCCCCTCCATGTGTCTAACCCATGGTCTCCTCCCCTGGACCTGACCCATGGTCTGTCCCCGTGGTCTCCCTCCATGGGCCTGACCCATAGTCTCCCCCCATGGGCCTGACCCATGGCCTGTCCCCGTGGTCTGCTCCCCTCGTGGGCCTGGTCAGGGACAGATTAACCAGAGCCCACACAGGGCTTTTAAACTAATTGCCAAGGTCATTTGCAGACTTGACTTTTAAAAAGCACAGGCTGCTTTAGGTGTCGGGTGCAGAGAAGCTGGGTGCCCTTTGCAAACTCACCCCCACCCCCTCCGAGAGCTCCTTGGACGGCCAGGGCAGGGGGTGTCTGGGGGTACTCTGCCCTCCATGCTCTGTCACCCCGGCTTGAATGCCAAGTGCCAGCGGAAATGTGGGCTTGGACGGCCAACATGTTGTGGGAAGGCCCTCTTGGCCTCACAGTCCAACCAGGCGGTAGCCCCTCAGGAGCCCTCTGCAGAAGTTCTGTGGCTTCCATCCCTTGGCGGGTGCCACAGCAGACCTTCACCCCTGTCTTCCACCTGGAGGGGAGGAAAGGGGCTGAAGATACAAAGTGTGGGGGCCGCGGGCCACGCCCAGAGAGTCCAGGGGTCCGCTCTGACTATCTCCACATCATTCAGCAATCACAGCAGAAATGAAGCTCCCAGGAAAGGAGCAGCAGCCGACGGAAGCTCTCCCTGAAGTCCTGGCACCTTTGTGCAGCACACGCCCGCGTCCACCCAGGAGAGGTGACTCCTGTCTCGTGGTGTTTTCTGGTGGCTCTGACGGTGACCGTGCCCCCTCCCATCTCCACCAGCAGCTCTGAACACACAGATATCCACCACCAGTTGCCGTGGTGTGGACTCTGACTCATGGCGCCCCCACGTGTGTCAGAGCAGAACTGTGCTGCGCAGGGTTTTCTATGGCTGATTTTTCAGAAGTAGATCACCAGGCCTTTCTTCTGAGGCACCTATGGATGGACTCGAACCTCCAAGTTTTTGGTTAGCAGCTGAGCAAGTTGACCGTTGCGGCCACCCAGGGACTCCCCGAGCAAACACAATCCAAATAAAATTGGCCTGCTTGTCCTCACGTCCCCCAAGTCAGGGCTCTTTTCCAGAGACCACTGTCCCTAAGCCCCTTCCCCAGATAAAACTCCCTGAGCGAGCACGTAGGGCCTGTACGTTTTGAACCGTCTAACGCCCTCATCACCCGATCACAATGATGCTTCAAATCGCGCGGCTTCGTCTGCACGCGCTACGAGCTCGCGCTTTTCTTCTCACTGCCGCGGGTGTTTTTGGTGTTTTTGCTGATTTTGTCAAACTTTCTAGTGTTTTAGCTACAATATTGTGGTGATTAGTATTTGTGAACCTGTATCAATAACTTTTTTGAGAACGAAGGAGTAATTAAAGAAAAAGAAGGAGTAATATCCGGCAATTACGAGTAATATTAGTATAAAAACTTTACCAAGGATTCTGTATGGTCTGGTCCTGGAGGAGGTCCATGAGTTACCGCACCAGGTGACATCAACCCTAGTGACACCACTAAAGTTGCTTGCCAATCTTGTGCTGGGGACTCCTAGGACCCTCACCCCATTTTCAGGATGTGAACTGAGGTGAGCTGGCTGCAAAGCCAGGGCTTGGGACTCTGGTCCCTAGTCCTGCTCAGGGGCGCCAAGGTCCACCTTCACTCTCCCCGAAGGCTCTGCTCTGCCCCAGCTTCCCATACTCTGAAGGGAGTCAGTCTTCCTGGGGCCAGGGCCAGGCCCCTCCTGTGTGTGCCCAGCCCCTCCTGGCACCTGTCCCATTCCCCATCCTGGGCTCCAGTGAGGAGGGGTCTGCAGGGAGCGAGCGTGCCTGATTGCCAAGGAGAAGCATTCCAGCTCATCATACAGACCAGCGGGAAGGCGAGTTTGAAAAACGAAAGCAGAAAAAGACACAGTGTTAGGATCCACTGGGGGAGGCCACGGGCTGAGATCGTTGTGACCCCAAGTTCCTCTCGTGTAAACTTATGACAAAATTGGCAAATCCATCACCATAACAATAACAGCCACAAGTGTCCATTATTAAGCACCCACTGTGTGAGTCCCTGGGTGCTACAAACGATTAAAGCCCTTGGCTGCTAACTCAAAGGTTGGAGGTTTGAGTTCATCCAGAGGTGCCACAGAAGAAAGGCCTGGTGATCCACTCTCGAAAAATCAGCCACTGAAAACCCTATGGAGCACAGTTCTACTCTGACACACATAGGGTCGCCAGGAGTCAGAGCTGGTGGCAACTGGTTACTGTGTGCCAGGCACTGTGTTAAGCACCACTTCCCGCGGAATCTTCTGGAAACGTCTCAATAACCCAACAAAGCAGGTTCTATCATTGCCTCTGTTTTATGGAAACAGAGACTCTGGAAGCTTCAACAGTCTCCCCAAGGTCATTTAGGACCCGCCAGCTGAAATAATAATCGATGCATTTATTTCTGGCTGAAATTCGGATATCAAAGACCAAGACAGTTGTCTAATACTTCCTGCTCCAGTCTCCCACCCACTGACCCATTCCTGAGCCTGCAGGGTCAGGGAGAGGGCTGGGGAGAGCCTTTCCTGTTAAATATTATTGGCTTCTTGGCACAGGTTGTTGCTTAGTCCCCAAAAGTTCAAGCTGATAACACGCTGAGAGTTATTGCATAATAAACGCTCCGTAATTGTTCTCTGTCTGGTACAGACAGTAAACCACCCCAGCAGGAATGTGTCTCCCTCATCACTTTGCCGGGAGCCAATGGGCTCCAAGAGCACTGCCATCTTGAGTCTCAGGCCCAACTTGAACTCTGCAACTCGCCGGGTCACGAGACCACAGTGCCCTCTCCAGGTTGCCACAAAGAAGCATTTCAGCCAGGGAAGGTGGAGCCTCTCGTTTGAGGTTAATGACTCGATGTGGGTCATTGTGGCCTGGCGTACCCTACAGGACACTGCAGTGCCTTTATCTGGGGATGGTATTCTCTGGGCAATCTACCCAAACGTCGGCCATAAACAGTGGCCTTTGTGAACCCAGAATTGCTGTCCCATGGTCTGCAAATCACTGACCCAGCTTGTTTACTTATTGGCAGTATTTTTAGCTCCACTCCCCTGTTGCCCCTGAGATCATCGACTTTCGTTTTTAACCTTCCCTCTGGATAGAAAGGAAACAGAAGGTAAACTTTCATATCGCTGAATGCCGGGGTAACTTGCAGGCAACATGAGGCTGCTGAGGTCAAGCTTCCGGCTGTGGCAACCCCGCCAGAGCTGGCCAAGTGCACCCAGCCTTCAAGGGCAAGTGTGTGTGTGTGTGTGTGTGTGTGTGTGTGTGTGTGTGTGTGAGCTGAGTCAGGACTGCCCAGAGGCGAAGGCCCAGGGGTCCCCCAGGGATCTGCCGGGGGGTAGAGGTCAGAGTCCCAGAGGTGATGCAGTCAGCGCCACCCTCTCGCCTGCCCAGGGGCACTGATCGTGGGGTCTGTGGAATCCCGCGGCATCCACGTGTGATTTCCGGGGATCACCTGCTGACATTTCGTGCAAAGTCGGGTGGGTCCTCACATCCTGGCTTCCTCCTGGTTCTGGAATCCTTGAACAGAGCCGCAGCCACTCTGCTCACATGTGCCTCAGTTTCCACCTCTGTAAAACGGGGGCAATAAGAACACCCACTTCATAAACCTGGTCAGAGGATTAAAGCCAGGGGTCCTCAGCACAGGCTAAGCAGACAGCAAACCCTTGGCCAATGGGTAGTGATCTGCTAAGGGTGAGGATTGTCATGATCATTAAATATTGGTGCTGTTTGGAGTCTGGGTGGTACAAAGAATTAACATACTCAGCTGCTAACCAACAGGTTGGAGGTTCAAGTTCACCCAGAAGCACCTCAAAAGAAAGACCTGGTGATCTACTTCTGAAAACTCGGCCATTGAAAACCCTACAGAGCATAGTTCAACTCTGACACACATGGGGTCGCCATGAGTAAGAATTCACTCAACAGCAAGGGGTTTGGTTTTTGGTTGAGTCTGCTGTTGAACACCCCCCGGCGTGGAAGTGTGTCCTTGATATCTGCTGAATGAATGACCTTGGAACTTATTTAATTAACTGACCCTTTAGCACATGGTCTTCTAGCTAACGTTTAAAAAATGCACACTATGAAAAAGTGACGAATGAATGAATCAGGCAAGTTTATTTGACTGATGATGTAGCTAGCCAACACACACCTGCTGGTGATGTCCCTGGGTGATACAAACGGTGAGTGTGCTTGGCTGCTAACCGAAAGGTTGGAAGTTCCAGTCCACCTAGAGGTATCTTGGAAGAAAAGTTTGGCGATCTACTTCTGAAAAACCAGTCATTGAAAACCCTGCAGGGCACAGTTCTCTCCTGGGGTCACCGTGAGTCTGAGTCAATGTGACAACAACTGGTTTGGTTTGGTTTTGTTTTTACTGGTGAGTAATACAGGGGTTCGAGGGTCCGGGAAGCTCTTCACGAGTCAAAGGAGTTGGATGGGTGAATTTCAGACAGGCTGGAGAAGATGCTGTGTTTGGTTTGTATCTTAGCCAGGATTCTCTGGAGAAACAGAACCAGGGATTGTATATATATATAGTAGAGAAAAGAGAGAGAGAGAGAGAGATACTGAGAGGCTTCAATGGTTCAGTGATAGAACTCTCATCTACCATGCGGGAGACCCAGGTTCGATTCCTGGCCAATGCACCTCAGGCGCAGTCACCAGCCATCTGTCAGTGGAGGCTTGTGTGTTGAACCAGTTTCAGCAGAGCTTCCAGACTAAGACGAGCTAGGAAGAAAGGCCTGGCAATCTACTTCAGAAAATCAGCCAATGCAAACCCTATGGACCACAATGGTCCAATCCCCAGCGGAATGGCGAGGACGGGCAGGACTTCATTCTGTCGAGCATGGGTCGCCATGAGTCGGGGACAGACTTGACAGCAGCTCACAACACTTGTAGAACATTTACAATCACGCACGTGGTCCCCATTTTATTTCTGTCAGGCTGCACAATCAATTCTTCAGACAGGCTGTGGGAAAGGAAAGGTTTGCAAGGCCCCTCACCATCTGAACAGACTTTGCCGTCCTGCCTGGGTCCTCGTCCCTGCCACACCCTGTCATCTCCCGGCAGGTGGCAACAACCACAAGAATGCCGGAGTGGCCTCTGAGAGCTGGATAAGGCCAGGGACTGGCTTCCAAGCAGCTGCTATAGGGATGAGCTCCCGGGCAGCGGCCAGGGTCAGTGACCAGCAGACTGCGTCCCAGGCATTGCTGGGGTGACCGGTAGCCAGGGCAGAGTAACGGGAACAAGACACTCCTTGGTCACGCTGCAAGGAAAGGCTCTTCCCTGTGGCTGGCTCCGTGCTCTGCCTGTCTGGCTAACAGATCACCTGCAGGTCACATCTCCGGGTGACCCAGACTTGGGGGTGTCCATAGGTGCCCAGCTTACCTCCAGTGCCAGAAAAGGGGGGCTTTCAATTGTTTTTTAATCTGAACCAAGTAAAAAATACTAATCACCATAGTCCCTACTCCGAATTAACCACTTTTCACTTATAAGCTTATTTAAAAAAATTCAGTTGCCATTGAGTCAGCCCCAACTCATGGTGACCCCATGTGTGCAGAGTAGACCTCTGCTCCACTGGGTTTTCCATGGCTGATTTTTTTAAAGTAAATCACCAGGCCTTTCTTCCAAGGCACCTCTCGGTGGACTCCTACCTTTCTGTGAGCACGTGAACTGTTTACCCCACCCAGGGACTCCCTTATCATGTCCAACCCAAAACGCCAAACCTGTTACCATCAAGTCAATTCCGACTCATGAAGACCCCATGTGTTACAGAGTAGAGCTGCCCCATAGGGTTTTCTAGGCTCTAATGTTTAAGGCCTCCATGCATCTGTCATTGTGTCATTCTGTGGGGGCTTGCGGGTTGCTGTGATGCTGGAAGCTATGCCACTGGTATTCAAATACCAGCAGGGTCACCCATGGTGGACAGGTTTCAGCTGAGCTTCCGGACTAAGACAGACTAGGAAGAAAGACCCGGCAGCATTCGACTGTGTGGATCATAACAAATTATGGATTACTTTGTGAAGAATGGGAATTCCAGAACACTTAATTGTGCTCATGAGGAACCTGTACATAGATGAAGAGGCAGTCGTTCAAATAGAACAAGGGGATACTGCGTGGCTTAAAGTCGGGAAAGGTGTGCGTCAGGGTTGTATCCTTTCACCATACTTATCCCATCTATATGCTGAGCAAATAATCTGAGAAGCCGGACTCTATGAAGAAGAACGGGGCATCAGGATTGGAGGAAGACTCATTAAGAACCTGCAATATGTAGATGACACCACCTTGCTTGCTGAAAGTGAAGAAGACTAGAAGCACTTACTGATGAAGATCAATGACCACAGCCTTCAGTATGGATTACACCTCAACATAAAGAAAACAAAAATCCTCACGACTGGACCAATAAGCATGCATCATGATCAACGGAGAAAAGATTGATGTTGTCAAGGATTTCATTTTACTTGGATCCACAATCAACACCCATGGAAGACACAGTCAAGAAATCAAAAAACGCATTGCATTGGGCAAATCAGCTGCAAAAGACCTCTTTAAAGTGTTAAAAAGCAAAGACGTCACCTTGAAAACTAAAGTGTGCGTGACCCAAGCCATGGTGTTTTTAATCACCTCATATGGATGCAAAAGCTGGACGATGAATAAGGAAGACTAAAGAAGAATTGACGCCTTTGAATTGTGGTGTTGGCAAAGAATATTGAATATACCATGGACTGCCAAAAGAACGAACAAATCTGTCTTGGAAGAAGTACAACCAGAATGCTCCTTAGAAGTGAGGATGGCGAGACTACATCTCACATACTTTGGGCATGTTGTCAGGAGGGGCCAGTCCCTGGAGAAGGACATCATGCTTGGCAAAGTAGAGGGTCAGCAAAAAAGAGGAAGACCGTCAATGAGATGGATTGACACAGTGGTTGCAACAACGGGCTCAAGCAGAACAGCGCTCGTGAGGATGGTGCAGGACCGGGCAGTGATTCGTTCTGTCGTGCACAGGGTTGTTATGAGTCGGAAGTGACTCGACGGCACCCAACAACAACAACAGTGTTTAAGGGAGCAGATCGCCAGGTCTTTCTCCCACTGAGCCCCTGGGTAGGTTTGAACAGGCAACCTTTTGGTTAATAGGCAAGCTCCTAAGCGTTTTACCACCAGGTCTCCTTCCCAGCAGCCTGCTGCTTAATCAAAACTGGAATTTCCAAGGCACACGGGTTTGAGAACCCCCTCCTCAGGCTGTAAGAGCAGATACGAGCCCACCACACATGGCTAGGTGATGCATGGAGGTCAGACAGCAACACGCCCGTTGCCCAGTGCTGCCCAGTCAGGTGCTGATCCACACCCTCTTACACCCGGGGCTGGGGTCCCTGCAGAACAGCAATGGTAGGCTACCCCAGCACCCCACTACTTCCATAACCTGTGACCTCCTTGGGGTATCTCTCACCTCTAATGCTTGCCTAGCAGCCAGGAGCACCCCTACCCGCCCCATCCCCAATTTTCCTTTGGGGGACTCCTGCCTGTCTCCAGGTCCATGGGGTAGTGTAGGCTGGCCCTGTTTGCTCCAACCGGTGGCCGTGCGGTCAAGTGGGCTCGTGGGTGCCCTCTTCCCAGAGGCTTCGTGGAACGTGGGCATAGGTCCTTCCTTCTGCAGGACTCCAGGTGGGAGGGAGCCAGCCTAGAGCTGGAGTGATGAGGTGACAGGGGCAGAGGGTGGAGACCAGGGCGGAGAGGCTGAGGCCAGAGCCCTGGCGTCTCCAGGGCTCCTGTGCTCCGAGCCCGTTTGAGGCAGTTTCTTCACTTGCCACCAAAAAACCCCAAATAAACAAAATTCCCCTGGGCCCCAAGGCCTCCACCTGGAGAAGATGCTGCAAACCTAGCCAGTTCCCAGCAGCCTCTTCCCGCAGTCCACCCCTTCCCAGACGCCTGGGCCCCCCTCCCCACCCCCCAGGGGAAGGGGCTGGTCCAGGAAGCCTGGCCTCTGGCCTCTTATCTTCGCAAGCCCTGCTGGGCATCGCTCTGGCACCACATTAGAGGGGCCGACAGAGTGCTGGCTTATCTGGTTGTAAAGCTCTGTGTTATCTCTAGCTGCCTCTCACTGCCAGTCACTGCTTTATGCTTTTACGAGGGCAGTTGGCTTCCCCTCCGCGAGCGGGGGGCGGCCTGAGTTTCTTCCTTATTAAGGAAGGGCCTGGTGCCAAGCCTGGCTCAGCGGACCCTGTGGGAACCCCTGGGGGCGAGCAGGCAGGGCCGACATGGGGTCACCAGCCCTGTATCGAGGAGCAAAGCCACACTCAGAGCTTTTGGCAGGGGGAGGTGCCGGGAAGAGGGTCCTC
The DNA here is from genome assembly GCF_000243295.1 of Trichechus manatus latirostris. Classification (NCBI taxonomy): domain Eukaryota; kingdom Metazoa; phylum Chordata; class Mammalia; order Sirenia; family Trichechidae; genus Trichechus; species Trichechus manatus. The sequence goes on along the minus strand of NW_004444049.1, from coordinate 1,811,620 downwards.
TGGCGGGGGGAGCCTGGGAGTCCCAGCCCTCACCTCCCTGCCTTTCTTTGGTGCCACATTTTGATCTCTTGCCCCACGCTAGGCCCCGTCTCTGCTGTCCGGCCTGAGATGATGGGAAAGCTCGAGAGTTGGAATCCGAAAGCCCGAATTAGATGCTTGCTCTGTTGACTGTCCTCACAGCCTCAGTTTCCCTACCTGTCAGATGAGCACACCACCTTCTAGCCGAGCAATACACAAGCAGCACAGGATGAACACCACCCGACAGGAAAGTGCTCCTGAGAACAATTAATTACAGGTGATCAAAACTGCAATATTTGCCCAAAAGCAAAGATGAGAAGGCAGGAAGCGGTAGAAAATCCAAACGAAAGGGAACAGGGAACCCAGGGTGGAAATGGGGAGAGTGCTGACACATCGTACGGAATGAAACTAATGTCATGGAACACTTTATGCACAAACTATTGGACAGGATGCTAATTTGCCCTGTAAACTTTCACCTAATGCACACACACACACACACACACACACACACACACACACACACACAAGTCAAAACATTAAAAAAAAAAACCATAAAGGGCATTGGTGGTTCAGGGGTAGAATTCTCGCCTTCCACATGGGAGACTCGGTTCAGTTCCCGGCCAGCGCACCTCATGCACAGCGTCAGTGGAGGCCTGTGAGTTGCTGGGATGCTGAACAGCTTTCAGCAGAGCTTCCAGACTAAGATGCGCTAGAAGAAAGACCTGGGGGTCTGCTCCGAAAATCAAATGACGAAAAGCCCGCGGATCACAGTGGGTCCCATCTGTGACCAGCCACAGGGACGGTGCAGGTCCAGGCAGGGTTCTGCTCTGCTGTGCGTGGAGTTTCTAGCTCCAGTCCCCTGTGGCCAGCTGAAGCTCCCGCTTTCTTCCAAAAACCGAAAACACCGAACCTGTTGCGGTCCAGTCAGTTCCGACTCATAGCGACCCTATAGGACAGAGTGGAACTGCCCCATAGGGCTCTCAAGGAGCAGCTGGTGGATTCAAACTGCCGACCTTTGGGTGAGCAGCTGTAGCTCTTACTCAGTGTGCCACCGGGGCTCCTCAGCTCCTCCCTGCCCCCTTTAGTGCCATTTCTTTGCTCTTGTTCTCTCTGAGAGCGAGGCTTGTCATGGCAACATGGGGCTTCTTTTGAATCTGTCAACTCAGCACCTCACAGAAACAGCAGGGGCTCTGGAGCCCTGGTGGGACAGTGGTTATGAGTTTGGCTGCTAACCAAGAGGTCAGCACTTCGAATCCACCAGTCACTGCTTGGAAACCCTATAGGGAAGTTCTACTCTGCCCTATAGGGTAGCCATGAGTCGGAATTGACTCGAGGGTCAACGGGTTTGGTCTGAACAGTTTTATGGAGGCCAAAGGCCTGGGTTCAGGTCTTGCCCCACCATTACCGCTGTGTGGCCACAGGCCAGTCACTGCCCCTCTCTGAGCCACAGTTTCCTCGACTTCAAAATGGAGAGAATAAGGATGTTGTAATGATTAGATATAATTATTCAGTGAGTATTCACAGAGCACCTACTATGTGCCAGGCAGAGTTCTAGGGGCTAGGGGCCCAGCCGGGACAGAAGCAAAGTCCCTGACTGGTGGGAGCCGACACTCCAGTGGGGATAAACAGACAAGAATCGAGGCAAGTGGGACCATGATGTCCATTGTGTGGTGAGCGCTCTCGAGGGTAAGTCAGCAGGGAGCGGGAAGGGGTGCCTGGGGC
>NW_004444049.1:1781209-1809780 GCF_000243295.1 Trichechus manatus latirostris | reverse complement strand
AGGGCAGGGGAAGCCTCAGAGGACAGGTGACACCTGAGTCAGGAACCCAGGGGAGACTTGTCCAGACAGTGGTCACAGCTGTGCAAAGGCCGTGAGTCAGGAGCCGGCCTGGTGTGTGCAGAGAATGGTGAGGAGGCGGAGGGGCTGGAGAAGGGGGTAGTGAGGGGATCTTAGACTCCCAGGCGCAGGGCCTGGGGAATTTTGAGCCCAGGGGGACTGGGTCTAGCTTGCTCTTGCTGCTGTACGGAGGTGGACGGGGGGGCAGGCAGAGCAAGGACACGTCATCTTGCCCAGAGTAGGTGGCACTGGGCCCAGCAGAGAAGGAGGCAGTGGCTGCAGCCACCCCCCACCCCGGGGACCCTGGCTCTGCAGCAGCCAGCGAGCCTTCCTGCCTGAGGCCTCAGGCGCGGCAGATGTCCCCATCTGATGTCTGTCCCCATCCTGCCCAGCAGGCAGCAGCAGAGTCCAGGGCTGCAGAAGGGCCTGGGCCGCCCCGAGGGGGAGCAAGCACTTCCTGTGAGCCTGGCCTGGCTCACACCTGGGCTCCTCCCAGTCAGGCCCGGTCTCCTGAGAGCTGGGGGAGGCCAGCTAGGCTGTCGGGAAGTCAGCGCCTAGATCTGCAGGTGAGGCCTCTCCCTGCTGGAAACCCCTTCATGGCTACACCATGCCCTCGGGACCCCAGCTCCTCAGTGGGGTGACCAAGGCCAGGACCCCTTCCATGACGCTTGGCCCACCCCTCACTGCCACCTTCCAACCAAAGTGAGCCCTGGGTCCCTCAGATTCTTCAGAGGGCTTACCACTCACCCTGGTCCTCTCTGCCCGCCACCTCCTCCACTCACATCCGCTCTGGCCTGCCCCACACACCCTTCCAGTTTCAGCCTGGGCGAGCAAATCAACTCAGAGATGTCAGGTAACTTGCCCAGGGTCACAGAGCACAGCACAGCTGAGTGGAGTCCGCTCCTAGGTTTCCTGGCTCAGTCCTCCTTCCCTTCCCTTCCCCTGGTCCCTGGGCCTTGGGACCTGAGAGACAGAGACACACAGAGAGAGGGGGAGAGAGAGGGAGACAGGGAGAGACATAGAGACAGAGAGAGAGGGAGAGAGAGAGGGAGACAGAGAGAGAGACGGAGGGACAGGGAGCCAGAGAGAGGGGCAACGTCCTTCGGGGCCTCTGCAGGGTGAGCCTGGAAGGGAGGCAGGGCTGGGGGGAGGGCACCTGGTGGTGTGTGTCTGCCTTGGTGAGCTGTAGCCCACTGGCACAAAAGAGTCTGCTGTCACCCTGGGCTCAGTGCAGTTTGCATGTGGCCCCAGAGGCCCAGTTCATCTCCCCAGGGACCCCACTCAGCTCCCTAGGAGCCCCGCTCAGCCCCCCAGGAGCCTGCTCAGCCCCCCAGGAGCCCTGCTCAGCCCCCCAGGACCATGCTCAGGCCCCCAGGAGCCCTGCTCAGCCCCCCAGGACCCTGCTCAGCTCCCCAGGAGCCTGCTCAGCCCTCCAGGAGCCCTGCAGCCCCCCAGGAGCCTGCTCAGCCCTCCAGGAGCCCTGCTCAGCTCCCCAGTACCCCGCTCAGCCCCCCAGACACCCAGCTCAACTTCTAGCCACGTTTTTGCCACCAGCAACCACCTGGCTCCCAGCTGGACTCTGCTTCTGCTGCCACTGAGGCCCACCAGGCCCTTTGGGGTGAGAATCCTACAGCGCAGGGTCACTGGGCTTGAAAGGGACCCTCTAACCCACCCAGGATGTCTACAGGGTCTCCGGGACCCCACCCCAACCTCTTGTTTCCCACCAGGAGGTAGACAGAGCAAGCCTTCCTATCCCTGTTGTGCAGATGGGGAAACCGAGGCTCAGAGAGGTCTGGCCCTGGGAGAAACTTGGGCCACGTGAGTGGAACCCAGCAGAGGCTGGAATCGAACCCAGGCCTTCTGAGCCCTGATCCAGGCCTTCCTCACCGCCCCGGGCTGCCGGCCACCCCACCCATGTGGTGCCCAGGCTGGCTGCTGCTACCATTGCCCACAGCTGCCCAGCCTGGTGCCAGGCCAGCCTCAGGGCTTCTCCTGCGCCCTGAGGATGGGCCAGGGGTCTCAGCAGACCCCACCCGCAGGAGGTATAGCCGGAAGCCCCTCTCCCGCAAGCTGCCCCCAAGCCCCACATCTCCTGCCTAGGGGATCTCGGACTGGGGAGAAGCGCTGCCACCTCCGAGTCCCCAGGCCCAGCCCGCCCTGAGGGCCAGCCCCTTGGCTCTAGGCTCGAGGGTCAGGGAGAGAGGACCCTGCTGGCCAACTTCCAAAGGCCAGCCACACCTGTGAGGAGGGAGGTGGAGGCGGTTGGGGCGCTGTCCCCAGGCAGACACTGCCCCCTGGAGGAGCCACGGTGTGACGGCTCTGGTCGGGGGTCAGCTTGGTCCAGCGGGGCTCTGGGCAGGCAGACCATCCCCAAGACCCCAGCAAGCCCGGGTGCAGGGCAGCCCACTCTTTCCAGGGGGAGGTTGGTCAACCACAGCCTTGGCGACCCCAGGACTCTGAAGGGCACCCCCAGGGGTGTCTCTCAGAGGATTTCTTGGACTTCATGGGGCCGTACTACCCTAAGAGCCCCCTCCCTGGGGCAGTGTCTCCCAGGGGGTTACCAGAGGCACTTGGCAGCATAATTCATTCACAGGGCAAACAGTGTGTGCACACCTGTCCCAGGTGCCCAGGTGCCGAGCCGGGCAGAGAAGGGATCAGGAGCAGCCCCTCGCCGGATTCACCTCCCTTGCAGACCTGGGCAGCTCAGCCTCCAGCAGACCTGCTCAGCTAGGATCTCTGGCATCAACGTTTTAGAGTCTCCCCGGATGTGGGACTGTGGGCTGGGCTCGCACTATGTGTCCGGCACCGTTGGGGCGGAAGCTGGGCTCCCACCCAGGCCTGGACTCCCCCAGGCTTGTCCCTCTGGGGTCGGGGACCCCGGTGCGGCAGGGAAGCCCAGACAAGAGGCCCTTCAGGAAGCACCCTGGGTCTTTGGGGGGATGGAAGGGGACACCAGCCAGAGTCACTCAGAAAGCATGGCTGCAATGACACGGGACACTCACATCACCACTGTCACCAGCTCCCTGCTCCTTTTCTGGAAGCTTCTGGAAGCAGGAGAGAGTGTCCAAGACATCCAGCTTTGCAGCCTGGCTTTTTGAGTCCCCTCACTGGGAACAGAATTGAACAAACCAAGAAGGGCTGGAGCCGACCAGCTGAGCTCAGGAGCCCTTTGGGGTTAACCCGAGCCAGCATGTCACCTGCCGATGGCACACCCAGGTGCCAGTGGCCAGCAGCCATGGAGGGGCGAGGTGGAGAGACCTCGGAGAGAGCACAGCACTCCACAGTCTACAAGGGCCCTCAGGCACTCTCTCACCTGAGCCTCACGCCCACCTGGGAGGTAGGGCTTGTTGGGCCTCCATTTTACAGATGGGGAAACTGAGGTCTGGGGCTCAAGACAGGAGAAGCAGGACCTGCAGGCCACATCCCTGCTGACCTCCAAGACGGCCTGTCCCGCTGGGTGGGGACAGGTGTGGCATTTCCTGTTGTTCCTCACCTTCCAGAGGTGTCCCCTCAGGGCCAAGGCCCCACACCCACCCACACCTGGTATTTTTATTCCCATGAGAGAGAGGCTGATGCTGGGAGAGCTCAGGCCCTGCTATTTCCTTCCATCAAGGTCAATGGGCCCTTATCTGGTGAGATCTTATCTGCACGTCCCTGCCCCGTTCTCTGGAGCCGGCTCCTGGAGGTACAGGGAGGCCCAAGCAGTCCATCAGGAGGGCCAGGACGGGCCACGGGAGAGGGCAGGGTGCGGCCGCCCATCTCGGGACCCTGCCTTTGTCCTCCCCTCCTCCCAGGGCTTTCCTCCAGGGTACCTTTAGCCTCTTGTTCTCGTTGTCACGTCAGCTCTCCACGACAATGAAAACAGGCAGCTGGGAGGTAAACAGGAAGTCAGAAAGAGAACAAGGATGAGGGCTGGGGGAGGGCAAGGGAAGGACTCTCTGCGGCATGAGGGGGGTTATACAAACTGATTCTGAGCTTCCTGGCAGCCAAGGTGAAAGGGAAAGAAGATGAAGGAAGATGGAGCTGGTGTAGGAGACTGCCTGATGAATGTAGCCTAGAACATTCCCTAGAAGTTATCTGCTGTCCATCTTGAACGCCATGAATTTTCCTCTTCCAAAAGGGCGAGACAGAACAAACATCAGATTTCCTGACTTGGTGCGAGTGTGCATATGTGTGTGTGTCCATTCATCTATTCATTCAGGAGGCACTCAGCGAGCACCTAGTGTGTGCCAGGCCTGTGCCAGGCCACGGGGAGATCACCGTTGGCGGAACAAACCTGATCACGCCTTGCGGAGCTCACTAACTAGGAGGAAGACGGCAGTAAACAAATATTGCTCAAAGAAAAGCAGTTACAGGGCAATCAAACACGGGACGCCGCTGCTTCTCCCATCTGGGCCAGTGGAGGTTCCCAGGCACTGGCTGGAATAAGGGGACAAAGAGAAGGGGACGGGGGCGGCCAGAGAGACCAGGGCCGGGGGGCCAGACCCAGAGGAGTGGAGAGAGTTGGGGAGCAGGCGGGCAGCCCATGGCCCCTGGAGGGGTGTGGCTGGCACGGTTCCCTGTTCTGAGGACAGCCCATATCTGGAAGGCATGGGATGGTGGCAGAGGTGGTGGCTCTCCTCCCAGACTGCCAGGGGCCAGCTCCAGCTGCAGGACTTCACGCCAATGACTTTGTCTCTGGGTGCCTCAGTTTGCTCATCTGTAAAAACCTATCCACCCCAAGGGCTGTTGTGAAGATTCCAGGAGAGAACGCAGGGAAAGCGTCTACATGGAGCGGGCTGTGCCGTGCCCACAGAATGTCCTAGGAGTGGGGTCTGACATTGACACTGAAGTTTCTCCCCGCTGTGCAACCATTCCTTTCTGTGATCCCCAAACCTGCAATAAAGTTTTTGTGCTAGCCATGTTTGGGGTGGGGGCTGGCGTCCGGCGTGCAGCCACGAGGAGCTGTGTGGGGCAGCAGTCGGGGGTGCCAAGGGTTCAGCAGGGGTGGAGCACCGACGAGCAGGGACTGACAGCCAGTACTCCATCCCTTAGGGAAACCTCTCACAAAGATCGCAGCCTAGGAAACCCTCTGGGGCAGTTCTACTCTGTCACACGGGGTAGCTATGAGTTGGAATAGACGCGATAGCGCCTAATAACATCAGAAAGTACATTCTTTTTTTTTTCAAAAAACTTGTTTCAGTGAGGAAAAGCAGGTGAGTGACTGAAGAAGGTCAGAGTTGAAAAGCAAATTATATTTTTCTTGTGGGAATTTCAATACGGAAGGCGAGTCGTGCAGCAGTAAACTTTTGCAAGAGCAAAAAAGAAAAAAAAGCGTGTATTCATCGGGACGTCCCTACCCAGATCTAATATTCCGGAGAGTGTCCAACTCTGGGGACCATCTAGACCCCATTGTCACATCCTGTGTAAACCCCACATGCTGGCCCAAGTCCCCATTCTTCAGCATGGCCTCCAAGACCCCACCCACTCCGGCCACCCCCCACCTCTCCATCACTTTGTTCCTTCGTGCCCGCCCAACTGCCAGCCACACCAATCCTGGCTGTTCTTCAAACCCTCTAACTCTTTCCTGCCTCAGGGCCTTTGCACTTGCTATTCCAGCTGCCGAAATGCTTTTCGGTAAAGCTGGCTCCTTCCCATCATTCGGCCTATATCCAGGGCCCAGCACACAGTAGGATCAATGCATTCTCGTACAAACACATGAAGCACCCACTGTTAGAATATATTCGAGTCCCCCAAATTGAAATGAGCTGCAGCACTGTTCCCAGACTCCTGGGTGTTCACCCGCATGCACCCCCGCTTCCCTCGCGTCAGGTAACAGTGCTCAGCCCCCCACATCCGAGCAATGTGGACGTCTTCCCTGATTAATTCATGGAGTCATCTCCAGCTTGGGACAAGACCGAGAGCTGGAGGAGGGATGCCCGTCCAGCCGAGCCCTAGGGTTCACAGGTCGGCACAACACTTTTCAGAAAACCAAACTCACCCCTGGGGGGCAGCGTGGTGTCAGAGGTGGCCTGGGTTTGGATCCCGTCCTGGCAGCTGGGCGAGCTGAGTGATGCTGACCAAGTCACGTCCACTGCTGAGCCTGATGTCCTCCCGTAAGGTAGACGCAGAATCTGGGTGCTAGGGCTGCCATGCTGGCCGGGGGCGAGGTCATGGGGGTGAAAGGCCAGGACGTAGGGCTGTGAGCTGAGCCGGAGCGGTGCCCACAGACAGACGGGAAGCATCGCCCTGCCCAACCCCGTCTCACCTCGGTACCCAGACTCAACACTCAAAAGTTACGGGAAAATGAAGTCTGGTTTAAAATAGGATGAGGCGTGTCCAAAAGAACGTTCTATTATTTCCAGCCGGGCCACTCTGGGTGAGCTCTGGCGGGGAGGAGCGGGGCAGGGCTGTGGCTCAGCTGGGTGGGACCTCATGGGGGCTGTAAGCCCTGCACCCCTGGAGCTGAGCCCCAGCCTCCACCCCCCCAGGCAACCAGGCCCCTGCTTCCCTGGGAGAATGGTGGCTTCTCCCACCAAGGGCACTTAGCCGCCTGAGGCCAGCCCTTCCCCCCCACCCCAGCTTCTGGGACTAGACAGAATAGGGCTGGCGTCCCACACACAGGAGCTGGGATGACACAGAGCCATGTGGAGACAGTCTCAAGTGACCACTTTTATTTAAAAGACACAAGATCACTTTCTCGAAAGAGACCAGGGCAGCTGGGTGGTTCACACAGTTAAGTGCTCAACTGCTAGCCAAAAAGTTGGTGGTTCAGACCACCCAGACAGGCCCAGCAATCTGCTTCCCGAAGGTCACACAGCCTTGGAAACCCTATGGAGCAGTTCTACTCTACGCACACGGGGTCACCATCAGACTCGACAGCAACTCACAAGAACAGGATGGAAGCCGGTATTCACGTCCTATTGTTACTGTGATAAATGCAACCCTGTAGGACAGAGTAGATCCAAGAAGCGTCTGGTGGATTTGAACGGCCGACGTTTTGGTTGGCAGCTGTAGCGCTTAACCACTACGCCACCAGGGTTTCCACTGCAAACTTAGCGGCTTAAAACAACATAAAGGTATTATCGCACAGTTCTGGAGGTCAGGAGTCCGACAGTGGTCTCTCTGGGCTAAGGTCAGTGTGTTGGCAGGGCTCGATCCTTCCGGGGGCTCCAGGGAGAATCTGTTTCCTTGACTTCTCCAGCTTCCAGAGGCCGTCTGCGTCCTTGGCTTCTGGCTCGCTGCTCACATCACTCCAACTGCTGCTCCCATCCTCATCTCTCCTTCTCTGACTCTTGCCCCGCTGCCTGCCCCCTACAAGGACCCACCCTGCTAATCCAGGATCGTCTCCCACCTCAGGATCCTTCATCATATCTGCAAAGCCCCGTTTGCCAGATAAGGTCTCACTGTCACAGTTTCCGGGGCTTAGGACATGGACATCACTGGAGGGACATTACCCTGTCTACCACTGACGCTGTATACACATGGTGCTCAAAGGATGCACTATAATTATTAGAGCCGACTGCATGCCGGAGCTTTCCCCATCAAAGGACTTCTAACCTGCCGCCGGCTCTGCAAGGCCAGCTGTGGCCTTCTTGTCTCCGGGGGAAACAGAGGCCCAGCCAGGCCTAGGCTCTTGGGCAGAGGGGACCGCCTGGGCCTGGGGGGCTCTGGCCCTTCCCGAGCCTGCTGCAGGTGTGCGATCTCATCCTACCCCCAGGACGTCTTCAGACATCCGATTCCCCTGCAGCCTCGGGCCAGGCCATCAGGGTGAGCGGCTTAGGGGCTGGGCGGCCCTCTGACCCTGAGCATTTGGGACGGCCACGTCCGCCACTTGTGAGCGGTAATGTGGGCGGAACACAACTCCCCTGGCAGCTCAACAGGTGAGAACAGTGCTGAGGGGGTGGGTGGGGAGAACCAGGCTCAAATGTGACTCTGTTTCCTGTTGGCAGGCACTCAGGGCGGGCTGGTGAAGCTCAGTGTCCGTCTGTGGGCGGCAGGCAGTGGCCCCATAGCGGGAGCTGGGGTGGAATGCAATAGTGTCCCAGCACTGGGCTATGCGCACCCCCGCCCACCCCAGACACGAGGCCCTGGAGGAGTAGCCTCACTCGGAGGATCCTGTGTGTAGCACGCCTCCTGTCCCAGCCTCCTGGGTCCTGGTGTAAAGCTGTGCACTGGGGGACGTAATAACACTTAGGACAACACCCCTCCACCACCAGGGTGCAGCAGCGGACCCCACCCTGCGACTCCGGGGGTTGGTACCTCACTGCCTCCTCCAGCCCCATAGGGCAGAAGCCTCTGGGGTCATGGGGTGGGCGGTGAAAGCCTGACTGGCCCCTCGCAGATCCCACTTTCTTGTTATTACAAACCTGAGAAGCAGGGACCCCCAAGATGAGCTCGCCTCAGGAAAGCAAGAGTCACGAGAAAGACATCCGAGCCTTAAACCCCGACACTCCTGGGCCCTTCTACTCTGGACCGCAGGGGCCTCAGCCAGCCTGCCTCCTTCCAGAACCTTCTCTCCCCTGAAGCCACCGCGGCTTTCTTCCTCCGCCCAGGCACGCCCTTGGCCCTGGCAGCCAGGCTCTCCTGCTCACCCGTCCCAGACTCACGCCTCTCCTCCCAGGGGATGGTGACTTCAGAGGGTGGCCACGTCCCAGGGCGACATTCAGGGTTACAGCTCCTTGTGCCTGGGTGCTCACGCTCAAGCACACACACACACACACACACACACACACACACAGATACACATGAACACAATCACACACGTGCTCATGCATACACATAAGCATTCAGACACCCACACAGACATACACTCAGACACACACAGACACACACTCACATACACACACACACACACAGAGTCACACACATGTGGGCACACACACAGATACACAAACACACACACAGATACACGTGAACACATTCACAAACCCACACAGACATACACTCAGACACACAGACACACACTCACACACACACAGACACACAGCCGCACAAAGACGCACAGACACAGACACACATTCATACCCACAGATACACACAGACACACAGACGCCCACTCACAGACACACCCAGACACACACGCAAACACACACATACAGACACACAAGCATCCACACCCACACACAAGCATTCAGACACTCACACACACCAACACCTAGGCACACATACTTAATGCACACACAGGAACACAGTTACACGTGTGCTCATGCTCACATGCACTTACACACACTGAGACACACACAGACACGTGAACACATTCAGACGTGCTCATGCTCACACACATTCACACAGGTACACAATTCACGCACTCACAAACACATACAAGTTCACACCTTCACACATCTGCATGCACACACATGCATACATACACACACACGTGCACACCCACATATGTCTGCCTATACGCACACACTCACACATGCACACACAGGCACACGTGTACACACAGGCACACACATATTCACACCTTATACACACACACAGATCCAGGGTCCCAGGGCGGGTCATCTCTAGCAGTCACCGAGCTGCCCTGGGAGCCGCTGCTCCTGGCTGACCCCAGGCTGTGCCGGCCCCACCTGTAGGGCAAGCCTCCCCCAGAGCCCATCTCCTCCCAGCTGCTCCCCTGGAGCCTCTGGGTGCTTCCAGCAAGCTGCACTTCGGGCCCCCTCGCGGCCAGGCTTGCCTTCTCCTTTCAAGCCAGCTGCACCTCAGCCACTCTCCAGCAGGGGACACAAGAGCTGCGTAAGGAGGGTTGTTGTCTGAGTCCACTTCCCAGAAACATCTGTGCACAGACGCCCTGCCCCAGCACCCCGTCACCTGTGCCAGCATGGTCTGCAAAGAGCCCTCCCGCCCTTAAACCTAAAACAGGGCACAGCAGGGAGGGGCGTGCCAAGCCCAGGCCTCGCAGGGGAGTTTTGGAAGAGGGTGCTCCCGGAAGGGTCCCTTCTCTGTCTGTTGCAGGATTATAGCACCAGCCTCTTGGGGTGCAGCGCCCGTATCTCAGGGTGTAGCCCCAGCTTGACCTGAGCAGCAGACACCCCTCGGGAGAAGTGGCTGAGTCAGCTCTGGGCACATGGAGTTAGAGGTGTGTCTGACAGACTGCAGGAGAGATAGGCTGGGTCCGCAGGAGAGACTGGCCTGGAGAGAGGGGTCTGGAAGTCACCTGTCGCGACGGTTAATTTTTTTTTTTAATATTTAATTTTAATTTTAGTGAAAATATACCGAGCAAAGCCCGCTCCTACTCCTCAGTTTCCAGACCTGATGATCAGTGACATTGGTTACTTTCTTCACCTTGTATCAAAATTCTCTTACTTCTGGTCTAGTTGTTTCACGTCTGTTTACTGAAACTCCCTCCCTCAACCTTCTCCTCTATGCTTAAAAAAGATGAGACCCTCTGGTTTTACAGAGACAATCAACAAAAAACCACAATAGTCAAGGGTGACAATCTCTACTCTTTTTGCTAAACTGTTACTTAGTTTAAAGGTGACTTCAGGGGATATTTTCAATTCAAGGTTTGAAGAGCAACTCCAGGGTCATAGTCTCGGGGAGTCCCCCAGACTCAAGAGGTCCGGTAAGCCTGGATTCTTTAAAACTTTGAAGTTCTGTTCCACGTTTTTCTCCCTTTTTATCCGGACTCATCTATTGTGTCCCTGATCAGAATGTTCGCTAGTGATAGTCGGGCACCATCTAGTTCTTCTGGTCTCACGGTGGAGGAGGCAGTGGTTCATGGAGACAATTAGTCATGTAGTCCAGTTCCTTCTCTGATTCTTGCGTTTCCTTCTTTCTCTGTTATTCCAGACAAATAAAGGCCAACAATTGCATTTTAGATGGCCCTTCTTAAGCTTTTAAGACCCCAGATGCTACTTACCATACTGGAAAGTAGAACATGAACTTTATGAACCGTACTATGCCAGTTGACTGCATTGCCCCATGAGACCGCAGCCCTAAGCCCCCAAACCCAGAGAACTAATCCCATGAAGTGTTTGGTTATGTCTATGGATCCTCTCCTTTTTTTCTTTTTGGTTGTTTTTATTGTTACAAAACCATACACAACTTAGCATTTGCCCGTTCATCCCTTTTTCCCTACATACAGGTTATTGACATCAATTTACATCAGTCACTCATGATGATTCCTTTTTTGTGTCCACTTGGCTGGACCAGGGGACCCAGTTGTTTGGTCAAACCCTAGACCAGACGCTGCTGTGAAGGCATTTTGTACATGTGGTTAACACTTACAGGCAGTCAGCTCTAAGGAGATTACCCTCGGTACTGTGGGTGGACCTCACCCAATCAGTTGAAGGCATGAAGAGCAAAACTGAGGCTTCCGGGATAAAAAGTATTTTGCCTACCAGAGTTTCCAGCAAGCTGGCCTGCCCTACAGATTTCAGACTTGCCAGTCCCCACAATCATGCAAGCCAATTCCTGAAAATCTGTGTGTGCGCGCGCACGCCCGTGTGTGTGTATACAGTGGAATCTGTGAGAGCTTGAACTCAACGGGACTGCCTTGTTTCTCCAGGCCTTTCAAGTTTTCTGCCTTTGACGGGGTGCAGCCTTACTACTTTTCTATCGCTCATTTTCGTGGAAAAGATTCCAGTTTTCCTTCTCTGGAAGGTTTCCCCCTTACACAGTTTCCAGCTTTTGCAGGTTTTACTACACATATATCGCAAAACCTGTGACCACTGCCATTGGGTCGATGCTGACTTACACGATCCCCACGTGTTACAGAGTAGAACTGCTCTCCATGAGGTTTTCTTGGCTATAATCTTTCTGGAAGCAGATAGCCACTGGGTGGGTTTGAACCACCAACTTTTAAGTTAGTTAAAAAATACCAAACCCATTGCCATTGAGTCGATTCCAACTCATAGCCGCCCTATAGGACAGAGAAGAACTGCCCCAGAGGGTTTCCAAGGAGCGGCTGCTGGATTTAAGTCTGTAGCCAAGTGGGTACCATCTGTACCAGTCAGAGACCTAGGAGAGGCTACTGGTCGATGGATAGCAGGTTCTCACAAGCACCTCTACTGGCCGGCTGGGTTTATGTCCTTTACAAACGTTAACATGTTGTCTTTGTTTCTCTGAACCCTGGCTGATACACCTGCGACAGGTAAGCCCTGAGCTCCACCAGCTGCCCTCTCTCCTCCTTACACCACCTGCAGTTGCTTTCATCCCCTCACCCCACCAACTGCAACCCCAGACCCTGTCCCGGCACAGAGCAAACACCAAGCCAACTCCTGCCCTCGAGGCACCCTCACCCCTGCCTGCCCACCCCCCGGCCTCCCTCCAGAGATTTTTGTCTCAGAGCTCTGCTCCAGCCATCTAGATGCCTCCTAGTTCCTCCAGATCTGCAAGCTCCTCTCTCTTCCAGAGGGGACCTCCATGCCTGAGACCCCCCCAACACCTGCTCCTTGTCCCTGCCCTCCATGCTCCCCATCCTTCGACCTCAGCTTACATGCCTCTCCCTGGAGGAGGCCCTCCCCGACTCCCTGTCATTGTTCCCTTCCTCCGGCTACCACACCTCCTCCCCTATGCCATCCACCCCCAGAGAGGGCAGGGTCTGTCCCTTCACCGACACAAGGTTGGCACACACTAGGTGTGCAAGAAATCACTGATGAGTTGGTGCAAGTGCAAACAGAGGGGTGGGAGGGAGGGCGCACACCCCCGTGGTCTCGCCTGGGTCACCTTGCGCATGCCATGGTCGTTAACTTAGGACCAGCTCTCAGCCTGGTGGCCAGAAGCACGCACATGGCACGGGCTGCTTGGATGTGCAACCACGCTGCGCAATTCCCACGCCAGGCGCCCACCGTGTGGTCGCTTGCTACTTTCTTCCTTGCATGGAAATCTGGAAAAACCCCCAAGTGTCCAAGCTGGGAAGACAGCAGCCTCCAGATCTCAAGGGGCACCCCTGCCGCACCCCCACATGTCCACATGTCCCCAGCCGCCCACTCTGGAAGCACCAGCCGCAGGAGACAGCCTCGTTTCGGGGACAGATTCCTGGGCTTTGAGAAGAAATAAATTGATGGCAGAGTTTATCTAAAGGAGGAAGCAGCTATAAAGCACGACCCGGGGAGTGATGAGCCCAGAGCATCGCAGGAGACACAAAGCAGTTCCCTGGCAGAGGCGTGATGCCTTATTTAAAATTCCCCAGCCCAGAGCTCAGCCGCAGGCGGCCCAGACGCCGCCGCCTGGAAAAGATGAAAAGAGTTCACTTCCTTCCTCCAGATAAACACCCCAGCAGCCAGATCCCTCCGTGAGATGACAAACGGCTTCCTCCCAGAACAATGGGGGTGTCAGTCTTCACGGCTGCGAACCGGGGACATGCTCACGAGCCAGCGCTCCCGCCATCCCGTCCTTTCTCCAGACAGCAACCAGTTGCTGTCGAGTCAACTCCGACTCATGGCGACCCTCTGCGTGTCAGAGTAGAACTGTGCTCCATAGGGTTTTCAGTAGCTGATTTTTCAGAAGTAGATCGCCAGGCCTTTCTTCCTAGCATGTCTTAGTCTGGACGTTCCTCTGAAACCTGTCCACCATGGGTGACCCTGCTGGTATTCGAAATGCTGGTGGCATAGCTTCCAGCGTCACAGCCACACGCAAGCCACCACAGTTTGACAACTGACAGGCGGGTGGTGGGTGTGTCTATAGTGTGTTCTTGTTTTATAGCTGCTTCTTATCCCACTGTGTGGAGAAACCACAATTCCTTTGTCCAGTCTACTGTTGAAGGGCATTTGGGTTGTTTCTGGGGTTTTGGCACTTTGAATAAAGCTTCAATAAGCTTTTGGGTGCGAGTCTTTGTGGACAAGTGCCCTCTTTGCTCCCAGGTGCAAACCCAGGAGCAGGATGACAGTGTCATAGGGTGAAAAACACCAAACCAAACCCGTTGTCATTGAGTTGCTTCTGACTCCTGGCGACCCCATGTGTGTCGGGGTAGAACTGTGCTCCACATGGTTTTCAGTGGCTGATTTTTCAGAAGTAGATCACCAGGCCTTTCTTCCTAGTCTGCCTTAGTCTGGAAGCTTCGCTGAAACCTGTCCACCTTGGGTGACCCTGCTGGTATTTGAAATAGCGGTGGCATAGCTTCCAGCATCACAGCCACACACAAGCCACTGCAGCAGGACTCACTGACAGACGGACGGATGGTGGGTACTATTATTACTCATACATTAACCACCCATTGCTATCAAGTCCATTCTGACTACCAGTGACCCCACGTGTGTCAGAGTAGAACTGCTTCATAGGGTTTTCAGTGACTGATTTATTGGAAGTAGATCTCCAGGCCTTTCTTCGGAGGTGCCTCTGGGTGGACTCAAACCTCCAGCCTTTCGGTTAGGGAGTGTGGTGATCTATTTGCACCACCCAGGGACTCCAGGATGCTGCTTATCCCAGTGGATGAAATCGGGGTGCAGCTGTGAAGTCCTACCCAGCCCAGGGTTGTGGGATTTAAGAGCCTCCCAGGGCAAACCACTTCAGTGCCAGCTTCTAAAAGGAAAAAAGATGGGGACAGGAGAGGAAGCAATGTCGCGACTTCCCTGGGGTGGGTTCTGAGTCTCCTGGCGCTGCCGTAATGGAAATGCCACAAGTGGGTGTCTTTAGCAGACAGAAATTTATCTTCTCACAGTTTAGAAGGCTGGAACTCCAAATGCAGGGTCCCAGCTCTATGGGAAGGCTCTCTCTCTGTCGGCTTTGGGGGGAAATAAACCCGTTGCCGTTGAGTCAATTCAGACTCATAGTGACCCTATAGGACAGAGCAGAACTGCTCCATAGGATTTCCAAGGAGGGCCTGGTGGATTTGAACTGCCCATCTTTGGGTTAGCAGCTGAGCTCTTAACCATTGTGCCACCAGGGCTCCCTGTATCCACAGGTGTAGGGGTTAGGTTTTACAATACATTTGGGGGGAACATAATTCAATCCCCCAGAGGTGCAAGCCCCTCACTTTGGAAGCCAGCTATGTCTTAAGGCCCCCACTCCCCAGGAGCATGGATCGGCTTTGGTGGAAGTTCAAGTTCCCTGCCTCGTGAGACGACCCTCATGCCACATAAGACAACATCACCGCCCAGCCTCTGAGGGCCGATTCAGGAGGAAACTGGTGTACAGGACAGCTGGGGCCAGGGCGGTCCACCCCAGCAGTGCTTTCGAACAAAGTCCAAGCAGGTTCTTTGTAAAAGGCCAAACTGCTGTTAATGGGGCTGGAGGAGGGGGCAGACGGAGCCCCAGCCTGTGGCCAGCAGCCGGCCATTTGCTGTCTCCATCCGCCCTCCGCATCTGAGGGGCATGTGTGGTTTCTTGTCCCTGAGCTCACCTGGGGGTCAGTGAGCCGCAGGAGAACAGCCGGGTGCAGGAAAGCAGCTCCCCTTCCTCCGCCTGGGCCAGCAAGGACGGGGCAAGAGTGGGCTGCGTGTGGGGAACCACAAAATGGAGGGAAGTGTTGATCCAAGCGACAGCGGGGAGGAACCTCAAACACGCAGAGTGAAGGAAGCCCACGCAGAAGGACACATAGTATATGATTCCCCGCACAGGTAGTCCACAGTTTACGACATGTTCCAGTCGCTCCAACTGCATTTACAGCCAGCTCTTGTTTTATTTTGTACATTTTATATGGTTAGTAATATGTACTACATACAATGTTGCAGCGTGTAATTTGCTGATGTCGTCATTCTCGGATGTTTGCTCACAGATGTTTATATGTAATGTTTTCGACTCCAAAAGACAAATAAAGATAGGATTTATACAGATATTGCTAATAAAAGGCAATAATAATAAAAACTAAAAAAAAAAAAAAAATGAGAGAAAGAGAGAGATATTCGACATATGTCAGAACCTACTTATGATGGGGTTCCGTTCCAGAGTCTTTGGAATGATCACCTGCATAACGAAATGTCCAAAAGAAGCAAATCTATAGAGACAGACAGTAGATTAGTGGTTCCTTAGGGGTGGGGAGTTTAAGGGGACTGGGCAGTGACTGCCCATGGGAACGGGGTCTCCTTTTGAGGGGCACGGTGGTTAAGAGCTCGGCTGCTAACCAAAAGGTTGGCAGTTCAAATCTACCAGCTGCTCCTCGGAAACCCTATGGGGCTGTTCTACTCTGTCCTATGAGTCAGAATCGACTCGACGCAATGTTTTTTTTGGGGGGGGGATCGCTATGAGTCAGAACTGACTTGACGGCAACAGGGTTTTTTTTGTTTTGGGGGATGAAAAGGTCGTGGAACCCAATAGAGCTGGTGGTTACAAGACATTGTGAGCACACTAAATGTCCCTGAACTGTTCACTTTACCATGGTTGGTTTTATATGATGTGAATTTCACCCTTATTTTTTAAAAGAAGTGTGTGTGTGGGAACCAGCAGGGCCTCTGGAGGACCCACATGGACACACTTGGCTCCTTGGGCCGGAGATCGCCTCACTGGGCACTTCTTGGCAGTCAGTGTCCAGGCCCAGCAGAGGTGTCTCCAGGCACTCTCCCAGGTATGGGTGACTGAGCCCCAGGACCGGACTTCAGGAGCCCTCCGTTTCCCCGTCTGCAGAATGAAACCACGAGGACACAGTGCCCAGAAAGCACGCGGCCTTAGGGCTGACGCTTAGCCATGCTCTGCACACGGGCCTTGTTCCTGGGGTGACGTCTAATTTGTGTCCATGGGTTACGACCCCATGTGTGTCAGAGTAGAACTGTGCTCCACAGGTTTTCAATGGCTGATTTTTAGGAAGTAGATCGCCAGGTCTTTCTTCCGAGATGTCTGTGGGTGGACTCAAACATCCAACCTTTTGGTTAGCAGCTGAGTGCTTAACCATTGCACCACCAGGGCCCCTTTTGCTCTCATCTACTAACACTAAGGTTGGTGTCTAAACCCACCCAGTGGTGCTGTGGATGAAAGGCCTGGCAATCTGCTTCTGTAAAGATTACAGCCAAGAAAACACTATGCAGCAGTTCTTTTTTCTTTTCTTTTTAAAATTTTATTGGGTTTTAAGTGAAAGTTTACAGCTCAGACTTGTTTCTCATTCAAAAATTTATACACAAATTGTTTTGTGACATTGGTTACAATCCCCACAATGTGACAGCACGCTCCCCCTTTCCACCCCGGGTTCCCTGTGTCCATTCGTCCAGTTCCTGCCCCTTCCTGCCTTCTGGGCTTGCTTTTGGGCGGGTGTTGCCCATTTGATCTCAGATATTTGATTGAACTGAGAAGCACCTTCCTTGTGTGAGGCGTTTGTTTTACAGGCCTTTCTAATGTTGGTCTGAAAAGTGGGCTTTGGGAGCGGTTACGGGGCAGTTCTGCTCTGCAACGTGGGGTCGCCAGGAGTCGGGATTGACTTGACAGCAACGGGTTTTGTTTTGTCTTACCCTCCTGCCAGACTGCCAGCTTCTCAAGGACGGGATGTGTCTGCTTCACTGTCCCCTGCAGCCAGGCTCCCCAAATGCCAGGCCACAGACAGCCTGTGTCAGCATCTCCCGGGGCACCTACTAAAAATACGGATTTCTTGGCTCTCCTGCCAGAGAGTCAGAGTCAGAGCAACCAGGTGAGGCCTGGAGAGCTGTATTTTTAACAAGCGCCTCGGGTGCTCAGCCAGGTTCCGGAACCTTCTGCCCGGAACTCCTGCAGTAGGCCCAGCCCACAGCAGGGGCTGGGGGGGGGGGCAGGGTTTTGTCGTGGGCTTTGGTTGTGCAGACAGCTATGCTCTCCGTCTCCCAGGCTGGCTGCAGGTCGACCAGACGCCAGGACTCAGGGGACCCTGTCTGGGGGTTCTTCCAACCTACTTAACATTCAGCCGAATCCTGCGCTTTGTCCCAACAAGGAACAATCCCACTGGACATTCAGGGGTAAAAAGCGAACACTATTTCGGAAACGTGTCAGTTTATCCTGCTTCCTTTTTTTTTTTTTTTTTTAATATGAAAAGAATGTTTGGCAGCTTCCCACTAAGGAATAATAAGATTAAGGGATTTTTTTTTTTTTTTCTGCTTTAGATGAAGGTTTGCAGAGCAAATTAGTTTCTCATTAAGCTATTAACATATATTGTTCTGTGACTTTGGTTGCCAACCCCACAACATGTCAACACTCTCCCCTTCTTTACCTTGTGTTCCCCATTATCAGCTTTCCTGTCCTCTCTTGCCTTCTCGTCCTTGCCCCTGGGCTGGTGTGCCCATTTGATCTCGTTCTGTTTTATAAGCCTGTTTAATCTTTGGCTGAAGGGTAAACCTCAGAAGTGACTTCATTACTGAGTTAAAAGGGTGTCCAGGGGCCATACTCTTGAGGCTTCTCCAGTCTCTGTCAGACCAGGAAGTCTGGTCTTTTTTTGTGAGTTAGAATTTTGTTCTACGTTTTCCTCCAGCTCTGTCTGGAACCCTCTATTGTGATCCCTGTCAGAACAGTCAGTGATGGTAGTCGGGCACCATCTAGTTGTACTGGGCTCAGTCTGATGGAGGCCATGGTAGCTGTGGTCCATTAGTCCTTTGGACTAATCTTTTCCTTGTATCCTCTTCTCTTCACTCTCCCTTGCTTCCGAAGGGGTGAGACCAGGGGAGTATCTTAGATGGCTGCTCACAGGCTTTTAAGACCTCAGACACTACTCACCACAAGTAGCATGTAGAACATTTTCTTTATGAACTATGTCATGTCAGTTGAGCTAGATGTCCCCCAAGACCATAGTCCCAGCCCTCAGCCCAGTAATTCAGTCCCTCAGGGAGTTTGGATGTGTCTATGGAGCTTCTGTGACCTTGCCTTGGACAAGTTGTGCTGACTTCCCCAGTAATGTGTACTGTCTTAGCCTTCACCAAAGTTATCACTTATCTATTGTCTAGTTCGTGTTAGATTAAGGGATTTAAAAGAGGTGGTTGGTGACATAGACACATCGCCTGAAAAGAGAGGTCTTCTGTTGTTCACGAGGGGAGCCAACGTGTGGAGTTCCGTAAGGGCAAGGTTACCATAACGTTTGGGGATTCAAAGCCAGCTTTGATGTAACCGTGACAACAGTTGGTGCAGCTCAGCCCATGCCTGCCCAGGCCTTCCCAGGTGCTCACTCCATCATCTTTCTTGCTGCTCCCAGTAACTGCAGGAGAGAATAGTAACAACAGTGGTAGCTAAGCAAAGGCAGGCTGACTGGCCATCAAACCCTGTCCTCTTCCTCCTGGCACATGGGTAGCCTACACATCCCAGCCTGCTTGCAATTACTGTGGCTGTGCCGTGTGGTGGAAATGATGTCGCCCCATCCAGGCCTGGCCCATAGCAACCCCTTTTACAATCCTCCACCTCCACCTCTTTCCTTGTCTGCCGGCTACAGCAGAGAATCTGGATTCAGAGGAGGATCCTGAGGCTCTAAAGGAGCCACAAGATGGAAGGAGCCTGGATCCCTGAAAGACTCCATGGAGCAGAGTCCCCTCCGTCAGCACCATCTACCCACATTGGATTTCAATGTGAGTGGGAAATTAACCTTTGTTTATTTCCTTTGTGTTAAGCCACTGAAATTTTGGAGTTATTTATCTCAGCAGTTGAGTCAGCCCGGACTCATGGCAACTCTGTGCACAACAGAATGAAACACTGCCCAGTCATGCGCCACCCCAACGATGGCTTGCAGATTGGACCGTTGTGATCCACAGGGGTTTCACTGGCTGATTTTCAGAAGTAGATCACCAGGCCTTTCTTCCTGGTCTGTCTTAGTCTGGAAGCTCTGCTGAAACCTGATCAGCATCATAGCAACATGCAAGCCTCCACTGATGGATGAACATTGCAGGGGTACTAAGGCAGGCCCATTCTGGAGGGACACGAGACTCCCTGTCATGGATTGAATGTATCTCCCAAAAATATCTGTCAACTTGGCTGGGTCATGATTCCCAGTATTGTATGATTGTGTACCATTTTGAAATCTGATAAGATTTCCTTATGTATTGTAAACTCTGCCACTATGATGTAATAAGATGGATTAGCGGCAGTTATACTGATGACGTATACAAGATTGGATAGTGTCTTAAGCTGATCTCTTTTGAAATATACAAGAGAGAAGCGAGCAGAGATGCATGGGAACCTCATACCACCAAGAAAGCAGTACTGGGAGCAGAGTGCATCCTTTGGACCAGAGGCTCCTGTGCTGTGATGCTCCCAGACCAAGGGAAGATTGATGACATGGACCTTCCTCCAGAGCAAACACCCTGGAGGTGACGCCCTGAGTTTGAACTTGTAGCCTACTGGACTGTGAGAGAATAAACCTCTTTGTTAAAAGCACCCACTCATGGTATTTCTGTTAGAGTAGCACTAGATGACTAAGACTCCCCCAGTAGGTGATTTGGGCTCTGGGCACCCCATCCACTTAGCTGAGTCTTTCTTGGAGCTGCATGGTAGTATGAGACCCCTTCCTCCCAGTCCTTTTTCCTTCCTGCGTTGCGGTCTGAAGGCTCTTCCCGCTTTCTCCTGCTCTCTCTCCTAATGCATCTTGTATACATCTAATCCTGCCCTTGCACCTGGCTCTTCCTGGATACAATGTGGAGACTGGAAGAGAAAGGGAAGGAACGAAGGTGGGAGACCACTGGCTATTGCAGTGGTCTCGGGGTGTGGCCCAATCTCAGATCGTAAGGGAAGGGGGCGTGCAGTGGAGAAAATGGGTCCAAAAGCTGTTTGGCTTCACTGGGACTTGGGGATCAAATTGCACGGTTTGCATTTTACCACTTAGTGCTTTTAACATTCTTTCCCAGGCTCGTCGGGATTAGGCAACGCTGCAAAAGTAAAGACAGAGCTGAAATGTTTATCCACAATCTCTCCACCCTGCCTTAAATCTCCCATCAGAGCGTCACAAGATCTTGCACTCAAAAATAGGAGCCATGACTCTAACAGCCCAGAAGGGGCCAGAACCCCCCAGCTGGGCCTGCACCCAGCCTCTGTGGCGGGAGGGGCGGGTCCTGCCAGCGCCAGCGTGGCCTGGACAAGCTGCCCGGACCCAGGGTGCTGTCCCGGGTGAGCTGTTGGCCAGCAGCCCACCCTCCATCAAAATGTTACCAGGAGGTAAAATTCAGACTTCAGAGTTCCCAGTAGGAGTGACTTCGTAACACCACGGATGCTCGGACGAGGTCTATTCGTGATGGGATGAACCCTCGCCCTGGTTCTGGCTCCTTTTTTCAACCTTCAAGCATGGATTTGACTTAGAAGTGATTGCAGCCTTCAGAATTTCTACTTCTTCTTTTTTTTTTTTTGGCATTATCCCTGGATTTCTTCAAAAAGAGTAATCACAGTAAAGTAACAATAATAACAATGCCGTAACCATATTTATCATCATTATTAAAGGTACATGTATTTATTTTTTCCTTCAACAAATATTAAGCAACTGCAACACACCGTGTCATCTTACTTGGATCCACAATCAACAACCATCGAAGCAGTAGCCCAGAAACCAGACGGCGCATTGCACTGGGCAAATCTGCTGTCAAAGAGCTCTTTAAAGTCTTGAAAAGCAAAGATGTCACTTTGAGGACTAAGGTGCTCCTGACCCAAGCCATGGTGTTTTCAATCACCTCATATGCATGCGGAAGCTGGACAATGAATAAGGAAGACCGAAGAAGAATGGATGCCTTTGAATTATAGTGTGGGCGAAGAATATCGAATGTGGGTGAAGAATATTGAATGGACTGCCAGAAGAATGAACAAATCTGTCTTGGGGAAAGTATGGCCAGAACACTTCTTAGAAGCAAGGATGGCAAGACTTTGTCTCACGTACTTTGGACATGTTATCAGGAGGGACCAATCCCTGGAGAAGGACATCATGCTTGGTAAAGTAGGGGGTCAATGAAAAAGAGGAAGACCCTCAATATGGTGGATTGACACAGTGGCTGCAACAATGGGCTAAAGCTGAACAACGATTGAGAGGATGGCACAGGACAGGCAGTGTTTCATTCTGTCGTATACGGGGCCACTACGAGTAGGAGATGATTCAACGGTACCTAACAACAGCACTATGTTCCAGGCATCACTTCAGATGCTGCGCTTAGAGTTTTTGGAATCCTTCCCTTCTTTTCTGCTTTCCCTTCACCACCCCCATCCACCCACCACCTCCCCCAATGAAGCAGGCCTCGTGAGGGGATAGCGGAAAGTGACAACCGGGCCGGGCAGAGGCAGCTCGCAGGCCTCATTCAGGGACTCACATAGGAGATGCAGCTCAGGGAGACAGACATCCCTCCATGGCCCAGTAGCCTCCAAACGCCCAGGGTTGTGTTGAAAGTTCAGAGTTCACGTTCCTAAAAAGTCAGCCCGTCGGTTTTTAGACCCCACTGCCTTGGGAGAATGGAGCCCTGGTGGCACAGCGGTTAAGAGCTCAGCTGCTAACCAAAAAGTCGGCAGTTCAAATCCACCAGCCACTCCTTGGAAATCCTGTGTGGCAGTTCTCCTCTGTCCTTTAGGGTCCCTATGGGTCAGAATCGACTCATCAGCAGTGGGTTTTTGGCCCCAGGGATTCACAGGTCTATCTAAGGAGTGGCAGGTATGGCATGCGCCCTGGTCACCACTTGGGGTGGGGGGGTCCGCACCACTGAGCAGTTTCTATTAACCCAGTACGGCCAAACACCGTTCCTCCAGCACGGTAAACACAGAAGCGTAGCGAGGGGGTGGCCCCAGATCGCAAGTCCAAGGGGCACCAGAAAAGGCGCAGAAAGACCTTCCAAGGTGCCACAAATATGGAAGGCACATGACTGAGGCAGCCAGATTAGAAGGGGGAAGGCATTTCTGCTGACATCCCACCACTATCAATGCCTGTTCATCTGGAAACTGTGGGGGTAGGGCACAATTTAGATCTTGCCCCTGGGTGCTCAAATGGGGGTGGGGACTTAGAGCTTGCCCCTGGGGGTCCGTTACCATAGCTATGGCCCTGTGGGGTGCAGTTTCTGTGCTTGCCTTAGGAGCTATTTTTTGTAGGCACGCCCTTGTCCAGGGTCAACTTTTGAAGTCCTGAACAATGATCATCCCAGCTCCTAAACAGCCTCGTTCTCAAATGCCATAAACTCCATGCAAACAGCTTTGCGACTCTAACGGTGAGTGTCCTGATTCCCCGAGAGGTTGCTAGGCTATTACCTCTGCCAGGAAGTGAGTCAGCCAAGTGTAAAGACCAGCAGAGGGGTTTCACGGCAGGGGAAGTGGACAGAGCTGCAAGGAATGTCTGTCCTTCCAGCCAGCCTCGCCAGCCCAGGTGCCCTTCTGAGCAAGTATCCCTTCCCTGCCCCTTGGGCAAGGCCCAGCCCAGGACCCTGGAGAACTGGCCCCCAGGCACTCCCCTGTCCCCGCCCCACCCCTACTGTGAGAATGGGTCACTCAGGCCTGGGAGAGAGTGCGGGGTGGCGGAGGCCAGGATGCTGGGCAGACGCCAAGTCTCATTAGCGCAGCCATGCCGCGTTGTCCTTCTGGCCGCGGTGCTGGGATGTTCTCTTTTATGTGGATGGTGTGGCCGGGACAGTGACCCCCAGGACTTGCTACTTCTGGTGTTTGAAGCCTGGTGGACGGGGACATAAAAAGGCTGGGCGAGCCTGGGTGTCCAGGGAGGGCAGGGTGCAGAACAGGCCAGTCACACCCCTGAGCCTGACCCTGGGGTCCCAGGGGTAAACCTGTCCCTCCAAAAGCGCTCCTCAGCTCAGACGACACTCATGCTCATGGCGGGCTGCAGTCACCAACCTCTGGGATGGAAGAGGCCATGCTGGTCACACCCCCGCCTTTGCACCTGTGGTGCCCCTCTGCCTCTCACCCCCACCCCGCCCACAGAGCCAGGCTCAGAAGTCCACCCACAGCCTGGGAAGGTGGCCCTCAACCACCTCCATGAGAGCAGGGGCCACAACAGGCTGTTACTGTCCCTTTGCTTGGTTCTGTCCCTAGTGACGTGAGACCTTCCCACCCAAGTCTCCTTTGTATGCCAATAGCCCAGCTCAGTGCCGACCCGACCCGTAAAACCCGATGCCATTGGCGTTGACCTCGACTCATGAGAACCCCATGTGTTATAGAGCGGAACTCCTCCATAGGGTTATCTTGCAGTCACCTTTATGGAAGCAGATGGCCAGGCCTTTCTTCCGTGGTGCAGCTGGGTGGGTTCAAACTACCAACCTTTCAATTAGTAGTTAAGCACAAACCGTTTACACCACCCAGGGACCCAGTGCCCACAGCGAACCTTTGTGAGAGACACAAAAACAGTGAATTGTTGTTCTCAGCCCCGGGGTGGGGGGTGGGGGGTGGGGGGCAGAGTAAGGACCTTCACCATCAGATTTTGAGCTAAGTAAGGGACCATGGGACTCTGAGGCCACCCTGGCACTGAGGCCCGGCTTGGGGGTTCTTTGATCCTATTAACATCTGGGGTCAGATCATTCTCTGCATGGGGGGACTGTGCTGCGCATTGTAGGATGTTGAGCAGCATCCCTGAACTTTACCCACTAGACACCAGTGCATCCCCGTGGTTGTGACATCCCACCCCCACCCCCCACCCCCCATTGAGAGGCCCTGCCCCAGGGCAGCCCCCCTGTCCCCTGGGACTCTACCGCCCTCAGCCACCGGAAGGAAGGAGGGTAAGAAAAGGGTCCCAGGAGACGCTCGGCCTCCTTCCGCCCATCTCTGCGTCGTAAGTGTCTCCTCCGTGTCGCTCACTAGGGGGTGAGGGTGGGTAGGTGGGACCAGGTGCATGGGGTCACGAGCAGGTGGAAATCCCAGCTCTGACCCCACCCACCTATGAAAGGGTGACTCAGACAAAATTGTCCGGAAAATAAAAGGCCTTTATTGTAGAAAGGCTCGAAGGAGTCAGACAGACGAGGGAAGATCCATCAAATAAAAACACAGCAGGAGCCAGGGACTCCAGCACCACCAAGCTGACCTCTGTTCCTGGTGGGAAAGCAGCGATTTTCTTGCAGGATCAAATCCACACGGGCCGCGATGCTTCCAAAACCGGCAGAGCAAACCACAAGCAAGGAGGGAGTCACAACTCCAGGGAAGCCTCAAGCTTTCGTCTATTTGGGGGACTAGACCAGATCTGTGACGCTGCTACAGTCCAGCTTTTCTTAGGAGGTCAAGTGTTTGGTTCCACGGGCCGTGATGCCCAGGGTTGCTCTCAGTGGCACCTCTGAGCAGGGCTGTGTGTTCCCGGAGCCCCAGTTTCTTCGTCAAGTTTGTCTGTCCTTTTTTAAAATAGACTTTATTTTTTAGAGCAGTTTTAGGTTCACAGAAAAATTGCATGAAGAGTACAGAGCGTTGCCATGTGTCCCTTCTTCCCCTCTGCACACTGCTTCTCCCATTGTTCACACCTTGCCTTCACGTGACACAGTTGTTACAACTGATGAGCCGATGCTGTTGTTCTGCTGTTAGCTGCCATTGAGTCGTTTCCAACTCATAACGACCCTTTGTACAACAGAACGAAACACTGACAGGTACTTCCCCATCCTTACAATCATTATTAAGCTTGAGCCCATTGTTGCAGCCACTGTGTCAGTCCACCTACTTGAGGGTCTTCCTCTTTTTCACTGACCCTCTAGTTTACCAAGCATGATGCCCTTCTCCAGGAACTGGTCCCCCCCAAAACATGTCCAAAGTATGTGAGATGAAGTCTTGCCATCTTTGCTTCCAAGGAGCATTCTGGCTGTACTTCTTCCAAAACAGACTTGTTCGTTCTTCCGGCAGCCCATGGTATATTCAATATTCTTCACCAACACCGTAATTCAAAGGCGTCAATTCTTCTTCAGTCTTCCTTATTCATTGTCCAGCTTTCACATGCATATGAGGAGATTGAAAGCAATGCCGATACGTTATTATTAGCTAAAACCAGTTGCCTTCAAGTCTCATTCATGGCGACCTGATTTGTTGCAGAGCAGAACCGTGCTCCGTAGGGTTTTCAATGGCTGATTTTTCAGAAGTAGATGGCCAGGCCTTTCTTCCAAAGCACCTATGGGTGAACTTGAACCTCCAACCTTTTGGTTAGCAATGAACACGTTAACTGTTTTGTCTCAAGGAAGGACTCCATTATTAGCTAAAATCCATAGTTGGCACTAGGGGGTCCCTCATTGCGTTGGATAGTCCTGTGGATGTTTGTCTCTGAAATATTGCAGATTTGCCCATTTCTCTGAACCTGCACCTGCACCACCGTGGGTGCTGTCACAGTTCGCTTGGACCACAGCCCTGGCTCTCTAACTGCTCTTCCACCACCCTGCTGACCCCTCAAACCCTTGCTCCACCTGCAACCAAAGGGGGATTTCCCAAAAACACGCCAGCTGCCACTCCCTCCTTCTGCGAGACCGTCCCACCTGAGCTCCAGCTTCACCTTCTCTGGGAGCCTCCCCTGACCCTCCTGTGTGGCACACCCTCATGACACCAGGGACCCACCCTTCCCCATGCACCCCAGAGGTCGTTTTTCATTGGTTGATGTGATTGGATCAACGTTCATCTCATTTACCAGAACCGAACCTCCAGGAGGGTAGGATTAGGTCCACCAGTGCTCAGGTGTTTCTCTCTAGTAGGCAGGACTCCGTACATACGCGATGGATACGTGAATGAATGGACATTGACTCTGGGCATTGACGAGGGCTGTCTCTCCTTCTAGCCATGTTATTGTTAGTTTCCATCAAACTGGCTCCCACTCATGGTGACTTTGTGTATAACAGAACGAAAAGTTGCCCGGTCCTGTGCCTTCTTCACCATCATTGGTACAGTTGAGTCTATTTTTGTGGCTATTGTGTCAATCCATCTCATTGTGGGTCTCCCTCATTTTTGCTGACCCTCTAATTTACCGACCAAGAGGTCCTTTCCTAGCAATTGGTCTTTCCTGATGACGTGTCCAAAGTAAGCAAGCTGAAGTTTCTCCATCCTCACTTCAAAGGAACATTCTGGTTGAATTTCTTCTAAGACTGATTTGTTTGTTCTTTTGGCAGTCCATGGCACATTCAATATTCTTCATCAACACCACACTTCGAACGCATCAGTTCTTCTGTTTTCCTTTTTCATTGTCCAGCTTCTGTATGCATATGACGCGATCGAAAAGACCATGGCTTGGGTCAGGCGCACCTTAGTCATCAAAGTGACATCTTTGCTTTATAAAGCTTTAAAGAAATCTTTTGCAGCAGATTTGTCCAATGCAATGTTGTGCTTGTTGTTGTAGGTAGGTGTCATCTAGGGGGGTCCAACTCATAGAGACCCCATGTGTAACGGAATGAAACATTGCCAGGTCCTGTGCCATACTCATAATCGTAGATATGTTTGAGCTCATGCTTGCAACCACTGTGTAAATCCATCTCATTGAGGGTCTTCCTCTTTTTTTGCTACCAAGCATGATGTCCTTCTCCAAGGACTGGTCCCTCCTGGTAACGTGTCTGAAGTATGTGAGAGGAAGTCTTGCCATCCTTGCTTCTAAGGAGCACTCTGGCTGTACTTCTTCCAACACAGATTTGTTCATTCTTCTAGCAGTCCAACACAATACATGGTTTGATTTCTCAACTGCTGCTTCCATTGGCATTGATTGTTGATCCAAGTAGAATGAAATCATCGACAAGTTCAATTTCTTTTTTATTTATTAGGATATTGTTTATCCTTGTTTATCATGATGTTGTTTACCATCTTCTAACTATAGGGGGCCAGATCCTAGACTGAGACCATCTATCGAAAACACTGTCCAGCTCCAGCCACCGGCCCCTCCAGCAGCTTCCATGCCAGATATCTGGATCTTCATGCAACACGTGGAGCACTTCAAGGCTGTCATCGCAGGGACAGACCGATCCCACAGGCTGCCAAGACCCACCACGGTCTTAGGAAGGTGCTGAGGCTGAACCCAGCCTCGAGGCTACATCAGATCTTGGCCCCAAGAAGGGAAGGCCACTGTTGGCCACCAAGGCTTCTGCTGTGAACTCAGTCTGTCTTAGCTTCCTATGGCTGCTATAATAGAAAGACCACAAGTGGGTGACTTTAAACAAGATAAATTTATTTCCTCACAGTTCAGGAAGCTAGAAGTCCAAATCCAGGGTGCCAGCTCTACGGGAAGGCTCCCTGTCAGCTCTGGGGGAAGATCCTTGTCTCTTCTAGGTTCCTTGGTGATCTTCACGAAGAATTTATCTTCCCCGATTTGTGCTCACTTCTCCCTGTGTCTGTGCTGCTCCTTATGGCTCAGAAGTGATTAGGTTTAGGACACACTCTGCACTGATATGGCCTCCTTAACATAACAAAGAAAGCCCTATTCCCAAAGGAGATCACAGCCACAGGCATAGGAGTTAGGATTCCAACACATATTTTGGGGGAACACAATTTAATCCATAACATAGCTCATTGTCAGGCCCTGAGGCACTTTGGGCAGCTGATCCTGCAGGCTGGGAAGCACGGGTCCTCAAAGAGACTGGAGAGGAAGGATGTGGACTGTGAATTTCTGCTGACTGTGAGCTCCAAAGATACTCCACCTGGCCCCACGTGGAAATGGGAGTCAAAAAACAAGCAAACAAACAAATAAAAAACGTATTGTCATCCAGTGTCATGGAGGCCCCATGGACATATCCAAACTCCCCGAGGGACTGAGTTGCTGGACGGAGGGCTCTGGGGACCATGGTCTCGGGGAACATCTAGCTCAATTGGCATGA
>NW_004444049.1:1772981-1780486 GCF_000243295.1 Trichechus manatus latirostris | reverse complement strand
ATGTCATAAAACAGCATGTGTGTTACTGTTACATGAGAAACTATCTGTTCTGTAAGCCTTCACCTGAAGTACAATAAAATATTTAAAAAAAAAAAAAAAAACAAGCAAACAAACAAATAAAAAACGTATTGTCATCCAGTCCATTCCAGCTCATGGCACCCCACGTGTTACAGAATAGAATTGCTCCATAGGGTTTTTTTGGCTGTAATCTTTACAGAAGTGGATTGCCAGGTCTTTCTTCCTCAGCACTTCTGGGGTGGGTTCAAACCACCAACCTTGAGGTTAGCAGATGAGCAAAAACCACTTGCACCACCCAGGGACCTCTCAAGGCCATGGAAAAGGCCGTGAGGATTCGGAAGGGATGTGGAGCACAGGGAAGCTCACCCTGCCCTGGAGCCCCTTCCCACCTCTCTTCTGGACCTGAGGGAGGTGGGGGTCTGCACCCAAGTCAGCCCGTGGCCGCCTGGCGGCTGGCCGTTCCCACGCCTCCTCCTCTGCCGCAGTGGAAACACCAGGTCCCAGGAGAGCGACTATTACAGGCACTGACCATAGAGCCGGAAGTCAGTGCTGAGAGTCTCTGGAGGACCCGGCCCTGTGAGAATGAAGACGGAAGATTCTGGGCAAGAGGTTTAAAGAGATATCCTCCAAGGCTGCGCTGCACCCACGAGGCCCAGGGCCCAGAGGGGTGCTCTGGGAGGGCACCTCCAGAGGCCCTGTCCCAGCGGAGCCGCATGCCACCCTGGGTCCCAGGACCTAGAAAGCCCTTCCTGACCCTGCACCTTTGGGCTTGTCATCAAGAGACTTGAGAAGCTGGATCCTCATCCAGGTCTCATTGCTTGAACGTGGGAACCTTCTGGATTCTTCCAGCACAGGGGCGAGCGGCTGCACACAAAGGTGACGCACTTTGTGAGTGACTGGGTGGAAGATTAAAGTCCTTCCTGGTGGAAAAGAATCTCATCTTGCCTTGTTATGCCAAGATTCTTGGTAACACGAGGATCCTGCAAAACTAGCATTTCCCTGGAAACATTTAGTCCCCAGTGATAAACCATGAACCCCCAGTCAGAGAACTCTTCCTCCTTTCACCTGGGCCGGTACTTTCCCCGGGGCCTGAAGTGGGTAGGGGCTGGAGGGTCACCCGCAGGTGTGGTGTCTGATGTGTAGCATCTGGTGATGGAAAGGGCTAGCAAGAGAGTCAGGACCCCGGACCGAAGCTAGGCTGGCCAGCGTTCAGGGAAAGGCTCAACCTGGGTGGGAGGAGGGGCTGGAGCACTAAGGGCAACTGAGGTAGGAGCCCAGTGATCAGAATGACCACGCAGAGGGGGTTGATGAAGGCTGCCATTCTCTAGGGCTCAGCCATTGGTCACCTGCTGATTCCAGACCTCTGGGGCTTGACCTCCTCTGGTCAGAGGGGGCTCTGGGGCTGGGAGAAGACCCGCATCTCCTGGACCATAGAGGACACTCTCTCAGGACCTCTTGTCGCTCCTTGTGAGGCCTCCTGCTCCTTGGCCGGATGGCAGGACTCCCTGGAGCACAATGGTAGCCCCAGTGGAGAAGTGTCCTCAAAGCCCACCAGCACCTGCCCCTCCTCCCTCGGGCCACCATCTCCCGCCTGGGGTCAGGGCCTTGCTCCCCTGCCCTCCCCTGCTTTTAGGTTCCTGCCACTTGTTGGAAGCCAAATTAAACTTCAATTAGCCAAGACTTAGAGAGCTGGGCCTCTCAGTGTTGCTGAATGATGTCTCTCCAGAATTTGATTAAACAGCAAGAAGCAAACACAGGCAAGAAGGTCATGAGAAAACAACCCCAATCCAGAACCCAAGGCAGTCATGGGGGTGGGCACAGTCACTCAGTCTGCTACTTCTTCTCAGAGTCTGCTCCTGGACAGAGACCACTGAGACCTGGAGTATTTGCTCTTTGGCCTCGAGGGTTCCCAATCAGAAAAAGCTCATTTTACAGAGTGCATTAAGGGTGGGACAGCAGAAATGGCAAGGGCTCAGCACTATTCGATGGATGGATGGATGGATGAGCGTATGGATGGATGGATGGATGATGGATGGATGGGTGAATGGTGGGTGGATGCGTGAATTGGTAGGTAGATGTGTAAATGGGTGGGTGAATAGGTGGGTGGATGAGTGAATAGGTGGGTAGATGGGTAGGTGGATGGATGGATGGATGGATGCATGGGCAAATGCGTGGGTGGATGGGTGAATGAGTGGGTGGATGGGAGGATGGATGGGAGGATGGATAGATGGATGAGTGGATGGATGGATGGATGGATAGGTGGATGGATGGATGGAGGGAGGGAGGGAGGGAGGGAGGGAGGGATAGATGTGTGAATGGGAGAGTGGATGGATGAATAGGGGATGAATGGATGGATGGATGGATGGATGGATGAATGGGTGGATGGCTGGGTGGTTGAGTGTGTGGGTTGATGGATGGGTGGGTGGATGAGTGGATGGGTGGATGGATGAATGGATGGGTGGATAGGTGGATGGGTGGATAGATGGATGGATGGGTGAGTGGATGTGTGGATGGATGATGGATGGGTGGATGGATAGATGGATGGATGGATAGGGGATGATGGATGGATGAACAGGCACATGGATGGATGGATGGATGAATGGGTGGATGGATGAATGTAAGTGTGGATGTATAGGTGAATGAATAGGTGAATGGGTGCATAAATGAATGCCTTATTCCATGACTCACAGAGACTCCATAGAAGGGAACCTCAATACTGTAGAAAAATCTTCCACAATAATGATGGACAAAAAAATGAATAAAAGTTGTCTCCTGGTGGCAAGATTATTGTGGTTTTCATTTTCCTCTTTGTACTCTTCTGTATGCAACAAAATAAGAGGGAAAATCGATTTGCCAGAATTCCTTCCAGGGAACACACAGGCAATTGAAAAGAAGGGCTACAGCCACAAAGAGGGAAGCTGGGAGGACAGACACATCTGATGGAGGGAGAAAGCGTCTATGGGATGTTTGCAGCAATTTGCCATGGGCGTGTGATGGACACCTTCTCCTCCGTTCCTCTGAAATTATCAACATAGCCTGAAAAGAAAACCACCAACTTCAGAGTTTGCCTAGATTTCTTGTAGGAAACGCAACGCCATGTCAGTATGCATTTTGTACACTCAGGAGGGCATCAATCTCAGGGGCACCACGTTGTACGTCTGCATCTTAACTCAATTTTCTCAGAGGAGGTGACATGTCTCAAGGAAGAGGTGCTTTGCTCTAATTTGCATAAAGGTGCCCCATGGGCGAGAGGCCACCCTTTCATGGGCATACGGCAGAGTCCAGGTGCCTGGACAAGAGGGTGTCGTCCATGCGACCAGCTTCCATAGTTTGCAAACATTCTACAATTATATTTAAAAAAAAAGTGCTGAAAACCCGAAGTGGTTAGTGGTCCCCTTTGAGCATGCTGAACATTCTGGAAACCCCAGCCCCTGAATCTCCAGGCACTACAGTTGGTGGAAATGCCTCCAGGGTCTCTGCCTTGCTTCTGAGTAATAAGGAGCCGTTTACCCAGATGTGGTTGGCACAGAAAGGACACCTGTCTCAGCCCACTCCTCAGCCTCCCCATCGTTGGTCCCTGTGTCTGGACCACCTGTCCCCGGCCTTCTGGTGCATCCATCAGGAATTTTGTCACAAGCCCCTGGCGAGTCTGGTTCTGCAGGTCTGCAGAGGGTCCTGGGTGCCCTCTCCAGGTGACTCCGGTTCCCAGCCAGGGCTGAGCAGCCCCAGCGAGGCTGAGGTTCTCCTGGCTATCAGGCCCACCTCTTGCCATTATGGTGGACATGGGTATGGTGCCTGGGAACCTTTGGATCAGGCCGGATGAGGAGTGCTGAGTCTGCAAATAGAACCTCAGAAAACCCCCAGCCTCAAAAATAAACAACAAAACTTGTTGCCATCAGGTTGATTCCAACTCACAGCCACTCCAAGTAACAGAGTAGAACTGCTCTACAAGGTTTTTTTGACTGTAATCTTTACCAAAGCAGATTGCCAGGGCTTTCTTCCATGGCTCCACTGGGTGGGTTCCAACCACCAACCACTAGGTTAGTAGTCAAGCGCAAACCATTTAAGGGACATACCCCCAGCCCTGCCCCTCGCCCAGTTCCCAAGTCCTGCATTTTCCCTACAGACCTGAGCCCCACCAGTCGCCTGACTTCTGCTTGACAGGCACGCATTTGATTCTCCCTGGGCCTGCGTCTTAATGGGCCATGAGTCACCAGGTGTGCCGAGAACAAAGGGTAGAGGGTAAGGAGGCTCAGAGCCTTTTATGCCCTGAGGATGCATAAAAATTCCAGGAGGGTTGGGCTGGCACAAAGGAGTCCTGGGGAGGGCTGACTCATGGCAGATAGGGCTGGTCTGTCCTCTGGACAAGGAGTGGCCGTGACAGGAGACGGTGGTAACAGTTAGGGAAAGAACCATTTCATAACCCGCTGCCCAGCCGTGGAACAAGCCACCTCTCCAAGGACTGGGACCCCCATGCCTAAAAGTGTTAAAATGAAGAGAGGTGGTCATCCCCAAGTCAGCAGGAGCTGGGCAGGACACACAGCCCCCTCTGAGGGGGATCAGAGCAAGCTGAGCAAACGGGGCTGCTTTATTTATTTATTTATTCTTTATATTTTATTGTACTTCAGGTGAAGGCTTACAGAACAAATAGTTTCTCATGAAACAGTAGTACCCATGTTGTTTTATGACATTGGTTAACAACCCCACAACATTTTAACCCTCTAAATTCTCAACCTTTATTATTATTATTTTTTTTTTTTGGTGAAAATACACATAGCCAAAGATACACCGTTTCAAAAATTTCTACATACACAGTTCAGTGACATTGACTACGCTCTTCCAATTGTGCTGTTATTCTCACTTAAGATGAAGGCTTACAGAACAAAATAGTTTCTCATTTAACAGTTACTACAAATGTTGCCCTATGACAATGGTTAACAATCTCACAACACATCAACAATATCCTTACTCAGCCTTGGGTTCCCTATCACCAGCTTCCTTGTCCCCTTCTGCCTTCTGGCCCTTGTCACTGGACTCCTGTACCTCCTTAGTCTCATTTGGTTTTACGGGGCTGTCCACTCCCAGGCTGAACAGTGAACCTCGGAGGTAACTTCACCACTGAGCTAAAAGGGTGTCTGGGGGTCACACTCTCGGGGTTTCTCCACGGGGCTGCTTTAAAATGTGTGACCAGAGGAAGGGGACCAAGGGGGGTGGCGTACCCAGGGGAGGTTTTACCCGAACAGGCTGAAGCTGTGGCTGGGGAGCTGCCACCTCATGGAGCTGCCCCCTTCGGGAGCGACACAGCCTTTTAAAATAGCCACATTCACTCAGCTCACCCTGATCCCCGCAGGGCCCAGGCCCAGCCTGGTGTGGGCCTGGCCACCTCCTCGCTTCTTTAGAACACTTCCAGGCACGGGGGTCTCAGGCAGTGTGGGGAACAAGCCAGGGACAAACTGTCCACCCCTCTCTCCCCCGCTCCTGCCTGTGTCCCCACTGGCCACACCTAGCCAGAACATGAGGGCAAGGAGGTCAGGGGGCCACAGACATAGCCCTGGTGGTCGGCCCCCCAGGGCACAGGGCCAGAGGGAGGGGGCAGGTGGTTCTGAAGGACACAGGAGGCTTTCCAGAACCCCACCAGCCTGGGAGGCTTGAGGGGGTCCCTTCCCAGGTAGGGGGGCTGGCCGTATGACATGCCCAGTCCACCTGTGGGAGCAATTTGGGGCAAGCACAGACCTGTCCCTGGGGGCTCAACACCCTGAGCCCGCCTGCGTACTTGGAGGATTCCACAGATTCCCACGTGTGGGCGGAAGCACATCTGCTGCAATTGTGGCATCTCCTGTCGGGACTTGTCAATCAGGTTGGGACTCGCCGTGTGACAGTCCCCCCCCTGCTGAGGGCCAGGCGTCCTCCCTGGGACTGGCAGGTCTCTCCAGCATGAGGGCAACAGCGGGTCCCGGGGGGCTGCCATAGCTCCATGGTTGATCCACCTGAACAGGAGGCATGAGACCCTTCAGACTGGCATTTCTGAGACTTCACAGGTTTCTCTTCCTTCTGCCGAGCTAGGCAAGTCCTGGCCGCAGCAATGAATGGGCACTCCACCTGGCGGCTGCAGGCGAGAGGCCCCCGGAGTGGTCTCCAGGAGAGCCAGTGGAGGCAGGGGCTGCCTGGTCAGCCGAATGTTCAGCCTAGTGAGGCAGGTGACCAGAGAGTGACGTTGGTCAGACACTTTGGAAGGTCATGGGAACTGGAGGGGCTGGCAGACCTCCACAGGTCATGGGTGGGGGCGCTGTTTGCTTCAGCAGGAAAACACATCCATGTTTCTGTGCTAAAAGTGGCGGCGACATCCGCAGGCCAGCCCCCGCGCACGTGTGGCCCATATGGGTATGGTCAGCATGACCTGCTTGGCTAATCTAGACACAAAGACAGTCACACTCTCTTTACTTTTCCAATTGTTTGTACCCTCATTGCCCACATTAGCTGGAAGACCAGAAGCTTCCTCTTGAGGCCTCCCCCACTGATGGGGATTGTCCACTGGAGCCTTTGTACCCCAACAGAGTCAGTCTCTTTTCCAAATGGAGGCGAGAGGGGACCAGACAGTTCCGTCAGTCCCCAGTTGTGGTTAGGTTGTTGAGTCGGTTCCAACTCATAGTGACCCCGTGTACAACAAAGCGAAACACTGCCCAGTCCTGCGCCATCCTCACAATCATTGTTATGCTTAAGCCCATTGTTGCAGCCACTGGGTCAATCCATCTCATTGAAGGTTTTCCTTTTGTTCACTGACCCTGTACTCTACCAAGCATGGTGTCCTTCTCCAGGGATTGGTTCCTCCTGACAACATGTCCAAAGTATGGAAAACAGCAACTAACAACCTAACAGCTGGAGACCGATGGAACTGCCTGGTCGCCTCTCACCTCCGTTTGTAAATGAGACTGACTCTGCTGGGGTACACAGGCTCTGAGGGGTAATCCCCACCAGGAGGGGAGGCTTCAAGAGGGAGCTTCTGGACTTCCAGCTAATGTGGGCAATGAGGCTGCAAACAATTAATTGGAAAAATAAAGAGGGTGTGACTGTCTTTCAGCATTCTGGCTGTAATTTTTCCAGGA
Organism: Trichechus manatus latirostris; assembly: GCF_000243295.1. Taxonomy (NCBI): domain Eukaryota; kingdom Metazoa; phylum Chordata; class Mammalia; order Sirenia; family Trichechidae; genus Trichechus; species Trichechus manatus. The sequence goes on along the minus strand of NW_004444049.1, from coordinate 1,773,365 downwards.
CAGATTTGTTCCTTCTTCTGGCAGTCCACGGTATATTCAGTATTCTTCACCGACACCATAATTGAAAGGTATGGATTCTTCTTGGGTCTTCTTTATTCACTGTCCAGCTTTCACAGGCATATGAGGTGATTGAAAACACCATGGCTTAGGTCAGGCGCACCTTAGTCCTTAAAGTGACATCTTTGCTTTTTAACACTTTAAAGAGGTCTTTTGCAGTAGATTTGCCCAAAGCAGTATGTCTTTTGATTTCCTGACTGCTGCTTCCATGGGTGTTGATTGTGGATCCAAGAAAAATGAAATCCTTGACAACTTCAATCTTTTCTCCATTTATCATGATGTTGCTCATTGGTCCAGTTGTCAGGATTTTTTGTTGTTGTTGTTGTT
>NW_004444049.1:1748690-1765425 GCF_000243295.1 Trichechus manatus latirostris | reverse complement strand
TCTTCTTCATGTAGTCCAGCTTCTCAGATTATTTGCTCAGCGTACAGACTGAATAAGTATGATGAAAGGATACAACCTTGACCCACCTTTCCTGATTTTAACCATGTAGTATCCCCTTGTTCTTTTCAAATCACTGCCTCTTGGTCTAAGTACAGGTTCCTCATAAGCACAATTAAGTGTTCTGGAATTTCCATTCTCAGCAACATTATCCATAATTTGTTAGGATCCACACAGTTGAATGCCTTTGCATAGTCAATAAAACACAGGTAAACATCTTTCTGTAGCCTCTGCTTCCAGCCAGGATCCATCTGACATCAGCAATGATAGCCCTTGTTCCACATCCTCATCTGAATCTGGCTTGAATTTCTGGCAGTTTTCTGTAGATGTACTGCTGCATCCGCTTTTGAATGTTCTTCAATAAAATTTTACTTGTATGTGATATGAATTATATTGTTCAATAATTTCCTCATTCTTCTGGATCACTTTTCTTTAGAATGGGTACAAATATGGATCTCTTCCAGTCAGTTGACCAGGTATCTGTCTTTCAAATTTCTTGGCATAGACGAGTAAGCATTTCCAGTGTTGCGTCTAAGAGTCTATGGGGAAGATACTAAATGACACAGGAAGGAGGCATCAAAAGAAGAGGGAAAGAATACACAGAATCATTACACCAAAAAGAATCGGTCGACATTCAACCATTTCAGGAGGTAGCATATGATCAAGAACTGATGGTACCAAAGGAAGAGGTCCAAGCTGCACTGAAGGCATTGGTGAAAAACAAAGCCCCAGGAATTGACAGAATTCAGTCTCCAGAGGGCCCTGTTTTTGACTGACGCTGTTCCTATCTCCATCACAAGGTGTCGCTGTTGAACACCGGCCCTGCGCATCCCTGTTCTCTGCCCTGGTGAGTCCTGCTCATGCCCTAGTGGTGTCCCTGCTTGGTCTCCAAAGGGTGTATGAGTTCAAGGGCTTGTCCCGGTTCCCCATCAGGAGACTGTTGTAGGGCACAGGGTGGGGGGAGGGCGCACTTGAATAAGCTCACTTGAGTAAGTTACTTAAGTTCCTTGAGCCTCAGTTTCCTCATCAGAAGAATGGGGATAATAAAAGTCTCTCCTCTGTGGGATCAACATCAGAATTAAATGAGCCAATGGAAAGCATTTAGAGCAGTGCCAGGCACACAGAAAGTGCTGGATGAACCAGGTTTATAATAACAATATGATGAAAGTGACAGTGATTTTACCGTGGTTCCCAGGAAACTGTCTCCTGGTGGAGCACACACATTAGCAGACAGCTATGATAAAACAGGGGAGGGGAGAGAGATGGGGAGGAGGGTAGGGGAGACGGAAGACAGAAAGAGAAAGAAACAGAGATAGAGAGGTAGAGAGAGAAAGAGGAGGAAGAGAACAGGCGAGAGAGAGAGACTGAGTGAGAGAGAGAAGCTTTTTTCTTCCTTTTGCAGTCTCTCAGTTTGTGATTTTTTTTTTTATTTGCTGTTCAATGTCGCAAGTAAAATTTTGCTGAAGATAATGCAGAAGCGGTTTCAGCAGTACATCCATAGGGAACTGCCAGAGATTCAGAAGAGGATGTGGAATGAGAGATATCATTGCTGATGTCAGATGGATGTAGGCTGAAAGCAGAGAATAGTAGAAAGATGTTTACCTGTGTTTTCTTGACTATGCAAAGGCATTCCACTGTGTGGATCATAACAAACTATGGATAGCATTGTGAAGAATGGGAATTCCAGAACACTTAATTGTGCTCATGGAGGACCTGTACATAGACCAAGAAGTAGTCATTCAAACAGAACAAGGGGATACTGAGTGGTTTAAAGTCAGGAAAGGTGTGCGTCAGGGTTGTATCCTTTCACCATACTTATTCAATCTGTATGCTGAGCAAATCATCTGAGAAGCTGGACTATATGAAGAAGAACGTGTCATCAGGATTGGAGGAAGACTCATTAACAACCTGTGATGTGCAGATGACACAACCTTGCTTGCTGAAAGTGAGGAGGACTTGAAGCACTTGCTGATGAAGATCAAAGACCACAGCCTTCAGTATGGATTACACCTCAACATAAAGAAAACAAAAATTTTCACAACTGGACCAATAAGCAACATCATGATAAATGGAGAAAAGATTGAAGTTGTCAAGGATTTCATTTTTCTTGGATCCACAGTCATTGCCCATGGAAGCAGCAGTCAAGAAATCAAATGACATATTGCATTGGGCAAATCTGCTGCAAAAGACCTCTTTGAAGTGTTAAAAAGCAAAGATGTCACTTTATGGACTAAAGTGGGCCTGACCCAAGCCATGGTGTTTTCAATTGTCTCATATGCATGTGAAAGCTGGGCAGTGAATAAGGAAGACTGAAGAAGAATTGATGCCTTTGAACTATGGAGTAGGTGAAGAATATTAAAGATACCATGGACTGTCAGAAGAACAAACGAGTGTGTCTTGGAAGAAGTACAGCCAGAAAGCTCCTTAGAAGTGAAGATGGTGAGACTTCATCTCACATACTTTGGACATGTTATCAAGAGAGACCATTCCCTGGAGAAGGACACCATGCTTGGTAAAGTAGAGGGTCAGTGAAAAAGAGGAAGACCCTCAACGAGATGGACGGACACAATGGTTGCAACAATGGGCTCAAACATAGCAACGATGGTGAGGATGGCGCAGGGCCAGGCAGTGTTTCATTCTGTTGTACACAGGATCAGTATGAGTCGAAATCACCTCGAAGACACCTAACAACAAGTAAAGTAAAAATGTTAAGTTACCAGCACACGTTTTGCCATTCATCTTTATGTTGTGTACTGCCAGTTTTAAAGACAAATATAACTTGTATGCCGAATCACTGAAATGACACGATTCATACTTTGTAGCTCACCCGGCGGGACTCTGGGCTTGGGGCATTGGGGACGCCATGAGCGAACGGGCAGCAAGGATCGAGGACATGCGTCCTGCACCATCTCCTCTGCTCACACGCATGCCCACCACCCCATCAGACTCTCTCACAAAACACAAGGTCAAAGATAAATTATTAGGAATTTCAAGATGGTGACAGCATAGCGTTCAACCACACGCAGGCCATTCTGAGCACAGGGCCCCGTGTGACTGTGCACGTCCCAGCCTGTGACGTGTGCCCTGAAGTCAGAAACACTTCCGATGACCTCTGGGAACCCTGTGTCTGTTTGTGACACTGGTGGCTTTCTCTAGATGGGGGGACCATCAGATCCTATCTAGGTAAAAAATCCTGTAAATTATGCTTTTCTTGGTGAATGAGTAAAGTTACTTCCCATTTGGGTAAATTTAAGGGCCCAGATTTAACATTTTCCTTTTTTAATGTCAAGGTTCCCAGATCTAGTTAGTTCTTATTTTAATTCAAATCCGTTTTTATCCAAGTCCCTGAAGACCGGCAGAATTTTCGTTTTCCCTAAATTTCTGTCCTTCTCCCTCCGTCAGCCACCGTGGGACACTTAAGGAGCTGCGGCTGAGCCTGCTGTCTGCTGGGACATGCACCGGGGTGGGATGGGCAGAGAGACAGCAACAGAGAATGAGAGAGACAAAGAGAGATGGGAGAGAGACAGAGATAGAGACAGAGAGAAGGAGAGGAACAGAGAAAAAGAGAGAGAAAAATGGGAAGGGGAGAAAGAGAAAGACAGAAAGACAGGGAGAGACAGAGGGAAAGAGACAGAGAGTCAGGGAGAGACAGAGAGGCTGGACAGAGATGGGGAGAGAGAGGACAGGAGGAGAGAGAGAGACAGAGAGAGCGGGAGAGCGAGCCGTCAGCAGGGTTGGCTGAGTCCCTCTGGGAAAGCTCAGGCGCCATCTGTTCTCAGAGGCGTCTTAAGCACCCATGAGGACACAGCCAGTGGGGACTGACCAGATGTGGCCATGTGAGTGTGACAGGCATCTACGTGACATTTTCACAGACATGCGGCTGTTCTGCCCACCCCCGCGGGAGGCACCCAGGACGCTCTTCACACACTGTCGCTGCGTGGGCCCAGCGTTCCTGCTTGGAGGTCACATGTCCAGCTCCGGACAGGCAGGTGGGCTTCATCCCAGACCAGCAGCAGTGGGGGCAACAGGAGAGTGGCCTCTCCGATACTGCCACTTCTGTCTCTCCCCCTCTGGGCCTCCGTTTCCCTGCTTGATGAATGGGGAGATTGGTCCTGCCCTTCCAGGCTGGGTCAGGATAAGCCAGTGTCCAGCTGGATGAAGTCTGGGAACCCACAGAGCCCCGCCCTGGTGGTGCCGAGCCAGCAGGACCCTGGAGGTCTGTGTGCTCTGAACCTGAGCCCCAGGCCTGTCCCACAGAGGGCTCCAAATGGCCACAGGACCCCAGGAGGGGTCACTAAACTTGCTGCCCTCAAGATGGTTCTGACTCACGGTGACCCCGTGCGACAGAGCAGAACTGCTCCACAGGGTTTTCTTGGCTGTAATCTTTATGGAAGCAGAACACCACGCCTTTCTTCCACAGTGCTGCTGGGTGGGTTCAAACCTCCAATCTTTCGGTTAGCAGTCGAGCGCAAACCGCTCGTGCCACCCAGAGGCCTTGGTAAAGCAGAGGGTTAACAGAACCAGGGACACCCTCCGTGAGATGGATGGACGCCACAGCCACAGCCATGGACTCAAACCTACAGCAGTCACGAGGATGGCACAGGACGGGCAAGGCTTCGTTCTGCTGTACAACAGGGGGAGTGAGGTGCCCTGTGGCACGAAGGTGGCCAGCGTCTGGCACAGGGAGAACTCAATGTGTCCTCAGGAGGGCGAAGGGTGCTGACCGCTGGACATCGGGACCCCCATCCCACCCGCAGGGGCCGGGGGCTCGGGCACAGCATGCCTTAGTGAGTGTGGGGGCCGACTGACTACATCCTCTTTGAAGGTGTTGAGAGACTGGCACCCCTTAGTGTCCGCGTGAGCCTCGGGTGGGGAGCTGGCACCTTGTCACCAAGGCATGACCGTGGGGAGGACCTCTCTCAGCAGCCTGGCCTCTGTGAGACAATGGGGAGCTGATACAGCGGGCTGGCAGCGAGGCAGAGCAGAGCCGCACCGGTAACCTAATCCAAGGGCAGCAATTAGGGGTCAAGCGCAAACAGTCTGCGCCACCCAGGGACCTAGGAGAGGTTACTGGTCGATGGATAGCAGGTTCTCACAAGCACTTCTACCAGCTGACTCTGGTATGTCCTTGACATATGTTAACACGTTGTCTTTGTCCCGCTAGGAGGTAGGACTCTTATCAACCAACCTTCCAGATAAGGAAATTGGGGTACAGAGAGGATAATGGACTGGCCCAGGGCTACCCAGCGCAAAGCCAGGCTTTGAACCCAGCAAGTCCAGCTCCAGAGCCATGCTTTAGCTCAACATGCCACCCCTCCCGGAGCGGCTCAGGTGGGGCCCGGCATGGAGGGCCACCCACGCCTGCCACCATGAAATCTCGGTATCAAAGACTCCACTGGCACTTACTCTGGGGGAGACACTCTTCAGATAGGAACTAGCTTAAGCCCATCACCCAGTGAGGTAGGTGGTGTTACCGTCACTACCCCCACTTTACAGATGAGAACCCTGAGGCACAGAGAGAGTGAGTGGCTTGCCCAAGGCCGTTCGGCCAGTCGGCAGTCAGCAGGCGAGGTCTACTCTGAGCCCAGTCTGCCTGCCGCCATGCCACGAACCTCTCACCTGTAAAACAGGTGAACCAATGCCCGCCTCCCCTTGAAGTCCTGCTAAAACGAAGACAAATGTGTTTTTAATTTTGACTCACGGTGATCCCATGTATTGCAGAGAGAAACTGCTCCGTAGGGTTTTCTTGGCCGTAATCTTTACGGGGAGCAGATCGACAAGCCTTTCTTCCAAGGAGCCACTGGGCGGATTCAAACCGCCAACCTATAGGCAAGTAGTCTATCACAAACTGTTGGTGCCACCAGAGACTTGAAAGGCTGTGGGGAGGAGACACTGGCATCTCCCGAGCATAGTAGATACTATTGGGCCCCGCCCAGGTCTCTCCTACCCCCTGAGTTCACCTGCAAAGGTGTCCTGACTCTCTGCCCAAGGGCACGGGCAGGTCCAAGTGCAGTGGATTTCACGCCCCTGGATCGTCTGGAGCCCGAGCAGAGGATAGCCGCCCTAGCTCTCTCCCCTCTGCTTGCAGCTCCAAGCTCTGCGCCTCCCCAGACTCTGAGGGTCCCCAGCAGGACGCTTAGCCCCCCTTCTCCTGGCCTGCCCTCCCTCCTCCCTCTCCCCGCCCTCACTCCCCTCCCACGTGGACCCCCTACGCCAGGCCCTCTCATGGGGTCAGCTTCGGGAAGACCCAGTCGGGCCCCTGCACCAGCCTGGCTGGGCCAAGGAAGCCCCAGTCTCTCTCCGCAGCCCCCTGCTCGTCTGTCAAGGGGCCAAACCCAGGACTGGACCATCCTCCCTTAGGCAGACCAGCCGAGGTCCTGGAGGACAGGGCACGCTCTCTCGGTGGCTGGGTGATGGTGCCAGCAGCTGGGAGCCATCGAGTGCAGTACACAGCTGTACTTCCCCAGAAGGGGCCCTGGTAGGAGAGGGGCTGACAGAGTTGCCCATGACAAGGGTACACCTGATTAGAACGGAGCGGCGCCCCCTCCGGCAGAGGTTTATAGGAGCGCAGGAGAGAAAGCAGGGCCGTCCCTCTGGTCTGTGCAGGGAAGGGGTGGAGGGGAGGCACAGCAGGAACCAGGGTGTGCATGGGCCAGGCTGAGTCTGGCTGGGTCAGGTTGGGGTCAGGACTGGTCAAACTGGGGTCAGGCTAGACCAGGGTGAGGCCAGGGTCAAGCCAGGTTAGGCTGGGGTCCGACCAGGGTCAGTTGGGTGAAGCCAGGCCAGGCCTGTGCCCGGGCCCACCAGGACACACGGGGGAGCTGCCAGGTCCTCGGCCCGGCCTCCTTCACACCCCATTTTTAACAGGGAACAGTACAGCCCGCTGTGCGGTACCAGCGTGGGCCCATCACACCCACATGTTTACAGAGCCTGCCCCGGTGGGCACGCAGCCGGCACAGCTTACGGCATTTATTTACCCTTTGGCCATAATGCATGAGCTCCCTGAGAGGGGCTGGCGGCTGTGGGCGGCACATTCCTGGACTCTGGCATCACGGCTGAGGTTCAGGCATGCTGTCACCAGGTGACAGAGCAGTCCCCTGGAGGCAGGCCAGCTCCAGCCACCTCGGACTCCTGGGCCCACTCGAGGGGCGCAGTGCAGAGGGGGGAACTGAATGATGCAGACGGCACCTTTGGGTGCCCAGCACTGTCCTAGGTTCCCCCCACCATCTCCTTCGTCCTTCCAGGACGCTGAGAGGGACCAGCAACAGTGACATTCACCAGGAGAGGTCCGGCCACGGCTGTGAGCGTTCACTCCTAAGGACCCACACAACAGCACTGAGAAGGAGGTAGTCTTCTCACTGCTATTTTCCACACAGGGAAACTGAGGCAGAAGAGGGGTGAGTGGCTAGTCAGTAATGAAGCCAGAACCTGAACCCGGCCGCCTGAGGACAGAGCCAGCACTCAGAACCACGGCTTCCTGGTGTTGGGTGTGAAGGTCCCAACTTACAAATGAGGAATGTCTTAGTTATCTAGGGCTGCTAGAACAGAAATACCACAAGTGGATGGCTTTAACAAACAGGAGTTTATTCTCTCACAGTCTGGCAGGCTAGAAGTCCAAATTCAGGGCGCCAGCTCCAGGAGAAGGCTTTCTCTCTCTGTCAGCTCTGGAGGAAGGTTTTTGTCATCCATCTTCCCCGTTCGAGGAGCTTCTCAGAGCAGGGACCCTGGGTCCAAAGGACTTGCTATTCTTCTGGCTCTTGTTCTTGGTGTTATGAGGTCTCCATGTCTCTCTGCTTGCTTCTCTCTTTTATATCTCAAAAGAGATCGACTCAAGACACAATCCAATCTTGTAGACTGAGTCCTGCCTCATTAGCATAACTGCCACTAATCCCATCTCATCAACATCATAGAGATAGGATTTACAACACAGAGGGAAAGCACATCAGATGACAAAATGGTGGACAATCACACAATACTGGGAATCATGGCCCAGCCAAGTTAACAGATATTTTGGGGGGACACAATTCAATCCATGACAAGGACATTGTGGCCACAAGGGGGGAGGGTCTTGGCAAGGGTCAGTGTGAAAGGTTCAGTAGAGTTTAGTACGGTCACAGCCTTGTGCGACCACCACCTGTGTGTAGTTCAGAACATCTTCATCACCCTCACAAGGAAACCCCATACCATTTGCAATCACCTCTTTCTCCCCCAACCACCCACCCACCATTAATCCTCTTTCTGTCTCTCTAGATTTCCCTGTTCTGGACATTTCATATAAATGGAATCATACAATGTGTGACCTTTAGTGTTTGCCTCCTTCAATTACATACTGTGACCAAGGTCCATCTACATCATAGCCTACATCAGAACTTCTTATGGCTGAAGAACACCCCGTTGTATCTATATACCACACTTTGTGTGTCCATTCGTCCATGAATGGACATTGGGGTTGTTTCCACATTTTAGCTATTGAGTATAGTGCTGGGAGCCCTGGTGATCCGGTGGTTAAAGCACTCAGCTGCTAACTAAAAGATCGATGGTCCAAACCCACCAGCGGGAGAAAGATATGACAGTCTGCTTCCATAAAGGTTACAGCCTTGGAAACTCTACAGGGCAGTTTTACTCTGTCTTATAGGGTCGCAGTCAGTCGGAATCGACTCGATGACAGCCGGTAGGTATAGTCCTGCAATGAACACTTCTGTGTAAGTTTTTGTGTGAACACCTGTCTTCATTTCTCTTGGGTGTGTACCTAGGAGTGGGATTTCTGGGTTATATAGCAGTTCTTCCGGCAATCCGTGGTATGGTCAATATTCTTTGCAAGCATCGTAATTCAAAGGTGTCAATTTCTTCTTCGACCTTCCTTTTTCATTGTCCAGCAACTGAAAATACATTGGCTTGGGTCAGGTGCACCTTAATCCTCAAAGTGACATCTTTGCTTTTTAAGACTTTAAAGAGAATGCTCCTTAGAAGCAAGGATGGCGAGACTTTGTCTCACATACTTCGGACATGTTATCAAGAGGGACCAGTCCCTGGAGAAAGACATCATGCTTGGTAAGGTAGGGGGTCCATGAAGAAAAGGAAGACCCTCAAAGAAAGGGATTGACACCGCGGCTGCAGCAATGGGCTCAAGCATAGCAATGATTGTGACGATGGCGCAGGACTGGGCAGTGTTTTGCTCTGAAGTACATAGAGTCGCTATGAGTGGGAACCGACTCGACGGCACCTAACTACAACAAGATTGTTCTTTGTTTACTTTATTGAAGAACAGCGGCTGCACCATTTTACATTCCCCAAAAGAGATTTTTAAAGAGCTTAGCCTGTAAAGTTCCTGGGCAGACCACCAGCCCTGTGTGCCAAGCCCCCATGTTCAATAGATGGTGGCGGATGGAACTGAGTTGCTAACAAGGACAAGCTTTGCAGACACCCATCTAGGCTCAAGTTCCAGCTCCAGCACTCGTAGGCTGTGTGCCCGTGAGTTAGTTACTCAGACTCTCTGGACCTCTCTTCCCTCCTCTGTCCAATGGGGTCGTTATGAGGGTTCAACGAGCTAATACTTTTGAAACACCTGGATCAGCCCTGGGCCCACAGGGAGCGCCTGATAAACTCAGCTCTTTATTCTCAGCCTGTGGTGTGGTGGTTCATGGTAGAATTCTCGCCTTCCAGGCAGGAGACCTGGTTCAATTCCCAGCCAATGCACCTCATGTACAGCCCCCACCCATCTGCCAGTGGAGGCTTGCATGTTGCTGTAACGCTGAACAGGTTTCAGAAGAGCTTCCAGACAAAGACAGACTAGGAATAAAGATCTGGCAATCTACTTCCAAAAATCAGCCAGTGAAACCCCTACGGATCACAAGGATCTGATCTGCAAGTGACTGTGGGGACGGAGCAGGACCAGCCAGTGTTTCCTTCCACAGACAGGAGCATCCTCTCTCTGTGGGGATGGGGCAGGACCGGGAGGTGTTTCCTTCCACAGAGGGGTGTCCTCTCTCTCTCTCTCTCCTTCTGTCTCCCTCTACTCTCCTCTCTGTCTCTCTCTGTCAGCATCACATCTCGCCCTATTGAAGCCGTCGTCCGGCTGCCTGGCAGGGGAGGAGACCCGCTCAGAGAGGCTGGGTAACCTGGCCAGGCTACACAGCAGCCCCATCTCTGAGCTGGTCCACCTCTTTCTCCCCTGTCACGGTGGCCTCCCACGAGACCGCCATCACTACGGAAACCGAACTGCAGCCAGTAAAAGTGAGCCTTTAACACCATAAAATTCGAGGCACTCAATAATCCCAAATAAGGCCGCCTAGGCATTCCCCCAGGAACGCAGCCCAGAGGCGGGATTCACTCTCCTCTCGTCCTCGGGCTTCTCAGCCTAAGACGCCGCGATCCTCTCTCCAGGCCCAAGTGTCTGCAGGGACCTCGGCACACCCCACAGCTCCAGGCATTCTTGCCGACAATTCAGAATAACCGTACAGCGATAAGCAGGGTTTAAGTTTAACCGGCAGGAAGAAATCCACAGTTCTTAGTCATTGGGAGGATTTTTGGAAAAGGGACAACTCTCATCAGCTGTCCACATGGCGCCTGCCTCTCCACGAAATCACTTAACGGCCGCAATGTTTAAAAGTTTTCAGGGATATTTCTGGAGTCAAAATATCCTCACCTCACCCAAGAGCAAGCCAGCCCCAGCTAGGCACCAAATCTGCTCTCCTCCAAGGGGGAGGGCCATCGTGGGGCGGGGTTCTCGGGACAGAGGGTGATAGGAGCAGGGGTCTCAGGCCTCCCCAGGCTCCGACGCCCCCACAAGATCTCAGCACTGAGGCGGACCTGGGATACTCGAACCCAGCGCCCCCTCCAAGCCACAGGTGACTTCTGCCACGTTACTTGATTTCCTCAGGCCTCAGTCTGCTCACCTGCCAAGTGGGTATAAGGGGGTTAGTTTAAACATTGTGCTAGTAGCGAGGTCCATAAAATAACCAGTACATGGGAATGCCTGCAGACGTCTGCATGGTCTAACATCTTTGTCACCATCAAGGTCACCCAGTGAGTTTCACGGATGTGGGATCCAAGGCTCCGAGGGACTGGCCTGGTGCTCCAAGTCACACAGCCCCGTGTGCTGGAGGCCGGCCTGGAGCTTGCACTGGCTGCCTCGTGGCCGCTCTGTCTTCCCCTTGCTCCATGCCGACCTCGGAGCATGTCACTCATCATCATCACAGCGGTCCTAGGACTAGGGACCGTCCTGTCACCCCATCAGACGGATGAGGAAAGGAGCAAGCAGGGAGGTGAATTACTTACTCACATCACACCGCCGGTAAGGGACAGTGAGGAAGGCAAGCAGGCTGCTCACCTCCCAGTCCTGACTCTCTGGGCCTGTCCAGCTCTGGTCCAGGGGCCGGAGCCAGGGGCTGAGACTCAGGGGGCCTGCAGGATCATCCCCAGGAAGTGGGGCTGCTTCTCCCTGGGCCCCAGCCCTGTGCATCACCTGTCTGAGAGAGCCGGTGCCAGGACGAGGAACAGGTGGTCCGGGCAGCTTTGTCTGGTGCCCGGGTGATCACCCAGTGTGGCCCAGCTGATGGGGGGCCTGGGGAAGCTGTTAAGGCTCCGAACAACCAGGGTGGCTCATGGAGGGCCACTCATACCTTGTTGCCTGCTGAGAGTTCCCATCTCTCTGGATTAATGTGAAATTCCTCCCCTGCCCGTACAGCCCTGTGTGGTGCCCACTTGCCAGCCTCCTCTCTCCCGCCCCAGCCACACAGGGCTTCTCTCAGAGCCTCAAATGGGCCAGGCTCCTTCCAGCCCCAGGACCTTTGGACATGCTGTTTCTTATGCCCAAAAGGACTCTTGTTACCTCTTCACCTAGTTAAGCGGTACTCGTCTTTCCAATTTCAGCATCAACTTCATGCCTTAGAAAGCCTACCCTGGGGTGACCAACTGTCCCCATTTGCCCAGGACTGAGGGGTTCCCTGGCATGGGGAACAGCTCCAACAAGGCTGGCTACCCTGGCCTGCCCTGGCCACTCCCTCCCAGGCACTGAGATTGCGTGAGCCCCTGCGTGCATGCTCAGAGTCCCTGGGCTTCTTTGCAGTACTCGTTGTAGTTATAATTAATTCATTATTTTCACAATGATTCGTTCCAGGTGTGGTCTCCCCACCAAAATACAAGCTCCTGGAAGAGAGGGCCTGGCCTGTTCCTGCACCCTCAGCTCATATCCCAGCATTGCAGAGAGTAGGTGCCCTACTAAGACTTGAGGAATGAATGAACAAGAGACTTAATGAACGAGGAGACTGTGTTTACATGGTCCCAGAGAGCAGATCCAGGGTAGATGGGGGAAGTCTCAGGGCACATAGTTGGTGCTCAGCTCTCGGAAACGCTTTGGGGCAAGAGGAACTTGTTGACAATGAACAGGCTGCATGGAAGGTGGTAAGTGCCTCGTCTCTGGGAGCATTTAAGCAGAGGCTGGGGTTGGAGGTACTGCATGGAACAGCCTACACTGGGTCAGAGCTGCAGTGGACACTGTCTGAGGTCCCCTGGAAGCCCAGCATGCTGTAAGAGGCCAGCTGTGAAAGCCGGAAGCAGGAAGGACAAGCAGCCTGGGGCAGGAAGGCCCGGAGGGGGTACACGGTGCAGAGTGGGTGGGGAGGGCTGAGCAGGGGAGGGTACAGAGAGGCACCGAAAGACAAAGATGGACTTGAGGGATTATCGCAGGAGGGCAGACAAACGAGAGATGCAGATTAATAACTGAAGTTGGGCCCATTTGAAAGACAAAACCTGGAGGCAGTAGAGTGGAAACCACATTCTCCTGCTCCTTCGTATTGGAGCTGAGAGCACGACCTCAGCTTTCCAGGGTTCTTCTCAGTTCACAAAGTGCTTTCCTGCACTGTCTTTCGCAAGATAGAAGTTGTTTATTTTCCACGTGAAAATCCCATGGTACAGAGGTGACGGCTGACTCATGCTCCCATTTCAGAGACCCAAGCTTCGTACATTTTGCTTCTCGGCTTCGTGAAGCCTCCATTCCCGAAGCGGCTTTATGGCCTAAGATGGCTGCTCCAGCTCCAGCCATCACAGCTCTATCCCAGCCAGCAGATAAGTGGGAAAGGAAAGGGGAAGAGCACTCTTCTCTCTTTAGGATACTTCCCAGAGGTTGTGCTCCCATGTGCCGCCATAAAGAAATGCAGATGAAATAATAATCAGAGTATTTTGAAAAGCTTAGGTTATATTTTCTCATTTACAGTATTTTTGTGTAAACAATGTACATCTTCTATGTTTGTTTGCCAACCGCATCCTCCCCCTGCGAGGTGTTTTCGTAAGCGTGCTGTACTAATTTTTTTTTGTACAACAACATGTAAAAAACATGTAGGGTTTGGTTTTTATGGGCCAGTCCCCACGCTGGCCTCTCTCCATACCTTATGGATTTTATAGGTGAGGAAACCCAGGCTCAGAGGGGCAAACTGACTTCCCTGCATCTCCACCCGGAGGACATGGCAAGGTGGAGCTGCCACCCCACCTACCCCTCTGCACTGGGGCTTCCTCCCCAGCCCGGGGGGCCCCAGACACCCCAGGAGTCACGGCCCCTCTGTATTTCTTCTTTGTGTCTGTATGATTCACACTGTCGGCCCACAGCTGCCTCTGAAGTGGGCACCCAGACCATCCGTCAGGGGAACACCCATGACAGAGAGCGGTGACTAGGCCTTACAGACGGCAGGGAGAGCACCTACCAGCCCTGAGGAGTGCTGCCCTCAGCCACGGGCCTCCCTGGCAGATGGCTGCCAGGACAGGAGTTTCCATGGAGGCCGGCCTCTCCCCACCTGGGCTTTGGCCTCCCTGGACCAAAGGGATCAAGCGGCTGGCCCCCAGGGGGACTTCCTAGGGGTCTTCTCTGGGCAGCCCCCAGGCAGCTGGCTCCTCCTGGGAGGCCAAGGAGCATCCTCTGCTTGGCTCAAGTCCCCAGGCTCCAACACAGAAGCCGACCTCTTTGTGCCTCAGTCTGCTTCTCTGTACAATGGGCACCGTAGCCACACCCACATCAGTGTGAAATGTGTGCAATGTTAGCACGCGCCAGACACTGCAATGGCGTGAACACAGCTGACAGTCTTACCTTGGTCTACCTGCCTGGCTTCAGTGCCATCCCTGGGGATCACCGAACCCAGGGAGACCTGCCCTTCCCAAACCCCACTCTGCCCTGAGGCGGTCTGTTTTTTAATATCCATGCAAATTGCACATAAATAGCAAAGAAATACACAAGGTGCTTCTGATACCTACGCCCCTGGTTTTGCTGAAAGCCTGGGGGCCCTGGGAGGAGGGTACCTCACGTTCAGAACACAGGCAGCAGCCTGGGCTGGGGCCTCCATCTAAACAGGGGGTCCCGGGCAGGGTGGTCAGGGGCAGCACCCCCACATGCAACCGCCTGATCACCGAGGACGCAGAATTAATTGCCTCTCACAAAGTAAAAGAAAAGTGGCCTCTCTGCACATGATGACTTGGCTGCTGTGACCAAATAAGGCAATATTACATTTCACTGTTTATAGCAGGCCCGCGAACAAGGGCAGCTCGGAGGACAACAGGAACGCAGCCCCAGCCGGGTCTCTCCGCTCCCAGCATCCAATAACTCTACCCGAGCCAGGACCCAGTCCCGGACAGAAACAACCATTTGTCACATTTTAAATACACACTCAGCAGCCCCGAGGGGACCCAGCCTCACCCCCAGGCGGCAGGTTTCCTGTGAGTGGGCAGGACCCAGCTGGTAACTGGTTTAAGGTGGGAGTGACCCACCAGAGTTTTACTCCGGGCTCTTGAGCAAAAACAGAAGACATTTAAAGGGGGAAAATGTAGAACAGAATTTCAGATTCTTGTCAACTCTAGACTTTCTGGAGCCATGGAGTGTGGATGAATCCCTGAAACTATTGCCCTGAGATAATCTTCATATCTTAAACAAAAAATATCCCCTGAGGTCATCATGGAACCCAACAGTGGTTTGACTTGACTGGTTGAAAAGGTCGGTCTTGAGCTCTAAGCTCTTTTAAGAGCTGTCTGTGTGGGATTGGCTGACAGCGACAGCTCGGGGGATGCGATGGGAACCTTGAGGGACAGTGGGGTTACGTTGACGAGGAAGGAGGGACTCAGAGAAGAAGGGCGAGAATGTTGCACAGCTCAGAGAGTGTAATCACCATCACCGAGTTGTACACGTGGAGACCGTTGAACTGGTATATTCTTTGCAGCGCGTGTTCTCAACGACAACAAAATAAATAAAATCTATAAAGATAAACCAGAGACATTTTTTAAAGGGCAAACATCAGGGCTCCGTTTGTAAGGTGCCTTGCTCTGTCCTGAGAATTTATTTCAAACGTTGGCTTGCAGACGGGAGTTCTGCCTTTGCAGAGCCTCGCCTGAGTTTCCCCTCCCGACAGCATTTATAAAAGGAGACACACAGTTGGCAGGGCCAGGGTTCAGTAATTGGTATTAATAATAAGACAAGTGTAAATGTTTAAAACCCATTAGGAGGCTTTAAATGCTAAACAAAGCTTCAACTTTCTGGCATTGGCACCCTGGACATGGATGAACTTACCTACACTGAAGAACATTCTAAACCCAGAGGGAGTTCTAGCAGCTTCGCTGTGACCCAGTGCTGTTGAGTAGCCGCATATACAGAGCTCAGGATGAGGACACGGGAAAGCCAGGGAGCACCAAGCTTGCCTCTGGGGGTCTTCTTTCCCACGAAACCACATAATTCTCGAGGCCTACATTTACCTCTGCCCTCCATCCCAGGGCATCCTTTCTGGAACATCGGAGGTACTCAGGAAATGTTTTCTGATAGACAGAATGAGCAAACGAGTGAATGAATGAACAAACAAAGGAATGAATGCAATGTAGTATTGTATCACTCGTCCATGGCAGCCTCCAATCTGCCTCCCTTGAATCTCATTTGAGGTTGCGTGGGATGGATTTCCACCCCCGTCTGTCAGCTTGTTGTACTGCGGTGACTCGCATGTGGCTGTGATGCTGGAAACTATGTCACCCATATTTCAAATACCAGTAGGGTCACCCATCGGGGACAGGTTTCAGTGGCGCTTCCAGACTAAAACAGACTAGGAAGAAAGGCCTAGCGATCTACTTCTGAAAATCAGCCAAAGAAAACCCTATGGATCACAACCGAATATTGTGATACAGCCCTGAAAGACGAGCCCCCTAGGTCGGAAGGCGCTCAGACACCCAGTGACCACAGCAGCGGACTCCAGCTTACCAGTGAGCTTAAAGATGGTGCCCAACTGGGCAGCGTTTTGCTTGGTTGTACACAAGGCCACCATGAGCTGTGTATAAGCGCCACCGCCACCAAAAGGAGAAGTTGCAGTGGTTGAGTGCGTCAGGGCCAGATTCTTCAAGAAGTTTGTGAGTTGAGAGTGGACTTTCAGGCACACCAACCAATCAGTCCTTGGCAGTCCTGGCTTGCTGCCCCTGATAGTCTCCCCTCCCCATAGGAGGTCTCCCCTCATTCCTTCCCAGAGCCCCACATCCAGGTCTCCACTTTGTGTCCCTTGTCCCTTCAGGAGAGCAACCCGTGTGCTGAGAAGTCACACTGCCACCTCGGCCAGAGCCCTGCAGCCCTGAGTCTGTGCTGACGGTGGGATCTCAGGCAGTGTAACCCCCAGTCTGTGCTGACGGTGGGATCTCAGGCAGTGTAACCCCCAGTCTGTGCTGACGG
>NW_004444049.1:1740156-1748395 GCF_000243295.1 Trichechus manatus latirostris | reverse complement strand
CAGTGTAACCCCCAGTCTGTGCTGACGGTGGAATCTCAGGCAGTCTAACCCCCAGTCTGTGCTGACGGTGGGATCTCAGGCAGTGTAACCCCCAGGCTGTGCTGACGGTGGGATCTCAGGCAGTGTAACCCCCCAGTCCGTGCTGACGGTGGGCTGGGGGACAGCACGCAGCTGGCCTGTAAGGGGCATTGTGGGTCAGAGCCCCACGACCACACCCAGGAAGCTCGGCTTTCACACCTCTTCTCTTAAAAAAGGTGTGATTTACTTTCCACGATGATTAATAATACCTCAGGGACCTAACGTAACTTTTTCAGAGGCCATACTCCGGGAGTGTCAGACTCACCTGCCCAGAGCCTTTGTCCCGCTCTGTGACCTGGGCTAGGTGGCTCGATCTCATTCATTCATTCAACAGAAGTTTCGAGCACCTTCCGGGGACTAACACATCAGAAAACAAAGCAGGCAGGGATTCTGGCCTTCTGATGATTCTGATGACAGCCCAGTGACATGAAAAGCAGTAACATCTATTTCTTTAGAGCCAACTGTAGGCTCAGAGCCATGGTGGCTCAGTGGTTAAGAGCTTGGTTGCTAAGCAAAAGGTCGGTGGTTCGAATCCACTAGCTGCTCCTCAGAAACCCTGGGGGGAGTTCTACTCTGTCCTATGGGGGTCGCTATGAATCAGACTCGCTGTTTTTTTTTTTTTTTTTTTTGGTTTACTGTGCGCTCAGAGCTGTGCTGAGCATTTTACCCACATGACCTCGTTCAATCCTCACAACAGCCTACAAAGCAGGGACAGTTGTAACCTTCATTTCTGCAGAAACAGAGGTCCCAGGAAGTTCACCCCTCTCTGTCCTTCTGGTTCAGAAGCAGGTCTGACGCCTGGCAGCCACCTCTCTGGGCCTCACTCCATCATCTGTAAGATGAGGCTGCACACCGTGCATTTGCGGGGCTGGCGAGAGGGTTCCAGGAGATCATGTATGTCCAGTGCCTGGCACAGCACGGGGAGCAGAGAGGGCACTCAGGGAAGGCAGGAGGATTGTATGTGATTGGAATGGACAGTCACTAGTGCGGGCTGTGAAATGGGGCCATCCCCTCTTTCAATGACCCAACTCTTCAGAGCCGAAGCCAAACGGATGAAAGAAGGGGAAGTCCTCACCCCCAGGGAGAATCCATCTAAGACGGGGGTTCTCCAGGACTGAGGTAGAGGCTGGAGGAGGCCACACCCACAGGCATCTGCTGGGAGCCTGGGAAAGTGTCTGCATGTGAATGATAAACCCACACGGGACACCCGCTCTCCCGCTGGGCCCTCTGACTCACTCTGCTCGCCCTCCAGAGGGGCCTCTCACAGCTGCCACCTTGCTCGAGATCCCAGCCACGAACGTGTCGTCTGGACTGGAGCTGCCACGAGGGAGCCGAGCCTGACGGAGGAGGCAGCGCTGAACCACTTGCTGACACATAAGGGGCAGGGCGGCCGGAGGGGCCGGGGGTGGGGGGGTGACGGCCATGGCTCGCCGCCAGTCCACCCGTGCTGGAGACCCTGTCTGCCCTCCGGGTCCCTGTGAGGGTGTGGAAGGACCCAGGGAGCTGAGCTTCTAAGCAGTGCCCAGCCCAGCCCGTCTGGGGAAGGGGCAGGCCCTGGGGGTGGGCGTGTAAATGCGGGGCGTTCTTCCAGATGGGTGACACCCTTCGTAAAGACAACAATCCCAAACCCAGGAGTTCTCGGAACTAGTGACACTTGGGGTCAGAGAACTCTTGGACATGGGGGCTTCCTGTGCATTGTAGGGTGTTTAGCAGCACCCCTGTCCTCTACCCACGAGGTGCCAGTAATACCCCCATCCCGTTCTTACAACCAACGTCTCCAGACCCTGCTCAGTGTCGCCTGGGGGCACAATCCCCCTCCTCTGTTGCAAAGCTCTGCGCTTTCAGCCATAAAGAGAAATGAAGTTCTGATGCATCTCACAACATGGATGAGCCTGTATTAAGCGCCACTGTGTACCAGGCACCGAGCTAGCCTTCCAGGCTGTGACGCAGTTGATCCTCACGGTCCTGCAAGGTTGGCCGGGTGCTGGAGAAGACACAAGGCCTTGGTGACAAAGGCCTCTCACTCACCTCTCTGTGCCTCAGTCTCCTCATCAGTAAAATGGGCCTCAATAATAGTGTTTGTAGAGAAGTCGGTGAGTTGAAACACACCTCCCGTTCTACCCACAAGGAAAACCGAGACACAGAAAAGTTAAGTCGCCCTCCCAAGCATCACCCGGCTGGCTGGGCAGGCCTGGGAGTGACCTTGCCGTCTCTCCCCGAAGCCTCCTCTGTAACCTCACGCTGTGTCCTGTGCAAGAGCAGACATTGTCTCGTAGGGACTTGGGATCAAGAAGCCTGGTCTTCCCGAAAAGGAGGGTGAGAATGTAATCGCTGTCACTGAATTGTACACGGGTGTATGTTCTGCTGTGCATATGTTCAACACCAACAGCAAAAATAAAAGAAATTATAAAAATTTAAAAAAAAAATGAGTCCTGAGTCTCGTCCCAGCTCTGCCCTGCCCCCCACGGCTGACCTGTCTCTGGGCCTCACTGCTCTGTACATGAGCGGATTCCTCCTTTTTTTTCCTTTTTTTAAAATTGTGGTGAAAATATACACAACAAAACCTTCCCCACGTACCATCCGGTGACATCGATTACGTTCTTCAAGCTGTGCACCCGTTCTCAATATCCTTTTCCACATCATTCCACCATTAACATAAACTCAATGCTCCTTAAGCCAAATCTCCCCCTTTCCTCTTCTCCCTCCCACCCTGATAACTAATCATCTTTAGTTTCTATGTTTTTGCTTATTTCATGGACGTGAGGTCGTACCGTGTTTGTTCTGCTGTGACTGACGTATTTGGCTCAGCACCACCTGTTCGAGGTCCACCTGTGTTGTGGCGTGCACCAAGACTTCATTTCTCTTTATGGCTGAGTAGTATTCCATTGAGGAGCCCTGGTGGTGCAGTGGTTAAGCACTCAGCTGCTAAACGAAAAGTCAGCTTTCGGAACCCACCAGCTGCTCTGCAGGAGAAAGATGTGGCAGTCTGCTTCTGTAAAGATGACAGCCTTGGAAACCTTATGGCGGCAGTTCTACCCTGTCCTAACGGGTCGCTATGAGTCAGGATGGACTTGACGGCAATGGCAGTGGGTACTATTCCATTGAGTGGATGGACCCCCCTTGTGTGTATCCATTCCTCTGTTGATGGACACGTCGGTTGTTTCCACCTTTCGGCTATTGTGAAACGTGCAATGAACATCGGTGGACAGGTTTCTGTTTGCGTTCCTGCCTTCGCTTCTTCTGGGTGTAGACCAAGGACTGTGAGTACTGGGTCCTATGGTAGTTCTATGTTCAACTTTTTGAGGACCCGCCGCACTGTTCCCCACAGTGGCTGCACCAGTTTACATCCCCCCAGCAGTGGATGAGGGTTCCGGTGTCTCCCACAACTTTGTTCTCTGTTGTTTTGGGTCAGATCCGCTCTGACAAGGCACAGGCGGGGTCTCCTCGTGGTTTTTCACTGAGCACAGTCGGCTTGGCCGGCATCTGGTGGCCAGGCACGCTGCGTCTCTCACATTGGTCAGGTCCCACCCTGCGGGGACAGACCTGAGAGGTCAGCACCTTGCCCCCTACCCCCAGGTCATCAGCGTCCTGCCTGCAGATCCTTCAAGAAGGATTCCTGCTTGGTGAGGGTTGGGGGCAGGCTGGGGGGCACTTTGGGGCAGGGCAGAGGGTGTTCCTAAAGACGGGCTCCACCCTCCTGTGTCCCATGGGAAGCTGGCCACCACTTCTGTCTCAACAAGCCCCACCATGTGTCCCTTTGTTTATTGAATGACTAATGAATGACAACACCCAGTTCACAAGCGAATGAATGAATGAACAAAGGAGGAAGCTGACTTACTTCCCTGGCCCTCCAGTGAGGAAGGAACTCCAGAACATGAGCTGGGACATCCCGCCTGTATGATTGGGGGGGGGCGGGGGTGGTGCTGAGCACGTGGCCCAGTCTAGGCTTCCCAGCCACTTCTGGGCTGTGGCAGCCACTTCCCAAAGATGTCCTTGGACCAAAGCTGGAGCGCCCCCCAGGGAGACCCTCGTCTCTGGGGCCCTCTGACCTCTTTTGGAAGACAACTTCCAAGGGCAGAGGAGGACAGAGAGAGAGTTTGCAAAGCTGAGCGAATTTGCTGGAAAAGGTCTCTTCTTTCGGTTTTTGGTTTTTCTCAAAGTGTTCGAGAGCCAGGGCAGAAAGAGGAGGAATGAGGATTGAGCAATGAAATGTTTATGAAGCGGCCCTCACAGAACTCCAAAGCGGTGCCAAACTTTTGAGAGCCCTAAACTGAGATTGTCTGAGGACGTGTTTCTGGCCCCAGTGGCCCTGGGACGGCCATGACAGAAGGCGTGGTGGTATCGCCCCGACGCGAGGTGGAGCCTGATTCAGAACCTTGGACCTGCTCCCTCAGGTGGGAGGGTGGGTCTAGGAATTCCGGGGAAATCTGAAGGTCCAGCCCAGCCCCTGATGGCGAACCTTAAAGAGCAAGTGGACCAGATGTTCAGTCCAGAGGGCAAAACTGAAGAGCAGAGGGGGTGCTGCTGGGGGTGTTTAGAGAGGGGCTGGGATGCAGTGGTTTGTGACATTCACATCTGGAGGGGACCGAGCTCTCAGATCTCTGGGTGCACTGGGGACGCAGACGCCAGCCCTACTCCCCCAGGAACACTTCTCAGACAGGATTTCTGTGCAGGAAGGTGTAAGTCAAAGGTGGAACTCTTATGCCAACTGCACAACCCACAGACTTTTGCCCTGGCTTTGAGTTCCTTTTTGCTGGCAGTACAGGGCTGTAACCTGAGGGGGTCCGTGGGAAGACTCCTCCATGTGCTGCCAGGGCTCTTGGAGCCCCTGATTATGGTGCTGCATCTCCAAAATGGAGCAGTTAGCCATTTATCAGTCAGTCACACCATAGTATAAATGAGGTTGGCACCAGCCCTTTCTTGGTGAGTGTGGTCTAGATGGAAGTGGGCTCCATTTTGGGGTTACTGGACAGGCATGGGGGAGCATGGGTGCAGGGGCTGGGTGGGGGGGCCTGAAGAGAGGCAGAGGTGTAAGTCTGCCAGCGATAGCAATGCCCTTCTCTAGCTGTAAGCAAGGACCATGTGTGGTGACTCCCTCCCAGGGTGGATGCTGGGAAGGGCCATAGAAAGATCACCAGATCTGGTCTGGGATAGGACTGGATCCTGGTGCTGGTGCTGCCTAGATGCTGTGACCTGGGCCATGGCAATCTCCAGCTCTCGACTTCCCCGTCTGTGAAATGGGCACCCTAACACCATAGAGACCCCTGTAAGAGCGGGATGCATGTGGGCACCCCGCCCGCAGTGATACTCACTGTCTGAGGTTGAAGGGGAAAGGAACTCTGTCTGCCCACTGCCCTGTTTCCTCTTCAGACTGAGACCCTAAGGATCAGACTCTACTGGGCAATCTTGTCTCTCTGTTACAGTGAAATGCCGCTTGGGATCTCAGCAGAAGGAGAACAAGGTGCTTCGGAGGTTCATGAGACCCCACGGCAGGAACGTGGTGGGATGAACTAAGTCACTTCTCCTCAATCCAAAGAGGTGTCCCCACAAGGAGGGAGGACATCACGGAGGCTCAGAAGCAATTAAGGGGCGGGAGGGAAGGCAGTCTTGCCGGGGTCTCAAAGGAAAGCTCCACCCACAGGAAACACAGACAAATAGGAAGAGAAGTGGGGGGGGCGGGGAGCCAGAAGGGAGCTGTTTCTCCTGAGGGCACATCTAAAGACAGAGCAGGGCACCCACTGGGGAAACCAGTTCACCCAACTCTCCCCAAGGCTGAGATGGCGTTCTCAATGGGCTGGCCCTCGAGCCACACCAACGGACAGACCCAGGGCCAGCAGTGGCCGTAGAGCCTAGGTGGCAAGGCCTCCGAAGTGTGAGCAGCCTCATCGATTCCTCCCTGGGTGCCGTGCTGTTGGGAAAGGCTTGCGCGGCCAAGGTCAAGGCTGGTACTCTGGAAGCAGGGCTGTTTGCTTTAGCGTTATTTCACGCAGGCCTTAAGTGAAATGTTTGTATAAGACCAGCTCTGTGACCTCGGGCAGTCACACCCCTGGTCTGGGCTATTTCTTCATCAGCTAGCTGCCTTGCAGGGGAGGGCACCAGGGGAGGGCTCTGGGCGAGCTGGGCAGTTTTTAGGGAGGACTATGACTCTTGGTTCAGCAGCAGGGGACAGAAGACTTGTCTTTAGTAACGGAAGTTTTAGTTTCTGTCACATGAGAGAGGTCCGGAGATGGGTATTCCAGGATCCCAGGCTGGTAGGGGGTTTCACAAAGCCATCAAGGACCCAAGTTCCTTCTCTCAGTTTGCTCTACTTTGCTCAGCACAAGCATCTGTCTCGTGATCCAAAATGGCTGCTTGAGCTCCAGCCATCAAATCTGCATCCCACCCAGCAGAAAACAGACGGCACTCTCCCTCCCTAGAAGTTGCCCACATACTTCTGCTCATTCCCATTAGGCTGACCTTAGTCACACAGTCACACCTACCTGCAAGGGAAGCCAAGATGTGCAGTCTTTATTCTGGGTGGCAGGAGCCAGCTGAAAACTAGGGCTTCTCTCACTAAGAACAAGGCAAAGAATAAATATTGGGAGGGCGGCACATGCCGCATATTCTGCCAGCCGGGCCACTTACTGCCTGGAGCTGAGGTTTCGCCTCCTCCCTCTGAGCCTTGCCTTCCTCATCTACAAAATGGAATGGCTGTTTCCCA
The DNA here is from genome assembly GCF_000243295.1 of Trichechus manatus latirostris. Taxonomy (NCBI): domain Eukaryota; kingdom Metazoa; phylum Chordata; class Mammalia; order Sirenia; family Trichechidae; genus Trichechus; species Trichechus manatus. The sequence continues at coordinate 1,741,617 of NW_004444049.1, read as the reverse complement.
CTGTCACTGAGCCCTTTCCAGCCCAGACAGCATGAGGTTCTATGTCTACGCAATCTGCCTCCTAGAGTTTTCTAGACTTGAAGCTCCACTGAGCAGAGATTTCTGTCTTCTCTGTTTACTACTGTACTCCCTGTGCCTACAACAGGGCCTGGCACTTGGTCAGTGTGTTTGTTGAATGACTGAAGGATGGCTGGGCTTTAACAGGCTGAATCTGTGTCAAGGGCTCCTTATTCTCTCTCCTCTTTTTTGACTTTTCCTTTCTCCTCCTCCTCCTTCACCTCCTCTGCGTCCTTTTCTCTTTTTTAAACAGGCAGCCTGTCTTCCCTGACTTGTTTCTCAGACCATAAATTTGGGGTGCAGAAGGTAAGCTGAACCAGAGAATCAGCACCACCTCCCTCTCGCTTCCTGCTCTCCAGGCCTGGGAGGCTTGTGGTTAATGCAGAATTTGCTTCAGTGCCCCGATCAAGGTGGCCGTCACAGTGTGTGCGTGTGGCTCTGAAGTCCCTCTTCTTGCTGCTCTCACAGAGACACCCTTCACCGCACATAGCCATCCTCCTTGCTGTAGGCAGAACGGAACACATGCCAGCTTCTTCCAAGACATGACCCCATTGAAAAGAAAAGTGAAGGCCCATTCAGAGAGACCTACAGGTTGTGCCAACAGGCTGCGTCTGGAAATGCCAACCTTATCTCAGACGAAAATGTACAGTATGAGGCCTGCATGCCTGGACTTTTTTTTTTTTTGGTGGTACACAGTCATTTGGATGCTTATTTTTCAGTCCTGGCAAACTCTGATGCCATCCCAAATATACAGCGGCTCAAACTGAATTCATTATGGGACAAGGGCTTCGCAGACAATTGAACAACCTCATTTCCTGGGTAGATTGTACATGACCACACCTGTTTTGCTTTTTTTCCCCCTTGGAAACTGTAAAATGTTGTAATTAAATCCTGTGTATCAACTTCCTGGGTCTGTAAAACAATTCGTGACCAGTCAGATTTTTTGAGTGGCTTTAACATTGTATTTTTTTTTTAAATTGTACTTTAGATGAAGGTTTACAGAGCAAATTAGTTTCTCATTAAACAATTAACCCACGTATTGTTTTGTAACATTGGTTGCCAACCCCATGACATGTCAACATTCTTCCCTTCTCATCCTTGGGGTCCCAATTACCAGCTTTCCTGTCCCCTCCTGCCTTCTCGTCCTTGCCCCTGGGCTGTGTGCCCATTTAGTCTTGTTTTGTTTTATGGGCCTGTCTAATCTTTGGCTGCAGGGTGAACTTCAGGAGTGACTTCAGTACTGAGTTAGAAGTGTACCCAGCAGCCATGCTCTCGGGGTTTCTCCAATCTCTGTCGGGCCAATGAGTCTGGTCTTTTTTTTTTTTTTTTTTTTTTTTGAGTTTTGTTTTACATCCTTCTCCAGGTCTGTCTGATCCCTCTGTATGATCCCGGTCAGAGCAGTCA
>NW_004444049.1:1710921-1733436 GCF_000243295.1 Trichechus manatus latirostris | reverse complement strand
ATAGTAGGTTCTCAAGTCAGGTAGTGTGAGTCCTCCAACTTTATTCTTCTTCTTCAGTAGTGCTTTACTTATTCGGAGCTTCTTCCCTTTCCATATAAAGTTAATGATTAGAAAAACTTGTAATTTCTTGATCTAGCAATTCTAGGGGGTTATTCTTCTTAAAGGAGTCCCTGGATGGTGCAAATGGTTAACATACTCTGCTGCCAACCAAAAGGTTGGATGTTCAAGTCCACCCAGAGGCGCCTTGTGAAAAAGGCCTGGTGATCTAATTCCAAAACATCAGCCACTGAAAACCCTACAGAGCACAGTTCTACTCTGATACACAAGGGGTTGCCATGAGTCAGAGCTGATTTGATGGTAACCAGTATTCTTCTTAAGGTGGTTGGTATAAGATGTCATATTATGTGTTCTATTTTATCGCATGTTGTTAGATTCCATCTTGTTCTAAAAACGTTTTAAGGTAGCTTGTCAAGATTTTAAGAATTCCTCAAAAATAAAACAATTTGGAAGTTCATAAGGAGGATGAGGCACAGGGAAGATAAACTTCTGAAGGTAAGATATTTGAAAATCACATATAGCATTTATAGGAGCCCTGGTGGCGCAGTGGCTAAGAGCTCAGCTTCTAATCCAAAAGCCACTCCTTGGAAACTCTATGGGGCAGTTCTACTCTGTCCTGTAGGGTAGCTATGAGTTGGAATCAACTTGATGACAATGGGTTTTTTATGCCTGTGGTGGTGGTCCCATTTGATAGTGAGCTGTCCATTATGTTAATGAGGCAGGATTAGGTCATGTTAAAGAAGATTAGGTTACATTTGTTATGTTAATGAGGCAGGATGATTAGGGTGGGACAAAGCACCTTTACTTGGGTCACAGCCCTGATCCGATGTAAGGGGAGTTTCCCTGCAGTGTGGCCTGCATCACTTTTTATCTTACAAGAGATAAAAGGAGAGAGAAGTGAGTAGTGAGAGGGGGTCCTCCTACCACCAAGAAATAAGAGCTGGGAGTGGAGCATGTCCTTTGGATCCAGGATTCCTGCGCTGAGAACCTCCTAGACCCAGGGGAAGATTGATGCCAAGACACATGGAGATCTCCAAGGAACGCTGGGCCCACAGATGTTGAAAGGAGACAAGGACCTTGCCGGCAGAGAGAGAGAGACTTCCCCTAGAGCTGGCGCCCTCAATTTGGGCTTCTAGTCTCCTAAACTAGGCAAATCTACTGCAAAAGTTCTCTTTAAAGTGTTAAAAAGCAAAGTTGTCACTTTAAGGACTAAGGTGCACCTGACCCAAGCCAGGGTGTTTTCAATCACTTCATATGCATGTAAAAGCTGGACAATGAGTAAGGAAGACCAGAGAAGAATTGATGCCTTTGAATTATGGTGTTGGCGAAAAATATTGAATATACCACGGACTGCCAGAAAAACAAACAAATCTGCCTTGGAAGAAGTACAGCCAGAATGCCTATTAGAAGCGAGGGTGGGGAGACTTCATCTCAAGTACTTTGGACATATTATCAGGAGGAACCAGTTCCTGGAGAAGGACATCACACTTGGTAGAGCAGAAGGTCAGTGAAAAAGAGGAAGACCCTCAACGAGATGGATTGACACAGTGGCTGCAACAATGGGCTCAAGTATAACAACGATCATGAGGATGGCGCAGGACGGGGCAGAGTTTCGTTCTGTGTGCATGGGGTCGCTATGAGTCGGAACGGACTCAATGGCCCTTAACAACAACCACAAACTGTGAGAAAATAAATTTCTGTTCATTAAAGCCACCTACTTGTGGTATTTCTGTTGTAGCAGCACTAGAGAACAAAGACAGCAGCCGAGCGCTTCACTGTTTGCACCATCGAAGGGCTCCAAGCAGCCCCCCTAAAAATGACAAATGCCCACCACTCCCTCCCTGGGGAGTCTCAGATGACAGACTCCCACTAACAATCAGACAGGGAGGGGGTACTGGTGCCTTTCTGTGCAAACTGGGTACCCACTATGACAGCAACCTAGTGAGCCCCTGAGGGCAGGGCTGTGATCCTCCTTCACGGTGACTTCCCCAAGGAAGCCCCTCGTTTGTCCCCAGGAGATGCATGAGAGCTTCCTCATGGGTATTTATCCCCCAACATGGCGGCTATGGTCTCAGTGCCCTACTCTCCTGCATGAACTGCCGCCAACCAGCCCCCGGCCCCGGAACCAGCGTTGGGACTCACAGCCAGTGAGACGGCTCCCGACGGGGTTCTGGCCTTACAGTGGTTGGTCTGGAACCCTACTGGCGGCAGGGACGTGGCGGCTGACCAGCTGGTTGTCTGTTTCATTTGCTCTGGTTTGTTTGGGGTTGGTTTATTAGTTGCACACGGAGTTGGGGACACACCACCTTGACCCTCCGGCTTTGCCCTTCTCCATTCTGCCCTGTGCCAGGTGGTCGGCCTCTGTGAACTGTACCCAGGGCCAGATTACCCAATAAGCCAGTTGTGGCTTCCCACCAATTTGCAGAGCACAATTTCACCTGTCCCCCATAACATCAAAGACGTGGGGAAACCCACGTGAAGTTGCTCACCACAGATGAGCAAGTAAATGCAATTAAGCCTGCATACCTTGCTCAGCGCAAGCCAGTACGTACCGTGTTTACTGGTGAATCCGCCCCTCACCGTACCCACTTATCATCCTCTGGGTTCCAGATGCGCTCAGCCATTGGGAGGCTCTGACAGGAGATCAGGGGACAAGAGGAGAGAGAAGCTGGGTGTTTATTCCTCAGGGGCCTCCTGTCCGGCTGAGCTGGACGGGGGCAGCAGTGTCCTCAAGGGAGCTCTCTCTCCCTGCAGCCTCGGCCCTCGGATCCTGGCACAACTGTTCCATGTGCCCTGCAGGACGGGGACGGTAGCGGCCCTCACTGCTGCTCTGTCTGGGAGCCTCCCCAGCCCTTGTCAGTGTCCCTTAACCCAGCCCCCATCTCCGGAAACAGTCCTTCCATTATCCCCTCTGGAATGAGTCCTCTGTGGGCTGCCAGGACCTGACCGGTGCAGATCATGGTAATTACTCAACAGCTAAGATGTACCAAGGGCTTAGAAGGTGCTGGGGACGGTGTAACGTATGTTCCCTGATGAGGCCTCATTTCATCCTCATGCCCTCCTATGATACCGGGTGCCGCCGTTATCCCTGCAGCAAACAGGGCTCCGTCTGAGCAAGCTGCTAACGGTCCTGTTGTTGTTGTTGATGTTGCCAGCTGCCATCAACGTAGCTCCTGACTCATGGCAATCCCGTGCACAACGGAACAAAACACTGCCCGATCCCGCATCATCCCCGTGATCGGTTGTATATGAGACCATTGTGATCCATAGGGTTTTAGTGGGCTGATTTTGGGAAATGGATCACCGGGCCTTTCCTCCTAGTCTGTCTTAGTCTGGAAGCTCTGCTGAAACCTATTCAGCATCATAGCAACACGAAAGCCTCCACTGACAGGTGGTGGCTTTGCATGAGGCACACTGGCCAGGATTCAAACCCAGGTCTCCTGCGTGGAAGGCGAGAACTCTGCCTCTGAGCCACCACTGCCCCTAAGGTTCGCGTAGCAGGTGGCGGAGCCAGGAATGCACCAGGCCGTCTGCCTCACGCCCCACTCCCTCCTGCCTTGCTGAGCACAGAGGACACTCAGCTTCCAGGGTGAGAAAGTAGCCACCCACTCTCCAAAACAGGTTTAAATCCTTTAGGCTGAAGTTAAGCTAGAGGGGACGCGCTGATTTAACCCCCTGGGCGTCACCTGACTTGTCAAACCGCCTTGGTTCAGGTGACGAGGCGGGAGTTGCATGCTGTACGTGCACGGGAAGCCAGAAGACCAGGCAGAGCTCACGGCCCTCGATCCCAAAGCGATTCGGGCCACCACAGCGGAAGTCCGCGGACACAGAACAGAGCTGCCAACAGCCGGATGTTGTCCTAAACCGTGAAATGTCGTCTCAGAGGGAGTGGTCACTCCCAAATTGTTCCCGTCCTCGTGTGGAGATCTGGTCTGAGGACCCAGCTGTGCGGCTGACCAAGCAGGAGCCTGCCCGGGCCTGAGAAGCACCTAAGCTGACAGGTCTCGGCTTGCGTGGGCTGCAGAGTCAGGTTCCCCTTTGCAAAGCGGGGTGCCCTACAGCCCCATCCAACATGTACGTTGGTGCATGCGTCCGCCGTAGGAAGCCCACCACTTGGCACAGCCTAGGACTTGAAAGGGATTATTTAAACCAATTGTATCACGAGAAGGAGCAATGCTGGGTCCTCATCAGGGTGTTCTGAGGACGTGGACTTACCCACTCTCCTTTTCAAGGACAAAGAAAGCTGACTTCGGCAGGGCTGTCCCCAGAGATGGCCATGGCCCCTGTGGCTTTGGGGACTGAGCCCTTGGTTTCTTTTTGCTGCTGTAACAGAAATACCACACGTGGGTGGCTTTAACAACAGAAATTTAGGAGGCTGGAAGTCTAAATTCACTGCCCCAGGGGAAGGCTGTCTCTCTGTTTTCTCTGGGGGTAAGATCTCTTTCCATTTCTGCAGACCCGGCGTTCCTTGAGTCCTTGGCGATCTCCATGTGGTCTGTATCTTCCCCTTGGTTTGTGCTTGCTTCTCTGTCTGATCGGCTCAAAAGTGAATAGGTGTAAGACACACCCTACATGGATACGGTCCCATTAACATAACAGAGAAAACCCTATTCCCAGATGGGATTACCTGCACAGGTATAGGGTTAGGGTTCCAGCACATATTTGGGAACAGGACACAATTCAATCCCTAGCAGGCCCCACGGCCCAGAGCATGGTGGGTGGAGTGTCATGGCTGCTCTGAGCTCTTTGGTGATAGCCTGAGGTTGAGTTTTGCTTTTCCTTCTCGGGTTCCCCTCTGGGAAAGCCTTATCTGGCCCCAGGAGAGGGGCTGCTCCTCGGGTTTTGTGAACAATCCCTTTTGCAGCGGTTTTTATTTACATAGTGGGGCTGAAAGGGGCCAAGGAAACCTCCCCCAAGAGACGCCCAAAGGAGAGCTGCTAAGAATCTTCCAGAAAGGAGGCAGGGCCGGGTTGGGCCTGGGGGTCCCCAGGGACACTTGACCTGGTGTTTTCTTTCCCTGGGAATCACCACCCCCCACCCCCAAACCTGCATTGAAGAAGCGGGAGCGGCTTCTGGGACAAGAGCCTGTCCCCTGTAGAAAAGCAACCAGGTAATGGAGAGGCCTTGCCCTGCAGTTCCTAGATGGGGCGGGCATTTCAACAGTAAGACCTTTGATGTGTCATTTCAGCTGGCAAGCACCTTCCATCAGATGGCAGAGCCAAACGCCTTTGTTGGCAACACAGCTCAAACAGGTCCGGCCCTAAGAGGCAGAGTCCCTGGCCAGGGCTGGCCGCCATCCTGATTGCTTTATTTCTGAGCTGAAGTCCATGTGAAGGAGGCTTCTCTGGAGAGACGTTGTAGGGTTGACTCAGGAATGAAAGCCTGATGTCTTGATTCAGGACGGATTGCCTATCCCGCTGGCCTTTTGGGGGAGAAATAAAAAAAAATAACCCACCAAGTGTGTTCAATTATAGAAGGGCCTTTATATAAATCTATCTTCCTCAGATAACTTAAAACCGTATCTAGAGTTCGTAACCTTGCCTCTGTTTTATTGCCAAGAGCCTTGGCATCAGAATTATTGACTCTGAAAAACCGGGCTGTGTTTTCTTTGATGGAGTATTGAGCGTAAATATTTGCACCATTAATTAGAGTCGGTTTAATTCCAAAAACTCAAGCAATATGGGCAGCCTCGGAGGGGAAACAGGCCACTAGATCTTAGGAATACCTAGAAGGTTCCACGCTGAGTGCCCTCCCCGAGTCCTTTTGCCTGCCATAAGCAAACAAACGGAAGGTTGAGGAAAGGCCAAGGAGCCCCAAGCCTGGATTTTGAGTGCAGCCCATTAAAGGGACTCAAATACGGGCTTTTCCCTATTGCTTTCATAGTCTTCTTGTTGTTCCTGCTAATAATGTGCTGTGACTGGGGTGCTGGGCCCAACCACGCCAATTCCAAATTCCAGAGACATAAATGGAAGTTGGGTATGGTATGGTGGAAAGAGTTCTGGAGCCGACTAGAAATTTCTAGAATCAGTTGGACCAGGGTTTGAATCCAAATTCTGCCACTTACCGGCTGTGTGGGCTTGGGCAAGTCACTATCCCTCTCTGTCCCTCAGCTTCCTCAGCTGTGAATGGGTATAATAATTCCTATCTCACGTGATTGAGATGATGGTTGTTGTTAGGTGCTACCCCCAGGGTTCCTACTCATAGCGGCCGTGTGTGTACCACTGCCCGGGCCCGCACCATCCTCACAGTTGTTGCTCTGTTTGAGCCCGTTATAACATAGATAAAAGCAGTGACTATGCAGGTCTAGCTACACTGTGTTGCTAGAGATCTCTGAGCTTGCCGCCACCTCCCTCCGTCTGCTGCTGTGTGCTGTCGAGTCAATGCCGACTCATAGTGACCCTACAGGACAGAGTAGAACTGCCCCATAGGGTTTGCAAGGCTGTAATCTTTATGGAAGCAGACTGCCGCATCTTTCTCCCGAGGAGCGGGTGGTGGGTTCGAACCAACGACCTTTCAGTTAGCAGCCGAGTGCTTTACCATTGTGCCACCGGGGCTCCTTCCCTCCGTCTGTAAGGGAAGATAACAAGCGTTACAGGGATGTGAGGGTAGCAGAGCGTTGGCACATTGTTAAAAAGCCAAGATGTCACTTTAAGGACTAAGGTGCACCTGACCCAAGCCATGGTGTTTTCAATCACCTCATACGCAGGTGAAAGCTTGACAGTGACTAAGAAAGACTGAAGAAGAATCGATGGCTTTGAATTATGGAATACACCATGGACTGCCAGAAGAACGAACAAGTCTGTCTTGGAAGAAGTACAGCCAGAATGCTGCTTAGAAGCAAGGATGGCGAGATTCCGTCTCACATGCTTTGGACATGTTATCAGGAGGGACCCGTCCCTGGAGAAGGACATCATGCTTGGTAGAGTAGAGGGTCAGCGAAAAAGAGGAAGACCCTCCACGAGATGGACTGACACAGTGGCTGCAACAATGGGCTCAGGCATAACGACTATTATGAGGATGGCGCAGGACCGGGCCGTGTTTCATTCTGTTGTACACGGGGTCAGTATGAGTCAGAACCGACTCGATGGCACCTAACGACAACAACGGCATTGTTGGTATATTCAGTGTTTCCCCAGATGTGGTTCCCCAGACACTTGTTAATTGCCATTGAGTCAGCTCCCTGGATCATGGCGACCGCAGGTACAACAGAGCAAAACACTGCCCTGCACCCTCTTCACAATTGCTGGTGTGATCAAGCCCACTGCTAAGGCCACTGTATATTTTGAGTTCCTTCCAACCTAGATGGGCTCATCTTCCAGCATGATATTGGACAACGTTCCATTGTGATCCATAGGGTTTTCTCTGGTTAATTTTAAGAAGAGGATTGCCAGGTCTTTCTTGCTAGTGCCTTAATCTGGAAGCTCCGCTGAAACCCGTCCCCCATGAGTGACCCTGCTGGTATGTGAAATACCGGTGGCATAGCTTCTAGCCTCATAGCAACATGCAAGCCTCCACGGTAGGACAGACTGACAGGCGAGTGGTGAGCACCAGGGTTTCACAAACTACTGTAAGTGAAATGGGCATCAATTTTAGGTGGTCCAAGGACCCAGCAAATAGGAAAGTTGAGCCCCATGGTGATAACATGGTCTAGGTCTCCCTTCTCCTGCAGTTTTTCAAAGTACGTCACGGAGAAAGTCTCGGCTGGGTGCCAGCTGGTCCTTAACCCCCTCTGCCATGGGGGTGTCCCTGTTGAAAGGAGCCACCTGCAGGTTCAGCACCTCCCGAGGGTGCAGCATCCGAGGAGAACTGAGTAACATTATCTTATTTTTATTGTACTTTTCAAATTGTCGCCTTCTGCTATCGGCCAGCAATTCCAATTTTCCGTTTCTAGTGGTGATGTTATGTTTGTTTTATTTCTTTTCTAAATAAAGTTTGAAAAGGTGAGCTGGATAAAAGAAATATAAGAAAAAAAATTGTGCAAGGAAGAATCACAGATAAGGCTCAAAACAGGGCCACGGGGCTTGGATGACGGAAGTTTGGGAAATGTTGGATTTCTACGGAAGAGAAATTTACAGCGTTTCAGATCAAGCACAGACCCTGGCGCCAGGCTGACTGGGTTCAAGGTTCAAGTCCCAGCTCTGCCACTTCCAGCTGTGTGACCCTGGGCAAGTGCCTTCCCTCTCTGAGCCTCAGCTTCCTTGTCTGTAAAGTGGGCGTGATGATAGCGCTGACTGCACAGAGTTGCTGCAAGAATTCGATGAGCTGGTATTTATAACGTTCTTGGAGCAGATCCTGGCACACAGCAAGTGCTCTCTGAGTGTTTGTTAAATAAACCATGGGGTGTCTGCCACAAATCTGAGCCCTCTACACCCCAAGCGGCAACTTGCCCACAGGTCGGTCTGCAGGTGAAGCCCACAGAGGTAGAGCCGCTTCAGCTGCAGGTCCTCTGCGTCCACGCGGGCCCGGTCTCCAGCCCCGAGAGCCACCGTTGGGAGCCCAATGTCAGCAGCAGCAGCTGCTTCACATCTCCAGCAGCCCGGACGGCTGGGCCACGGGGCTTTGCTCGACGCCTGTTCTCCAGCTGAACTCCTGCGACTGTCCACACCATGCACAGCCACTGAGCTCTCTGACCACCTCACTAGGGCCCGTGGCTGTCGTCAGACCCCAACCCTGCAGGCACCTCAAAAGACCCCTGAGCACTGCTCAATGCAGCTGCCCGCCTGGGGCTCAGGGCCTGCCCTGGCCCAGCCTTCAGACCCACCACTTGCTAGAGCCCCAACACCTGCCAGAGCGACCTACTCCCATCCCCACCTGACAACCACTCCTCCGTCTCTGTGCCACCCAGCCTCTGCCACCAGTTGCCATCAAGTCAGCTCTGACTCACAATGACCCGGTGTGTGTCAGCACAGAACTGTGCTCGGTAGGGTTCTCAATGGCTGATTTTTCTGAAGTAGATTGCCAGGCCTTACTTCTGAGGCACCTCTGGGTGGACTCAAACCTCCAACCTTTCAGTTAGCGATCGAGTGCTTAGCTGTTTGCACCACCCAGGAACGCCCAGCCTCTTCCAGAACCCTCTAAAGCTACATTCGACCTGGAAATCCACCTACCCACTGATCCCCCCATGCAGGTCAGAGGCTACCGCCGTGCCCAGTCTACCCTGGGGCAGCAGCCCTCGCCTGCGCACTGGCACCCCACCATGCGCCTGCTGACTGAGCTCGTGACGGTGCTGACAACAACCTCCTTTAACCCAGGGCTTATGGCTGAGTCTTGTTCCAGCTTCACGGCAAACCATGAGATAGCTATCGCCCAGGCCCATTTTACAGATGTGTAAACTGAGGTGCCAAGAAGTAACGTGTCTAAGTGGCAGACTGGGGTCCCAGCCCATCTTTGTCAGACAGCTAAGGCTCTGGGCTTAGCTCCTACGCCACCTTCTTATCCTCCTATGCACTGTAGGCCACCTCTGAGGGCTGGGTTCCGCCACCCTGACTAAGGGACCCTACATAAAGGGCTCGAAGGGCCGAGCTGAGTTAAACGCAGACTTCCTGCTATTGTTATTTGTTGCCATCAAGGCAGCTCTGACTTACGGTGACCTTACGTGTAACAGAACGACATGTCGCCCTGCCCTGTGTCATCTTCACGATGGTTGGTATGTTGGAGGCTATTGATGGGGCTGTTGTGTCAATCCATCTCAAAGACGGGTTCCCTCGTTTTTGCGGGCCCTCTACTTTAGCAACCATGAGGTCCTTTTCTAGCCATGGGTCTTTTTTGATGACGTGTCCAAAGTCTCACCATCCTCGCTTCTAAGGAGCCTTCTGGTTGTATTTCTTCTAAGACTGATTTGCTCTTTGTTCTGGCAGGCCAAGGTTTATTCAATAGTCTTCAGCAACATCACAGTTCGAGCTCATCCATTCTTCAGTCTTCCTTCTTCATTCTCCAGCTTTTGCACGCGTATGTCAAGTCTCTAGCCTCTGAGACGTCCTGAGACCAAGTAACGTTTGGGGTGGGTGTGGAGCCTCCAGGGCTGTGGCTTGAGGCAGGAGCTGTCTGCAGGGAGGGATGTCTGATAAGGCCGGGTTCCAGGGAAGGCTGCGGCTGCCCCGGCCAGGAAGGCCTCACCCTAAAAGCTTATTGTAAACCTGGGCCGAACCCAGGGCGTGAGCATGGCCCCAGCCTCACCGGGAGCTGCCTCTCTTCCTCCCTCACCGCTCGCCAAAAAGGGAAACCATTTTCCATAATTATACGCATTGTGCGGCGTGAGGACTGTATTTTGTAATGATGAGTGTATGCTATAATGATAGGCATGCCACCTCCCATGCTGGCTCACTTGTCCCCCTCTGCCGCCGACATAAAAAATATCTTCCCAGCATGTGGGGGTGTGGTGGGGGTCTTAGCTTCAGAGGGGATTGCGGTAGGGGACTCCCTGGAAAATGGGCAGGAGGCCCAGGTATCCCCTCCTTTCTTCTAGGGCACCCTGCCCCCCTTCAGGAGACACCAGCAGCCCAGCCTTTTCCCAGTCTGCCACCCTTCTCCCGATACCGCATTTACCAAAAGAGCAGCCCAGACCAATCTTTTTAAAAATGAGCTGGTTCAGGTATTCACAGAAGTATCTTCTTAAACATCTGGATGTAAGACCAGCATTTTGCATATGCTGGACAGGGCTGAAGGGCTTCATCAGGACCCACTGGAGGCAAAAAAAGGCAAAAAATAAAATAAAAATAAAAATAAAAAGAAGGAAAGCAGCTTCAGTCTGAATGAATCAACATCGATTCATGGCTGTTTAACATATTTCTGCTAATAATCGTGCATTCGATAATGTGCATTTTAAAGCTGGCTAAAAATGCAATGGCCCATCACTGCCCCCCCCAAAAGGTCAACAACGGCTGTTAAAAATGGCTCCAGTATTTCGTTTTACATTTTTCTCCCCCTGAGCCTTTTTGGTTTACAGTGTATCATTCCAGGGTAAGAATTCTAAAATTTTCTCTGTGTATTTACACAACTGGGCTACTGCTCTGCACCATGGTGCCTATCACAGCCCTCCAAATAAAACAAGTTTTTATCTCGAATCCCACATGACAAAGGCTGAGGTCAGAAGGGCTCCAGCAAAGGCCCACGACAGCACTTGATCTTCGCGTGGCTCCCTCTGCCCTCTTGGGCCAGACATCCGGGGTACGCAGCACACATCTCGGGCTTCTTGGCAAAGTCTTCATGGGGTGAGCCTCCCGTCACAGTGAGTAACCAACCATACCAGGTGCCTCATCTCCCAGTTTCTTTGTCCAGGCTGAAATAATTGCTAAGGAGGACGGCAGGTCACCTTTCTCTCTGACTTGATGGGAAGAACGAGGCTTGAATCTTGTCAGATGAAAAAACAAAGCCAGACTTTGAGAGGAAGAGGAGTTCAGACAGGAAAGGGGAACGAGAAAGGAACTATTGCAACAGTGGCGGGGGGGGACACCACAATAGGGAGAACATGTCTACCCTACGATCTGCAAAAGCCTCAAGAGTTAGGGGAAAAGCGTTTTCTGTTATAGAGAAAAAACCCAGCTGCGGGGAAGGGGGTGAGCAGGGGCGGTCATCGGAGAGTAAATCAGAATGTTTGCTGCTGAGGCCAGCCTGTTCTCCGGGAAGGGCCCTTAAATAGGGGTCGTATGTTGGCTCAGGAGTCCCTGGGTGGTACAAACAGTTATCTTAATCCGTTGCTAACTGAAAGGTTGAAAGGTTGGGGGTTTGAATCCACCCAGAGGTGCCTCGGAAGAAAGGCCTGGCAAGCTACGTCTGAAAAATCGGCCATTGCAAACCCTACGGAGCACGGCTCTACTCTGATGCGCATGGGGTCGCCATGAGTCGGAGTCGACTTGACAGCAACTGGGTTACTGGTTTTATGGGTTACTGGTTTTATGTTGGCCCAGGCTGGGGGGGGTGGGTCCAAGTTCAGGGCCTTGGGGGAAGGAGAAACGTAACCAAAGTTTGGTGAGCAAGCACCTTGTTCCTGATTGATCAGTGGTGCCAAGTGATTCAGTTGCTCATTTATTCCCAAGGAATGGGAATTGGAGGGGGGGCACTCTGTGCCTGTCCTTGTCACAGGTAAACAAGGAGGCATCTGTGACTCTAAATCATACGGGAAGAGTGGTTCTTTTCGTAAGTGGGTTTCCTGAACACCGGGGGTGGGGGGTTTTGTCACCAGAATCACAGGCTCAGGTAAAATTCAACACCTTCCAACTCCTTTCCACATACAGCTTCGGGTGGAGCAGGGAAGGAAGGACCCGGCAGGTGACTTTTTTCTTTGTGGTTTTGTGTCTACCTGGCAAGGATGTGAGTGTTCCCCAGTGTGTACAGGTACCCATCCCGGTGGGGCTGGCGGGGACGGGAAGGACAGCTGGACCTCCATGGGTTCCCACGCATGGATTCCTTTCCTGAGGACCTGCTCTTCCCTCCCAGGATGGCTGGGTCTGTCTCCACTAGGGTCCGGCCGAAGTGAGTGGCTTGCGAGGGGCTGGCTTGGCAGCTAATCCAATCCTGGAAGGACCCTTGCTCCTGCCTTGGGGTGCAGAGAGTGTGAGATGACCTTTCAAAAGGTCAGGCGGCTGCCCCTTCCCGCCAGCAGCCCCCCTGTGGTCAGGGAGCAGATGAACGTTTTGTTTGAGGTCGCTCAGCCCTGGAATTGATTGTATTTATCCCGAGATGTCAGGATGGAGGTTTGGAGATACACAAGGAGGCGCCTTTACTGCGGTTCTCCAGCCCGAGCACTATGCCCACGACTCCGCTGCCTGGGAGGATGCGGAATATTCCAGAATGAGGTTTTTAAACATGAACAGAGCCAGAGCATGGTACTTCCCCACCCGCCCTGAGCCCTGGCTGTAGACATGGGGCTCAGCAGGCAGGGGCTCGGACGTGGGGCAGAAGCCCCTTTGTGCCCCTGGGAAAGTTCTCTGAGCTCCCTAACAGGAGACGTTAAATATCAGGATTTTTCTCCTGCTTTGGGGCAATTTCTCACTTTATTCCCATTCCTCAGCTTTGCATGGGCTGGGGGCAAAGGCCCCTGGACTCAGGATCCCGGATTCCCTTGCACCACACCTGACTGGGACCTCAAGCTCTCCTTTCTAACCCTGGGCTCATCTGCCCCCTCTGACAATTGACAAGGCTGTTGATTACCTACCGCCCCCCAGGGACTGCCTGATGTGGGAACCGGAACCAGCCACCCACCTGACCCCCAATGCCCAGGGCTGGCGGGGGGGGCTCCCCCGTCTCTCAAGGCTGGCCCTCTGCCACTCTAGTCTTGGGGCCCCCGCTGGGGGCGCGCCCCACGGCCGCTGGGGTCCCACTGCCCGCCTGCTGATAAGAGATCGGGAGCGGTGGGCGGCCCTGCCAAGCCGAGGACGCGGCCTTCCCGCCCCCGGGTCCGCCGCAGAGCGAGTGGCGGCTCCGCTCCAGGTCCCGCGCGCTCGCTCTGGGCCGGGTCACCGCGGGGAGTCGCGCGGGGCGGGGCGAGGGCGGCGTCGGCAGGTGCCCGGGGCGGGGAGCACGGACCCCCAGACCAAAAAGCCGAGGGAAGAGAGCGCGCCGGGCGCGAGGAGGCCAAGTTTGGCTCTGGCTCGCGCGGCTTCGCGTCGTGACTTTGGCCGGGAGACACCGTCCCCGCCCGAGCTGGGCTCGGACCCTGGCCCGCGGGAACCGCCGCGGACCCCCAGGGGGGGGCTGCTCCTCCCCCCTTTCCCGGGTCTGGGCGTCTGGGGCGCACCGGAGCCGAGCTGAGACCGCACCATGCTGGAGGGCGACATCGGCCTCCAGGGACTGTCCCCCAAGGAAGCCGCCGCAGCCCGTGAGTATCAGGGGAGCTCGGGGGAGGGTGGCGAGAGGCGAGGGACCCTGAGCTCGGCTGCAGCAGCGTCGGGGTCGTCCAGGGGCGGCAGCCTCCCCACACCGATGGGCGCGCACGGAATAGGCGACAGGGACCCCTTCTCCGCGGGTCCATCCCCGGGCGCTGCTCTCCCGCGAGGGCCAAAGGGGAGGGGCTGTGTCGGCTGCAGGTCACCGCATGCATGGACAAACTGATGTCAGACGGACCCCTGCGGGCTGGGGCTGGGGCTGGGGGCCGCTGCAGGGCGAAGGGTCCCCTGACCGGCCACTGGGGGAACATCTGCCAAGCGGGCCGGGCTGTTTCGGTCTGGGCGGGAGCCTTCCCTCCAGCGCATGTCCCGGCGGATGCTAGAGTTTCGGATGTTTTTCCAGGCGCTATTAATACTCACCCATAATATTTCCGTGCTATTTTGGAGATTTATTTGCGATATAAAGTAACTACTATGACTTGAAGTCATAATGGAAAGTGGAGAGGAAGTTAAAGAAAAATGAGTCTTGGCCGGGACACCGGGAGGGGGAGTCCCTGACTTCCTCCGCCCCTCCTTGCTCATAAATCACCATCCCGATATTTTTATACCAATAATTTTAAAATAAATGACCCAGGCAATGTTTCCTGGATGCTTTCGTCCTCCCAGTTCAGAGGTTGTTAAATCACCCTCCGAGCTGGGTAGTAACAGGGACTCTAGGGCCACAGGCAGTTTTATTGAATTATACAGCTGGTTCCAGGCTGCAGCGCCCTGGTCCTGGGTCTGTGCCCTGCAATCAGGCTGCCACCGGGAGCTAGAGCTGCCGACTATAGCCTGGGAGGCCCTTCTTTGGAGTCTTCCTCCCTCCTCTTCCCCTCCCCCACCCCTTTTCTTTTTGGATTCCCGTGGAGAAACTCATCCTGAGTCAGTCGGCTTCTTGAACAGCCAGAGGGTTCACTGGAATTTGGCTTCTTTCTCGAAGTGACGCTGAACACTTACTTACTCATCAAGTTAATGACCCAGGAAAACGAGAGGGGGGCACTGCTGGGAGGAGAGCGGTGGCAAGGCCTGGGTGCAGGGAGAGGCGGCAGCTTTGAGAAGTCCGTGAGAGGGGTTAGCGGTATGTGACCAGGCTTGTGGTATGTGACCAGTGGTATGTGACCAGGTATGTGTCCGCTTCTAGAACACCTTCCTTGAGCTCACTTGTTGGAATGATCCATTCTGCAACCAGCTGGAAACGGGAGCCCCAAGCTCCCCATCTGGGACCATCTTCCCAGCCCATGCCACATGGTTGGCACTGAGGACCACCTTGTGTACAAGCCAGGGAGATGGTGCAGGGCTGTCCCCATTTTACAGACAAAGAAACTGAGGCATGGGAATTTCAGTAACTCCTCCAGGGCCACACAGCTAGGAGGTGGAGGTACCAAGGCCAGAGCCCAGGATGTCTAAGTCCAGCTCCTGGGAGGCTGTTGGCTTCTCCTCACCCCGCCCCCAGCAAAGCCCCCCAAGCCCTGCAGCTGAGGCGTCTCGAGCACACCTGGCTTCTTGCGCAGACTGAGTTAGCTGGAAGCTGGCTCCTTCATCTTCAGATTCTTTAAATCTGGGGATGGACCGTCTGTCAAATGTAAGCATCTGGGGACTCTCTTTAATGGAGGGTCTACCCGGTCAGATGTGACAGTCACAGCCTCCACTCCCGGAGAGACACCCTCCCCAGTTCCGGGCCCCTCACCCGCATGGCGGCTGTGTGTGGTGACCATGCGGATGAGGTCAGTGGGTGGGCGGGAAGCCTGAGAGTGACTTGCCCTTTCCCCAGCTTTGGGCTTCTGCAGGGACAAGAGTGGGGCCCTGCGACAGGTGTCCCAGCCTTGATTCCTGGCTTTGCTACCAGGCGCACAGTTCCATGTACCACAGGCAGGAGTTAAAGGCTGTGACAAGCGCTCACGGAATTGTGGCACTCTTTCATCTTTTGGTGTAATGGAGACCCCAGGGCAGTTATTGCTTTTGCAGGTAAAACATTAGCCACAGAGTGGAGGCCTTAGTGCGTCGCTTTTGTTTCAATGTGGGGACGCCAGAGGGGATGCGCTCGCCATGCAGGGCGGCTCTGGGCCTGGAGCCGGTAGCCAGAGTCTGAGTCCCAGATTTGCTGCTGCTGCTGTGTGATGTTGGCCGACTTACTTGACCACTCTGTGCCTTGTCTGTAAGACCCAGGGGGTTGTTGTGAAGATGACATGAGCCTTCCAGGTGTGTCTGTCTGCGTGTCAGTGCTGCCGTTGTCGGGGGTATCTGACTCCTCATCAGCACTGGCTGCAGTCCGTATGACCCAGGAGTGAAGCAAGGTCTGGTATGCCTGGCCTTATCCCAGGACCAGCTTGTTCTCGCTGCCATGCAACGCGCCAGAACCTGCCGGCCAGGGAGCAGCTGGTTGGTACAGATGCCATCTTCAAGTTCACCCTCTTTAGCAGCTCCCTTGTTATTTATTAGCAAGTTATTTATTTCTGAGCTGGTGGTCTGCGCCGCCCTCAAGGACAGGCAGAGTTAGGATGAGGTCTGTGGGCATCCCTCCCCTGGGGCGTGTCTGCCCAGCTCACTCCTCTGGGTCCCTCAGAACCCACTGGGTGTGTCCCCTTTTCCTGGAAACCAGTCCATACACCTCTGTGACAGCACCCCACACGTCTCCTTGGACCTGTAGGGTCACTGTCTGTCCTCCCTCAGCTGCCCCTCGAGGGTACTGCTTATCATTGTGTCTCCAGCACAGCCTGGCACATAGGGGCCTCCAGAGGGAGGGAGGGAGGGAGAAGGGAGACCAGGAAGAAAGGAAAGCAGGAGGCCAGGAGGGCAAGAGAGAGAGAGAAGGAAGAAAGAGAGAGAGAAAGAAGGAAAAAGAAGGATGAATAGAAATGGGGCACCCAAGGTCGAGAAGGGGAGAGTGTTGACACGTCACGGGGTTGGCAGCCAATGTCACAAAACAATATGTGTATCCACTGTTTAATGAGAAATTAATCTGCTCTGTAAACCTTCATCTAAAGCACAGTTTTAAAAAAAGGAAAGAAAGAGAGAAGAAAGGGTGGAAAGGAGGGGTGGGACAAAGCAGCACTCCAGACAGCTGTTTGCTGAGCGACTCGCTGTGCGCCGGGCTCGGGTGGGAGCCCTGTTACACGCATCCTCACAGGAAATCTCCACTCACCTCTGTGAGGCGGGTCCTGTCACTTCCCCATTCACACACGAGGAAACTGAGGCACGGAGAGGTTACTCAAGCTCACACAACCAAGAAGCGGGGTTGAACCCCAGGCGGGCTGGCTGTGCGGTCAACCGCTGCACTGTTTGCCCCTCTGAGGTGATGGGGAGAGCGGTCCCTCCTGACACATTCCTTCACCCGTTCAACAAAGTGTCCTCCACCACCTGCTGTGTTCCAGACACTGTCCTTGGTGTGGGCACAGCAGGGGACCAAGTCTTGGTCTTAGGAAACTTTGTTTACCATGTAGAATAAATAAATATTTAGTAAGTCAGGACATTCAATTCTAGAGCCCTGGTGGCAGTTAAGAGCTCGGCTGCTCACCAAAAGGGCGGCCGTTCAAATCCACCAGCTGCTCCGGGGAAACCTTCTGGGGCAGTTGTTGGTCTCTGTCCTGTAGGATCGCTGTGAGTTGGAACCGACCCGATGGCACCTACCGACAGCAACAACAATATGTGTGGTGGTGACACTCATATGCTACACGAAGAAAAGTGGAGCAGGACAGGGGGATGCGGTGTGCTGGGGTGGTGGCAATTTTCAAGAGTGCCAGTGGGCTCCCACTGAGAGGGTGCCATGCGAACACAAACCTGGAGGAGACAGGGAAAAGCATCCCAGGAAAGAGAATGCCAAGTGCAAATCTCTGCACCCACAGTGTGCCAGGCAGGCTCAAGGAGTAGCCAGGGGCAGTGCAGCGAGGCTTTGCGATGGCTTCTGGGCCACAGCGGCCACTTGTTTTACGTATTTTGAAGCCCTGTCATTGGGTGCGTAGATGTTTATTATGGTTATGTCTTTATGATGGATCATCCCTTAATCATTATATAGTGTCCTTCTTTGTCTTTTATGGTGGATTTTGTTTTAAAGTCTATTTTATCTGAGATTAGTATCCCCGCTCCTGCTCTTTTTTGGTAGCTGTTTGCTTGATATATTTTTTTCCATCCTTTGATTTTTAATACATTTACATCTTTGTTTCTAAGGTGTGTCTCTTGTAGACAGCACATTGATGGATACGGTTTTTTTAATCCATTCTGTCACTCTCAGCCTCTTTTTGGGTGCATTTAGGCCATTTACAGTCAGTGTAATTATTGATAGGTGTGAGTTTATTGCTGTCGTTTTGTAGTTTTTTTTTAATGTGGTGCTGACGTTTTCTTTGTTCCTCTTAATCTCCTGTGCTGAGTTCCTTTTGTTTGTGGATTTTGTTTTCATTTCTTTTGTTTTTGTGGGTTTTGTTTTTACTGAGACTTTAGGTGTTTCTTCTTTATTTTGATGAGTAGGTTTGTTAACTTTCTTTGCGGTTACCTTGAAATTTACCCTTATCTTCCTAAGTTTGAACCAGTCTATTGTTCCTTGGTATCGCCTTGCCTTCTGCTCCATTAGAAGGTTCTATACCTACACCATTTATTCCCTCTTTTATTGTTCTGATGTTGTTGTCATTTACAGATTAACCTCTCTCGTTCCCTGTTGTAATTATTTTGGTTTTGGATAGTCCTTGAGAGTTCATTTCCTAGGTTGGTATCTGGCTGGTACAATCCTGCGTCCTAAATTCAGCCTGTGGTCTGATGTTGTTTTGTTCTCAGATTGAAGGACTCGATTTAATAATTCTTGTGAGTTTGGTTTGGTTTTTACATAGTCCCTTAATTTCTGTTTATCTAGAAATGTCCTAATTTCACCCTCATATTTGAATGAGAGTTTTGAGGGATATATTATTCTTAGCTGGCAATTTTTTCTTTCAGGGTTTTGCATATGTCCTCCCATTGCCTTCTTGCCTGCATGGTTTCTGCTGAATAATCTGGCTTAGTCTTATTGTTTCTCCTCTGTATGTGACTTCTTGTTTTTCATGAGCTGCTCTCAGGATTCTTTGTTTGTCTGTGGTTTTAGTGAATGTGATTATGATATGCCTTGGTGATTTTCTTTTGGGGTCTAGCTTATATGTGGTTTGTTGAGCTTCTTGGATGGCCAGTTTTTCATCTTGCATGATATGGGGGGAGTTTTCTGTCAGCAGTTCTTCAATGATCCTCTCTGTGTTTTCTGTTTTCTCCCCTTGTTCTGGAACTCTGATCACTCGAAAATTTGTGCTTTTGATTGTATCCCACATAATTCTCAGGGTTTCTTCATTTTTCTTTGTTCTTTTTTTGATTTTTCCTCAGAGCTGTAGCCAAGTGTTTGTCTTCAGTTTCGCTGATCCTGTCTTCCACTCTTTCAAACCTGCTCCTCAGCCCTTCTGTGACACTGTCCATTTCTGAAATCTTGTTGTTTATCTTTTGGATTTCTAATTGTTGTTTTTGTATGATTTCTAGTTGTGAATTTATTTTAGCATTTTGTTCGTTTATTATTTTCCTGAATTATTCCTTTTTTTTGCCTGTATTTTCCATGAATTTGTCTATTTTTTCCTCATTTTTGTCTGCTTTTTGCTTCAACTCTTGGACAACTCTGAATATTAGAGATTTGAGTTCCCTGTCAGGTAGTTCTAGTGCCTTTTCTTCTACTGGAAAGTCATCTGGTGTTTTATTTTTAGACACCTACTGGAACCATCCTGTCCTGTTTTTGTAAATGTTTTGATATTGTCTGTTGTCTTCGGGACATTCAGTAGTTATTTTCCTCATTTCTTGATTGTAGATTTGTTTGTTTCATCCCGCTTTTTTGTTTTATTTGGTTATGTCTGAGCAGGCAGGCTGTGCATTCTTTGTTGTTTGCTTGTCTGTAGGCACAATACTTCTCCAATGGGTGGGGTCAGTCACTCAGGTATGGTACAGCAGAGCAGGTCCAGCTGAAGGGGAGTTGCTGGGATGGGTTGTTCGTGGGACACACTAAGGCTGACAGGGCAGGCAGGGAAACAGTGCAGGGCAGGTTCCAGTTGGCCGTGACTTTGCTGCTTGGGGGTGTGATGTTCAGCACATGGTACAGGTAGGCAGGAAGGAGAGGGGAGATTGTGATGTGTGGCGCTAAGATGGGTATGGAAAAGAGCAGAGAGGAACAAGAGCCAAAAACATACAAACAAACAAACAAAAAAGAGTACTAAGGGAGTTTGCCATTGGAGTGGGGAGAAGAGAGGCTGAGAAATGGAGAACAATAAAAAGAAAAGAAAAAGGGTAAAATAAAAGAATAAATAAAAATTAGAAAAAGAAAAGAAAAGAAAAGCCCCAAGGGATCCTGCCGGTGCAGCTGCAATGACTTGGGAAGTTGCTCCCAGGCTGTGAAGTACAGCCTGGCCATAACAGGTAGAGGCATCACACAGTATCAGGTACTCAGGAGATAGGAAGAGAAGGTAAGTATAGAGAGATGAGAAACTAAGAAATGAAGAAAGACAAAGAGGGAAAAAGAGAGAGAAGAAAACAAAACAAAGGAAAAAAAAACAGGAAAATGAAAACGAAACCAAAACTAGAAAAATAAAAATAAAAAACAAGAAAAAAGAAATGCCCCCAGGGATTCCACTGCACGGCTGCACAAACTGAGGGAGTAGCTCCCAAGCCATGCAGTACTGCCCAGCTAGAAATGGCTCCCAAGCCATGAAAAGAAAAAGAAAACAAGCAAATCAAAACAGAGCAAACCAGAACAAACAAACAAAAAGCCCTGGGGATCCCACCAGCGTGGCAGCATGGGTCGGGACGCAGTTTCAGAGTCGAGTGGTGTTTTGTAGCCTTTCAGGAAGAAGCAAAGATAGCACACGGAGCCAGGTATTTGAGAGAAAGGAGGGGGAGGTGGTGAGAGGTAAGGAAGAAATCAAAAGAAGTGGAAAAAAGCAACACCAGCAGCAAACAAATGGCACTCAGGGAGCCGGCCAGTGTGGGCAGGTGGAATCCAAGCGGCACCGGGGTGAAACCAGTGCTTCCCAGCTGCAGGAAGCAGAGGAGGCTGAGTGGGGGTGAAGAAAGGTGGGGAGTGGGAAAGCATATATCGCTGGTTACCGGTTGTTCTATCTCCTGCTGGAAGCTCCGTGAAGCTGCTTTCTTGTACCCCCTGTTTGCCAATCTCCGATAGGCGTCCAAGACGGCGGATCCGTGCTGTTAGCTGATACGGGACGTCTGTATGTATCTCTCCTTGCTCTCTGTTCTCTGTCAGTTTCTTATTCCATATGGTGCTTGGATGAGCTCTATCTCTTCATTTGATACAGTTTCAGGACTGACTTTTGTCTCTGTTTGACTTAGTTTTTCGGATCTTTGCTGTGGAGGGAGAGCGTGGTGCTTCTGTCTATAGCACCATGTTGCCTGGAAGTCCCCACAGTGACCACTTGGACCTTTTCTCTGAGTGACATGGGGGCCACAGGAGGGTCCCGAGCAGAGGAGGGCTGTGCACTGAGTTAGGTCTTGGCAAGATCCCTCCAGCTGCTCCATGGAGAAAGGTTGAAGGGGGTAAGGACAGAAGCTGGCTTGAAGGACAAAACTATTTTGCAAAATAATCCAGGTGAGAGATGCTGGTGACATGGGCCTTGGGGACCTCCGATTCAGGGTATCTTTTGAAAGCAGAGCTGGCAGTTTCAATCAAGCCCTGCTTGTGGACAGAGCTGATGCTCTGTGAAAATGGTCACAGGTGCATTTCTCTTCTCTGTGTGATGCAGCTAATTGAGACAACTGTCCTTGGCAGTTGGATGCGTAATTCAATTCAGTTTAAGAATACTTAGATGGAGCTCTTTCTTTAGGCCAGTTACAGGGCCAGCAGCTGGGGATACAGTGTAGCATAGCCCTTGTCCTCATGGGGTTTATCGTCTAATCATTAGACTACAACTAGTTGCTGTCAAGTCAATTCCAACTCATGGCAACCCCAGGCGTGTCAGAGTAGAACTGTGCTCCACAGGGTTTTCAATGGCTGATTTTTCAGACGAAGATCACCAGCCTTTCTTCCGAGGTCCCTTTAGGTGGACTCTAACCACTAACCTTTCAACTAGCCAAGCACTTAACCATGTGTGCCACCCAGGGACTCCCATTAGATTATAATACAGTCAAACGGCCATGTGGGAGAGGATTTTAGCTGATACAACAAAGACCTCCTTCTCTCTCTTTTTCAACAGAAACAACGATTTCCTAAGCACTTAGTACGCACCAGGCACCGTTCTCAGTTCTTTATGTGTATTTCCCAATTTGGTTCCCCCAACATCTCCGTGACATCATTTCCTCCACTTTACAGATGAGGGGCAGAAAATGGAGGCACATAAAAGTTAAAAACTTTATTCAAGGTTGTACAACTAACAAGTGACTGAGCAGGACTTTGAACCCATTGGATGGATGTGTGGATGGATGGATGAGTGAGTGAGTGGATGATGGGTGAGTGATGGATGAATGATATATGGGTGGGTGGTAGATGGATATATTGATGGATATGGATGGGTGGGTGATAGATGGAGATGGATGGTCAGAAAGATGGGTGGGTGGATGTATAGATGAGTGGATGGATGGTTGGATGAGTGGATAGATG
>NW_004444049.1:1647502-1710807 GCF_000243295.1 Trichechus manatus latirostris | reverse complement strand
GTGAGTGGATGATGGGTGAGTGATGGATGAATGATAGATGGGTGGATGAGGGGTAGATGGATGGACAGACGTATGAGTAGGTGGATGAGTGGATGATGGATGAGTGGGTGGGTGGTAGCCAACAGTTACTGCCAGCTCGTTCTGTGCCAGGCATTATTGTAAGCTCTTTACATATGCCACCTCCATTAATACTCACTCATTGAGATAATAACATCAGAAGCCCATCTGACACATGAAGAAACTGAGGCACAGAAAGAGCAAGTAACATGCACCCTTGCCAAGAGTGTCCTGTGAATCCAAGTGGGTCTGCCAAACCTGGCTGTGCAGAGGGGACACAGACTTGGACACAGAGATACAAGGCTGCTAGAATTATGGGTGGTGGGTCAGGGACTGGAACTCCGTCTCCCAGATCCAGGTCTGGGGTCTCCCATCTCAGCTGGTCTCCCAGCTCTCTGGGAGTGCACGGTTTTCGGTGGTTTCCTCGCTGCTGCTGGTGCCACATGAACAAAGTATGGTGGGTTCATGAGATTTGATGAGATTTCCACCTACTCTGGTGCTCGCCTTTGCCTGGCATCCTCAGGCCTGTGGCTGGCAGTGTTCGCTGCTCAGCATCTGTCACAGCCCTCAGCAGTCAGAGCTGGGCACGCGTGTCAGGGTTTTCATGCTGCGTAATGAAGTATTAAGAGCTTTCCCGACCCTCAGAAATCCATTTGACTACAGTCACGTGGCCATTAGGTAGACAAATTACTAGTTTTATATGCATTTAGCCCTCTGAGGGCTGTTAATTTCAGCTTCCTTTCTTGCTGCAGCCCACGGGATGTTTTTCTCCCTTTTGGGCCTTGCATTGTGATTCCCATGGGCTCTGGGTTCCCACACACAGGCCAACCCATGGAGCCCGGGAATACCACCCCACCCCACAGGTCAGCCGGCCGCCGCCTGAGAACGCACCCTGGCTGCAGCTGCACCCCTGTTTGCCTAGGGGTGTGGTGCGCAAACTTTACCCTTGACACCCAAGATTTAATCCTTTCTTGCTGCAACTCAACCCGGAATTATTTCTGCCCACGCATGGCCTCTGGTGTGTAATGATTTTTTAATGCGTTTACATGGCGCTCCAATGCAGAATTCTGAGTGGGCCACTTATGGTGGAGACGGAGCTATTGATGAGAGCTGTTAGAAAGGAGGCGTAATCGGGCATAATTTTTATTGCATTGTGTTTCCGGGACAGCAAACAGCCAGTGACTGGAGCAGATGAGAAGAGCTGGGTGAAAGGAGCGGGGAGAGGACCCCGGTGGTATTCGAATTCCTGCTTGCAGGTGTGACGAGATGCGCTCTGGGCAGTACTTGCTTCCTAGTCCCAGCTCTGTTCTTATCCAACAGACACGCAGCCTGCCCCCCTGCATCCACTTATGCAAGCCAGAAAACTGGGCACCGTGTTCTCCCTTTAGCTCCTTGCCTGTTCTGGTTCATGTCACTTTCTGTGTCGTTCTTGATCCTGGCCGCGTCCCTCCACACCCACACCATGCTGGTCCAAGCCACCGGCTCGTGGGCTCTGGCATCACGTCCTCACTGGTGTGTCTGCATCTACCTTGTCCCTCCGTTCCTCCCCTCGGCCCCTCACAACAGCCAGAGGGAATGTTTCAAGGACCCAATAAGACCCTTTCGCCCCCTCTGCTCTTCATTGGCTTCCCTCTGGCCCTAGGAGAGGACACGCCCCTCACCTGGCCCAGGTGCCGCTCACCTGCCTCTCCGGATTCCCTGTTTGCCCCCAGATCTTGCCCTCCCTGCTCAGCCTTACTGGTCCTCCCCGGCCCTTCATCCCCTCTGCTCCCTGGCCCAGGGTCTTGGCACGTGCTGCCCCCCTGGGCTGGGCAGCGTCTCCCCTCTACACACCGTCACCCCTCAGGGATGCCCTCCAGTGCCCAGTGGCCAGCGTCCTTGGCCCCAGGTCCTCCGTGGATGGCCACCCTCAAATTTGTTTTTAGGAGTTTTGCACTGAGTCACGCCCTCTGTACTAAATGAAGTTGGGAAAGGGCAGGGATTGGGCTTTGTCATGCCCGTGTTATTTTCCCTCTTATACAACCTACATCAGCCAAAGCTCTTGCGACCCACAATGATTTCTAAGAGTGAAAGGAAGCAAAACGTTTGAGGGCGCCGGAGTCCCCTGCAGTGTGAGCCTGTGTCTCCATGTTGGTGGTGGAGAAGGGAGGAGAGCGCGGGGTGAGGGGATACATCCTCCCTGAAGGCTGCAGTCAGCAGTGGTCCCCATCCACGCGCAATGCTGGATACATGGCCCCCTCTAACCATGAGCCCCTGGGGCATGTAGTGCATCTGGGCTGCGATTTGATTTTAAACCTCCAATTTGTCCTTAAACGCCTCAGCCCAACCAGAGGTGGAGGAGACCCAGGTGGTGCACAGACTAGCCCAGTGTGCCCCACGGGCTCAGGAAGCGCTTTCCCAGTATCCTCTGTCTTGGCAATTAAAATATTATAATTCGTCTTTGTGCTCTGTGATACAGAAGGGATGTAAGGGAAGAATAGTCCACTTTGGATATTAGTGTATTAGTGAAGGTGTGTGTTGGTGCTTTCACCCCACCCCCCACCCCCTATAGGTGTTGTTAGTTGCTGTCATGTTGGCACTGGCTCATGGCACCCCACATACAACAGGGCGAAGTGCTGCCCAGTCTGGTGCTGGCTTCGGGGTCATTGGTTTGCTTCTGTCCACTGGTGCCTCCACTGTGTACTGAGTGCCTTCCAACCCAGGGGCTCATCTTCCAGTGCTACACCGGACAGTATTCTGTTGCAATCCACAGGGTTTTCATTGGCTGATTTTTGGAAACAGATAGCCAGGCCTTTCTTCCTAGTCTATCTTAGTCTGGAAGCTCCTCTGAAACCTGTCCCCCATGGGTGACCCTGCTGGTATTTGAAATACTGGCAGCATAGCTTCCAGCCTCCACAGCATCCCAACTGGCAGGTAGGTGGTGGCCCCAACAGACTATATGGATAAATATATATTTTATATATATAGAGAGAGAGAGAGAGACTTTTTTCTCCATCCAGCAAGCGCATCATAGTGCTAATAACTTCCTTTATGATTTGGTGAAATGAAAACGTGATTTGTCAAGTGCAAACAGCAGCGCTGATATTATGACCAGTTTGGAATTACGTTGGCACATCAAAAATAGCCCTAAACTGCTCACATCACCTCGCATGTGGCATTTTAAAAACCAACCAGCTGATTTTTATCATTGTTGTGAATTGTTTCTACACGACAACTTAAGAGGGACGGGGTCCGACCGTTCTTCACAAGCTCCCCCGGCCCCCTGTAACCCATGGCCGGCCTGGACAGGACTCATTCCCAGCCAGCTGTACTCAACTTGGATTATAATCATCACCATTGTTTCTCTCTTTAAAAAAAAAAAATGTTTTGTTTTAGAATCGTTCAAGATTTACGGAAAAGTTGTGAAGATAGTACATTGTTGTTGCTATCAGCTGTTGTTGAGTTGGCTCCAACTCATGGCAACCTTATGGACAACAGGACATTGCCCGGTCCTGAGCCATCTTCATGAACAGCACGGGAAGACAGTACAGAGGTTCCAAGCCCCCCACACCCAGCTTTCCCTGCTATTAGCATCTTATATTAGCATGGCGCATTCGTCACAATGAATGAACCAATCCAGTTGTGTCAACTCCGACTCATGGCGACCCCATGTGTGTCAGAGTAGAACTGAGCTCCGCAGGGTTTCCAGTGGCTGGTTCTTCAGAAGCAGGTCTCCAGGCCTTTCTTCTGAGGTGGTTATGGGTGAACTCAAACCTCCGACCTTTCAGTTAGCAGCCCAGCGTGTTAACCATTTGCACCACCCAGAGTCTCCCATGAACTGACCTGTAAAACCAGAAAAACCAGCTCCTACAATTCAACATACAGCAGTGAGGATGGTGAGGTGAACCAGCAGCGCTGCTTGCAACAACGTTGCAATTAATCTCACAAAGATAATGTGGAACAAGGGAAGTGGGACACAAGGAGTACACACTGTGCCATCCTGTTTATATAAAGTGCAGAACCAGGCAGAGGAATCTATGGAGAGTGTTACCCTTTGGGGATCAGGAAGGGGCTTCTGGGAGCTGACTGCATGCGTGTGTTTCCTTAATGAGAATTAATTGAGCTGCACCCGTGTCCTTGTCTTACGTGTGGCACATCAATGACACATTTTTACAAGGAGGGAGGGGGCGGCGCTAGAACTCAGCCCTGCTTTACGCCTTCAACACCCACGGAAGATCCAGAACTTCTGTTCCAAAGGGGAAATATTTAAATAACTACGTCATTGACTCTAATCAATAGTAATTGGAATAGGTGCTTTTCTTCCCTTAAAGTGGCTGATGAATGCTGTAAGACCCCTGGACCAGCTGGCCAGGCCCAATCCTCCCATTTTCCCGCTACAAGAAGGAAGCTGGGGCTCAGAGAGGTTGCGTGATACTCCTAAGGTCACCCAGTGGTTCAGGGGCAGGAATGGGACCTGAGCTCAGGTGTCCTGACCCCAGTGCTCTCTCTCCTACCCCTACATCTAACAAAGAGGTTAGAATCTAGGGATGATTATCCTTGAAAATAGTGTTACGAGTTAATTGTGTCCCCCCAAAAGATACGTGGAACTCACAAATCCCAGTACTTGTGAATGTCACCTTATTTGGAAATAAGGTCTTTGCGCATGCAATCAAGTTAAGGTGAAAAAATACTGGGTGGGCCCTAATCCGGTCTTATACGAATGGTGTCCTGCACTGTTTTGATCACTGTTCTTTTGGGGAGGGGACGGGGGGGCAGCCATTTTAGTGGAATCTGTTATGAGTTAGATGCGCTCATGGGAGAAAATGAATGGCCCCAAAGCAAACCCTGGGCTAGTCACATTTTACATTTAATTCTGATTTTTTTTCCTTACTCCACTTTGTCCTCCCGTCCCTACCTCCTCAAAATAAAAGATTACAGTTAGTTTATACATGGGTAAAATTTAAGAAAAGAGCATAAATTAAGATCAGAATGAAAGACAAACAAAGGATGCCAAAAATGGGGCAGATGGGGGCCAGGCTGGGCCCCAGACCTGCAGTGGGCGGAGCTCACCTCGGGCTCTGGAAGCCAGACCTGCTGGTCACAGAAGCCACAGGTGGGCGGGCACTGAACATCAACCTGGCTGAGGAAAGTCTTTCCTGAAGCCACTCCCCACACGGCAGCCATGGTGATCTTTCTGCTTACATGCCCTGAGTGGCTCCCCTCACCCAGGGATGGCGCTCAGATTCCTCAGGGCCCCTGATCTGACCCCGGCTGCCTTTCAGGTCTCTTTGCCACTCTCTCCCCACTCACTCTGGCCCTTTTTCAGCTCCTGCAATTCTATAAGCTCCTGGCTGCCCCAGGGCCTTTGTATAAGCAGGCTTCTCCCCTGGAACACACTTCCCCCCACTGCCTTCTTCTCATCTTCTTGGCTTAAATGTCACCTGAGCAGAGAGACTGTCTCAAACCACTTCTTCCAACTAGGAGCATCCATTGGTACCATCAAGTAGATTTTTGACTCATAGCAACCCCATGTGACAGACTAGAAGTGCCCCATAGTGTTTTCTAGGCTGTAATCTTTATGGGAACAGATAGCCAGGTCTTTCTCTTGTGGAGCCACAGGGTGGGTTCAAACCATCAACCTTTTGTTTAGCAGCCGAGTGCTTAACCGTTGCACCACACTCCTAACACAGGTCCTTTTCCTCTATAGCCCTGGCTACACTTCCTAGTAGGTGCTTTCAATTGAGGCGTAATTTACACACAGTAAAATGCCCAGATTGTAAATGCACAGTTCAATCAGTTTTAACACAGATTCATAGTCTATGTAACATATATCCCATTAAGATAAAAAATATTTCCATCACCCCAGAAAGTGGCCATGTACCTTTTCCCAATCAACCCCCATCACCGTAAAAAAATCTTAGATATTTCTAGAACTTCATAGAACTCAGACGAGTTCTAGAACTTTATATAAATGGAACTGTACAGTCCACACAGCAAGGACTGTCTTGAGTCCAGCTTCTTGTTCTCAGCTAATGCTTTGTGTTCTTGTTTGTTGCTGAGTATATTCCATCATATGGATGTACCTCAGTTTGGGAATCTGTTCTTCTAGAAGGACACCAGGTTTTTTTCCATTGCGTGGCCATTCTAAATAAAGACACAAGGAACAAATATTTTTGTGCCCATATGTTTTTATGTCTCTTTGATAAAGTACCCAAGACTGGAATTCACTGGTCACAGGACAGAAATACGTTACCTACTTATTTAAAAACTTCCAGACCATTTTCCAAAGTGCTCATTCGATTTTCCATGCCCACCAGCAGCGTCTGAGAATCATCTTGGGATTTTTATTTGGGTGCTAACTTATTTACCATCTGCCCCCCTCCCCACTAATGTAGACTCCATAGGTGACAAGGACCCTATGTCTCATCCATCACTGAATCCTTAATGCCCAGCACAGTGTCTGGCACATAGTAGGTGTTCAGCAAGCATTTGCGAACGGAATGAAATGCCTTTACTGCAGCTTTCTGCTGCTGCTCCTCCACCAGGGACCAGCGCCTCGCTGGGCCATCATGGAGCTGGGATCACTGTTCTTTTGTGAACGTGGAGGTCATGCGAGCGGGAGGGGGGCTACCCCACGTTCACTGGGAGACGCCCTGGGGAGTGTCTGGTAACAGTGCCAGGGATTTCCTCCAGCGCTGGAACAAAAGGGAAGGAGGCCCCCAAGGGTCCTTGTAAGCATGGCCCAATTGTCTTCTTCTGAAAAAGCCCTGGGTCAGGTGTAACCAGATGTCCGCCTCCGCCAAAATAAACTCCCGGGAGGTACTTACAGAGGACCCCTGGGGGGCGTCCATGAAAAAACATTTGAACTGTAACCAGGTGAGATTACTTACTGGGTGGGTACATATAAAAGAGGGGGCATATTTGCTCAAAATGAGCACTTGGAAAAATTGATCTTGGGGCCTTCTTTTAATAATTTGCTGTAAGTTTCCTTTGTGTGTTTGGGCTACTGATGGAAGAAAATGAAATGGGTCACCTGCATACAGCAGAAAACCTGCAAATGTGTCCTCAGGAGATACCTGCTTCCCATGACCAAAGCCACGTCAGGTCATTAAATAAAACCCTTTTAAAAGAAGGGGCCTGCTGAGCATACAAAAAAGCGCTCGATTTCATTAGTCATCGGGAGATGCAAAGTGAAACCACTGCGCGATACCATCAAACACCCGCCAGAGTGGCTACAATGAAAACCACAGACGACACCAACCGTTGGCAAGGATGTGGAGCAACCGGAACCCTCACAGCCAGCTCAGGGGAATGTCAATTGGTACGTCCACTTTGGAAAACCGATGTTGTTGTTATTGTTAGCTACCACTGAGTCACGACAACCTCACATAAAATGGAAGAAAATGCTGCCCGGTCCTGCTGCATCCCCATGATGGGTTGTGGATTGGACTGTTGTGATCCATAGGGTTTTGGCTGGTTAATTTTTGGACCGAGATCACCAAGCCTTTCTTCCTAGTCTGTCTTAGTCTGGAAGCTCCACTGAAACCTGTTCAGCATCACAGCAGCACGTAAGCCTTCACTTAGACACAACCACTTAGTGGTTGCGCATGAGGTGCATTGGCTAAGAATCGAATCTGGTCTCCTGCATGAAAGGCAAGAATTCTACCACTGAGCCTCAATGCTTCACTGCCCCCTGAATACTGGGATGGATAAATAAATACATTGTTTCTATTCCCCGAATGGAACACCATAGAGCAGTGAGCCTGGTGAGGCCGAACCAGCTATGCTGCTTGCAACAATGTTGCAATGAATCTCACAAAGATAATGTGGAACAAGGTAAGCTGGAAACAGGGAGTACACGCTGTGCCATGGTGTTTGTATAAAGTGCAGAACCAGGCAGAGGAATCTATGGAGAGTGTTAACCCTTTGGGGGTCAAGAAGGGGCTTCTGGGAGCTGAGTGCATGCGTGTGTTTCCTTAATGAGAATTAATTGAGCTGCACCCGTGTCCTGGTGCACTTGTCTTATGTGTGACACGTGAATGATACATTTTCACAAGGAGGGGAGGAGGCAGCTCCAGGACCCAGCCCTGCTTTAAAAAAAAGCATTTAAACCAGGTGTGCTCGGCAGTCTTTTTTTTTTGTTTTTAGTTGTGGTAAATATTTATGTAACAAAGCATTTGTCAATCCAACAATTTTTACATGTACAATTCAGTAGCGTTGATTACGTCCATTGAGTTGTGCAACCATCACCACCACCCTTTTCCAAATGATTCCATCACCATTCACAGAGCCCCAGTGCCCCCTAAGCAATGACTCCCCATCCCCCTCCTCCCTCCTGCCCCCGATAACCACTAATAAACTCGTCTCTATACACTTGCCTGTTCTAGATCCTTCATATACATCAGATCATAAAATATTTGGCCTTTTGTGACTGACTTCTTTCGCTCAGCATCGTATTTTCAAGGTTCATGCGTGTTGTAGGATGTATATGGTACCCTAGTGTGAGCAAGAGAGAGAACGTTACTGTGTGCCTAGAATAGGGAGGAAGGCTTCCCCGGTGAGGAGGAGGGGCTGGAAGAGAGAGAGACCCAGTTCCCAGCCTCCTTATCAGAGAATGTTCTGGGCCCAAGGCCTCTGCTTAGGCTCCCAGATGGAAGACACTGAGGGAGACTGTCCTCCCAATGGCAGTCTTACAGCAGTCATCTGTTGTTACCTCCTAACCCCCACCCCACCCGCAGAGCTCAGTGGTTGCAAACAACAACCATTCTCTATCGCTTATGAGGCTACAGGTCCGCTGGGCAGTTAAGCGCAATCAGGCCAGGTTTGGCTGATCTTGCCTGGGCTCACCCATGCTCCTGCAGCCAGTAGGCAGGTCAGCTCGGGGTTGGCTAGTCTAGGATGGCCATAGTTAGTGACAGGGCGGGCTGGCTGTCAGGGTGACAGGGATGACTGAGCCGTGCGTCTCTCTTTCATCACCCAATAAGCTAGCTCAGGCTTGTTCACAGGGTAGTGGCTGAGCCCAGGAGGGAGCGCAGAGGCATGCTAGGACTCTTGAGGTGTTGTTACTTGGCTTCATTCTATTGGCCATATCACACGCCAGACTGGAGGGATGTAGAAATGCTCTCATCTCTTGATGGAGGAGCCGCAAAGTCACATGGTAGAGGGCATAGGTACTGGAAGGAGTGGGAGAGCTGTGGCCTTGTTTGCAGTCCACTAGCTTCTGATCTTCTTGACTTGATGCTATAAAAGACGTTTGAATACTAATACTTCTAATTATGTAGAACTGTATGCCAGACACTCGGGTGACCACTTCACCAAGCTCTTCTGGTTGCTCAGCATTGACCCTTATGAGGCAGGTCCTGCTCTTTCCCCATTTTACAGGAAACAGTGAAGGTCACAAGGTCAGCAAGAGCTGGGGTCAGGGTTCAAATCCCTGCAGTGGGACCACCCACTTAGCAGCACTCCAGGCCAGCTCTCAGAGGGATGCAAGAAGAATAAGACATGTGTAGGGCTGGGACCACGGGCTTCTCTCAGCCTTTCCCTTAAAAAATACCACCGAGAAATTGGAAGCTCCATTTGGGGACTGCTGTGGTTGCCTTTAAGGGGCCCTGGTGGCTCAGTGGTTAAGAGCTTGGCTGCTAACCAAAAGTTCGAATCCACCAGCCACTCCTTGGAAACCCTATGGAGCAGTTCTACTCTGTCCTATAGGGTTACTATGAGTTGAAATTGACTCGAGGGCAACGGGTTTTCAGGTGGCACAGTGGTTAAGTGTGTGGCTGCTAACCAGCTGAAATGTCAGCAGTTCAAACCCATCAGCCACTCCGAGGGAGGAAGATGTGGCAGTCTGCTTCCGTAAAGATTACAGCCTAGGAAACCTTGTGGGGGCAATTCTACTCTGTCCTATAGGGTCACTATGAGTAGGAATCAATGGCAACGGGTTTGGTGATTTTTTTTTTTTTTTTTTTTTTGGTGATTTCTTTCAGGCTCAGCAAACCATCTTCCACAGAATCTCCCAGCGCTACAGGGATGGGTTTAGCAGGGTGATCCCAAGTGGGGCTGACTTTCAGTGGTGTGTCTGTGAACAGACCTGGACTTGTGGAATTGGAATGGCTGACACTAGAAGTCTCATCATGCATAAATTATGAATTGGTATTGTTAGGTGTCGTCGAGTCTATTCTGACTCATTGTGACTCTATAGCACGGGGCAGAACTACCCTACCCCATAGGGTTTTCTTGGCTGTAATCTTAATGGAGCAGATCGACAGGTCTTTCTCCTGCAGAGCAGCTGGGTGGGTTTGAACCGCCAACGTTTCAGTTAGCAGTCGATCACTTAACTTGTGCCACCAAGGCTGTTTAAATTTACTCCTTACAGCATCCTCGGAAACCATTATCCTAGAGGTATAGAAACTGCAGTTCAGAGAGGTCAAGTGACTTGGCAAAGGTCACACTGCTTGTGCTAATCTCTCAGAGCACAAGGCTGCTTCAACTTTCAGTGAAAAAAAGAAACTGGCATGCTGTCCTGGCTTCTTCTAGGACGCGTCTGTGAGGAATTCCTCTGGTTTGAAATCTGCACTTCTCTACGGACTCAGCCAAACACGGCCTTACTGTTGATCTTCAGATGTATATTTTTAGTGTGAGGTGGGTTGTGTTTATTTTTTTAATGACTAGCTAAATGAAGTTTCTATAAATAAAGCCATGGCTTTTCCTCCTTCTGGTTTTATTTCCTGTGCAAAATGCACACGTGAATCGACCCATCAGATGCGCTCACGGGCCCCTAAGAATTCAAAGGGGAAAATTTGCATATGGACACCAAAGAGGTGGTTTAAGCACCTTGCAGAGAGCGTCCATCCTGTCTGAGGGTGCACTGCAAAAGTTCTTCATGATAAGTATGCAAAGAGGCTACCGATTAACGGCGTGTTTCTCTTTTAATGGAAAACAATCCATTTTTTGCAATGATGACAATTGCAGGTCAAGGGACAAAGCCATGTCTATTTTCAACCTGTAAAAGTTTGCCCCAGTGTGGGATTATAAAGCACTGAAGCTGTCTGAGTTCCTGGAGTCCAAGTATTTGAGGCCAGACCCAAAAGTGTTCCCCACCTGATGCCGGGCCTCTGAGCCACACTGGAAGCCGTGGCCCCTGAAGACACCACGCTAGCTCCTGAACTGACGACCGTGGGGGCGTGATGGTCACTGGCTGTGCACCCAATTACAAAACCAAAGACCATGTTCCTGGAAACAAAACTGTGCCCTTGACCTTTCCAGTCCTGTTGTTAGCTGGCTCCGACTCATGGAGACCCATGTACAACAGAAGGAAATGTTGCCCAGTCCTGCGCTATCTTCACGATTGTTGTCGTATTTGAGTGCATTGCTTTGGCTGTGTGTCCATCCATCTCACGGAGGGTTTCCCTCGTCTTCACTGACCCTCTACTTTACCAACCATGATATCTTTTCCCAGCTGGTCAGAAGGGTCCCAGCTCTTTTCTGATGATATGTCAAAAGCAATCAAGCCAAAGTCTCGCTCATCCTCACTTCTAAGGAACCTTCTTGTTATATTTCTTCTAAGACTTACTTGGATGGAAATTCAGTTCTTGCTTAAATGGAAATGAGCATGTTGACAAACTCTGGTCCCTAAACGTGTCTACCTGTCCCCTCAGTTATCTCAGAGGTATTGACGCCCACCTCCACCTAAAGGCTGCTTCTCCACCCGGGCAGAGTAGCAGGGGCAGATCTGATTTGATACCGAAGCATTCACCCGTCCAAGCATGTGTCCCAATTCTCAACCTTCTTCTGCCCCTCCCACCATCAGATTTGATCCTTCCTGCCTTCTTCCTGCCTACATCGGTCTCTCCTGTCTTAAGCCTTGCCCAGCTCCCTCACACGAGCTTGCTGGTCTGTGTCCAGCCTGGGCTGAGCACTGCCATGTCTACCGTCCACCTCTCAGGTAGTCCAGCCCATGCCTCGCTTTCAAAAAGGACTTGAAGAACTTGCTGATGAAGATCAAAGGCTATAGCCATCAGTATGGATTATACCTCAACATAAAAAAAAAACAAAAATCCTCACAACTGGACCTATAAGCAACATCATGGTAAACAAAGAAAATATTGAAGTTATCCAGGATTTCATTTTACTTGGATCCACAGTCAATGCCAATGGAACCAGCAGTCAAGAAATCAAAAGACACGTTGCGTTGGGCAAATGTGCTGAAAAAAAAACCTCTTTAAAGTGTTGAAAAGCAAAGATGTCACTTTGAGGACTAAGGTGCACCTGACCTAAGCCATGGTATTTTCAATCGCCTCATATGCATGCAAAAGCTGGGCAACGAATAAGGAAGACCCAAGAAGGATTGATGCATTCAAATTATGGTGCTGGCGAAGAGTGTTCAATATACCATGGACTGCCAGAAGAATGAATAAATCTGTCTTGGAAGAAGTACAGCCAGTGTGCTCCTTGGAGCCGAAGACGGTGAGGCTTCGTCTCATGTGTGTACTTTGGACATGTTATCAGGAGGGACCAGCCCCTGGAGAAGGACATCATGCTTGGTAAAGTAGAGGGTCAGCGAAAAAGAGGAAGACCGTCAATGAGATGGATTGACACGGTGGCTGCAACAATGGGCTCAAGCATAAGGACTATCATGAGGATGGTGCAGGGCCAGGCAGTGTTTCATTTTGTTGTACCCAGGGTCACTATGAGTTGGAACCTAACAACAACAACAGCAATGCCTCACTTGCCCACCTGCCTCCTCTCAGGCTGGGCTTTTGCCCCTCCCCTGGGCCTGACCTTTGTCATGGATCCTGATCCCTGAAGAGCCTACAGCTCTTTTTTCAAAAACGTGATATTTTCCTTTGTCTTTGGCATCATGTCCTTTCAACTGCTTCAACTTTCCCTTCAACTTTGAACGAAGCAAATGCCCTTTAGATTTGGTGGCATGTGATAGTCGTGTGTGACAGCTTACAAAGGGGGACCGTGCCGTCCCCAAGCACCATCTTGGTCACTGTGTGAAGTGGGAGAGGTGCTGCCTGGGAGGTCCCCCGCCCCTCAGGGAGTGGGGGCCTCTCCTGGCCTCCGCGGGCGCAGAGGCACCGGGCCCGCAGAATCACATTTTACTTGGATCCACAATCAACACCCATGGGAGTAGCAGTCGAGAAATCAACCGATGCAATGCATTGGGCAAACCCGCTTCAAAAGACTTCTAAACTCTCGCCGGGGTCCATGCGCCCTGCACATTGGAGCCAGGGGGCATCAGGGACACCCCACGAGTGAAAGCGAGGAATCGGAGGAACAAGCATGGCCCGGCCACTGAGTCTCCCCTGAGATGAGATCAGCATTCGGTCTGAGTGCCCAGACAGTTTTCTTGGGGCCAAACACCACAGGCGTCCCTGACGCGCACTCAGATGTCTGGAGCTGTGGCGCCGCTTTTCCCCTCTGGGATCTTGGCTGGCTTTTTTGTTGTTTCTTTCTCTTTGCACCCGGCAGAACTCACCCCCGACTGGGAACCCAAAGAACCAGAAAGCACCGTGGGGGCAGCCTCCTGTGTCGCTGAGCAGGAGTTGGGACAAGCAGGAGCCCTCTGACCGGGAGGCCCTATGTGCCCCGGAGCCCTTCAGAGCGGGATGTTGCTGAGTTCTTTCTGAACATCCTTGAGCGCGGTTGATGTTGTTAGTTGCCATTGAGCTGATTCCGACTCATGGTGACCCCGTGCGTGCAGAGTAGAACAGTGCTCCATAGAATTTTCAACGGCTGTGACGTTCAGAAGCAGATCGCCAGGCCTTTCTTCGGAGGCACCTTTGGGTGGGTTCAAACCGCCAACCTTTTGGCTAATAGTCGAGCACTGACTGTTTGCAGCGCCCAGGGACCCCCTGAGCTTGGTCGCCTAGGGTGAAGTGTCTCTCAGGGGAGACAGTACCGGCTCATCAGAACAGTCACCGAGAACTCAGGGCACAGGTGAGTCCTGCCTGGTGGTGGCTCTAGAAGGGACACCTTGTCTGGCCACACTTAGGGAAATAGCAGGGTGTACGGTGGTTAAAAGCGAGGTGCTGCTGCTCCTCAGGTTGACCTGGACAAGTCACCCAGCCCCCCTGTGCCTCAGTCTCCCCAAGAGTAAAATGGGATCAGATAGCACTCACCTTGTAGGGTTGTCACACAGATGAAGTGAGTTAAGATAAGTAAGCTCCATAACTCTGGCTGTTATTGTTATTTTCTTTGGTAACAGCGGGAAATCCCTGCTCGCCTGCCCGCCCTCCAGAAGGAGAGCTGGGAGCAAGTTCAGGGGCGCCCACGGACTCAAGTCTTAACAACGATTCCTTAAAAGTTTGGGCAATGCATTTCATACCTGTTTTTACCCCTTAGGGGGGAGCTTGTCTCAGCCACATAGCCCAGGCACACCCATTGTTCCCCTACGAACCCCAAAATCCTCCCACCCACTTACCCAGCGTTGCTTCTTTGGGTCTGCTGGGTTGGAGAGTGTCTTAGCCACTCCCAATAGCAAAATGTCTTAGTCCATGTTCTGTAGGTAAGTATAGAGCGAGAGTGAGAGAGAGATTTACTTCAAGGAATTGGCTCATGGGATGGTGGGGGACTGGCAAGTCCAAAATCCTTAGGTCAGGTGACAGGAAGAGTAAGTTCTGCCAGAATGTCTGTTTATAGTCTGGAGGCAGAACACACTCTAGGATTGCTGTCAGTTACCATTGAGTGGATTCCGACTGCTGGCGATCCCGTGTTTGCGGAGTCGAACTGTGCTCCATCGAGCTTTCCAGGCTGTGACCTTTTGGAAGCAGATCACCAGGCCTGTCTTCCGAGGTGCCTCTGGGTGAGTTCCGACCACCAACTATTCAACTAGTAGTCGAGCACTTAGTGGTTTGCACAACCCAGGGACTTCTGTGCCCTAGGGAAACTCCCTTTATAAGGCCTTCAACTGATTGGACGAGGCCCACTACCTTATAGACGGTGATCTGCTCTACTTGAGGCTGACTGACCTAATCACATGTAGCTTCTTCCTAACAGCAGGCTTTGGGCCATGCAGGCAGGGCTTTGTAAACTAGGCCAGACGTCTGGGGCCCACCCCACCTCTGCCTGTCTCACCCTGCAGTTGATAGAGAAGCATCCCTCTGGGTTCTGCTACCTGAAGTCACTGTCTTGGCAAGGGCCAGCTGCCCACACCCCCAGGGTACAAGGACCAGAATCTTCTCACACTGCCCATGTGGTGCTGGCAAATGTCCTTTATCCATTTTCAGTAACCCCCCCACCCCCGCTTTTTTTTACTCCTTCTAAGGTCTCGAGTAGACATTCTAAGGCAATAAATACATCACAGTTAGAAGTATTTTCTAGATGTTTCCAAACTTTAGCACTTTAAAAACATAAATATTTAAAGAAGTCACCATTCACCTCTTTGATGAAAGCCTCAGGAATGTATTGTTAGTCACTCACTTCCTAAATATCAGCAGGGCACTGACTGCTGACTCATGCATCCAGCATTCATGCACCTCAAAGACTCAGATGGTTATAAAGACACGGTTGTTGTAAGCAGAATTGTTGCTTGTTGGAGATACACTTACCCAGATTGATAGCCACTCATCCATCCATTGGTTCACCCATCCATCCATCCATCTATCCATTCATCATCCATCCATTTGTCTATCCATCCATCATCCATCCATTTGTCTATCCATCCATCAATCATCTATCCATCCAGCCATTGGTTCACCCATCCATCCATCTATCCATTTATCATCCATCCATTTGTCTATCCATCCATCTATCTATCATCTATCCATCCATCTGTTGGTTCACCCGTCCATCCATCTGTCTATCCATTTATCATCCATCCATTTGTCTATCCATCCATCCATCATCTATCCATCCATCTGTTGGTTCATCCATCCATCCATCTATCCATCCATCCATCCATTCACCATCCATGTCTAATTTCATGAAAGGCACAAATGCCTCCTTTCATTTATAGTTTTTCTGCCTACTCTCCAACTCTTTTGTCTTTTCCTTGTTTCACTCTTAGAGCCATTATGGGGTTTCTGTTCTTGTTGTTATTTTCTGAAGTCTTAAAATTCTCAAACCAAGGAGAAAAAATAAACAGTTGTCAAAAGTCAACTCTGACTCATGGTGACCCCATGTATGTCAGAATACAACTGTGCTCCATAGGGTTTTCAATGACTGATTTTTCAGAAGAAGTTTGCCAGGCCTTTCTTCTGAGGTGCTTCTGGGTGGACTCAAACCTCCAACTTTCAGTGAGCAGCTGAGTGCTTAACTATTTGCACCATCCAAGGACTCCAGAAGCCAAGGAGGAAGGCAGGTTAAATCAAGTGAAGCAATTTCTTGCCATCGTCCCTTCCCAGTCACTGGATAGTTATTTATTGAGGCTCTACTATGTACAAGGCATATTTGGAAAATCCAGGCATCTAAGACATGCCCGCTTCCCTCGGGGAAGGGGGTCTTATAATCCAGAGAGGGGCCAGGATATGGCCCAGCAGAAGCTCAGCATCATCATAAGAACCGCTGTGCTGGGTGTGTTCACTGACACCCTGGAGATAACAAGACCCCTAGGCAGAGGGGTCAAGAAGACCAGGCTCATGGTGCTTCCAAGGGTGGGGTGGACCTCACCTTTTTTTGACCATTTGCTGAGCTGGCTCTGACTCTGGCTGCAGATGATGCCTTGCCAAAGCTTCCCACATTGCTGACTCAGCCATTGGGGAGCACTGTGCTAAATGCTGCTGCTCCTGCCCTCTACTTCCCACAGGCAAGACCACAGCATCCGAAGGTACCACAGGCTTGCGACTCCCTGATATCTCCAGCATCCTGTAACCTTCTGAGCACCAGGACACAGAAGGTCCTGGGAGAAGGTCAAGGCAGGGTCCACCTTGACCCACACGGAGAGGTTATGAGAAGTATCCAAAGTCAAATAGCTTTGAGGATCCTTAGGCTGACACAGTCCCTCCTCCCCTTTTAGGGGCAGCAAGAGAGTGACAGAACGTTCACCAGGAGCCCTCTGCTCCGGCTGACCTCAGCAATGATAACGCCTCAGGGGATGAACAGTTGCACTTCACCTCTTTTTCAATTTGCATCTTAACAAAAGTGCAACCAAACCCAATCCGTTGCCGTCGAGTCCGTTCTGACTCACGGTGGCCCCACGTGCTACACGGTAGAACTCAGCTCCATAGGGTTTTCTTGGCTGTCATCTTTATGGAAGCAGATCGCCAGGCCTTTCTTCCGCAGTGCTACTGGGTAGGTTTGAATCGCCAATCTTTCAGTTAGTAGGCAAGAACCATTTTGGGCCACCCAGACATCTAGCAAAAGAGCAGTGAAGCTGAAGTACCTAGAACAGGCGAATGTATAGAGATGACAGTTTAATAGTGGTGACTGGGAGCAGGAGGCAGGGAAAAGCGGGGAGTCGTTGTATAGCAAGCGTTAGTTTCTGTTTATGGTGGTGGAAAATTTGGCATCGGATCCTGGCGATGGTTGCACATGATCGATGTCATTGCTGCCACTGAATTATACACATGAAAAATTCTTGACTTGCAAAGGTTGTGTTAATTGCATTTTTACAACAATAATAAATTTCTTAAAACAGTCTAAAAAAAAGAAAAACCCATTGCCATAGAGTCGATTCCAACTCATAGCCACCCTATAGGACAGAGTAGGACCGCCCCATGGCGTTTCCAAGGAGCGGCCAGTGGATTTGAACTGCCGACCTTTTGGTTAGCAGCCGAGCTCTTAACCAGCACTCCTTAAAAAAAAAAAAAAAAAAAAAATGCAGTGACATTTCCAAGTGCACTCCAGGGAGTGCACGCAGGGACAGATATTGTGGTTGCTTGCCTGTGCCGTTGACCCTGGATTTGGAGGCAGAGAGAGCGTGAGGCGGTTCGAGGCCCCCGTCCTCTGCCCCACTTTGGTCATTTGACTTGGATCCAGGGACTGAGGCAGCCCTGGATGCCAAGGACGGGAAATTGCATCGAGGGAGAATAAGTAGGATGTTGTTCAGCCCCTGCTCGGCTGCTCTCGTGCCTGGGAGCCCCTGAGAGGGCTGGGGGGTATCTGGGCGACAGCCTCATTTGTCTTCCTGCCTGCGATGCTGGGCAGGGAGGAACAGAAGGAGGTCACCACGCAGGCCAGGCCCCGGGGTGGAGCAGGGGACTTGCCTCAGCTAGCCGTGCTGTGGACACTTGCCGGAGGGCAGTGGGTGGAGACAAGGCCTCTGCCACATCTCAGTAATAATAATAAACTGTCGCCCCTGGCCTCCACCTGGAGCACCAGCCGTCCGCCCCTGGGCATTCTCTGCTGGCTTCAGGTTTCCGCCTGGCGTCGGTCACCGCCCTCACACGCTCTTTCCCTTATTTCTCTTTTCTCCCCAGTCTTTCTTCTCCACTAGAATGGGAGCTACTGGGGGCAAGGATTTCTGTCTGTCTTGCTCACTGCTTGTTCCCTAGAAAGGTGCCT
This sequence comes from Trichechus manatus latirostris, assembly GCF_000243295.1. Taxonomy (NCBI): domain Eukaryota; kingdom Metazoa; phylum Chordata; class Mammalia; order Sirenia; family Trichechidae; genus Trichechus; species Trichechus manatus. The sequence goes on along the minus strand of NW_004444049.1, from coordinate 1,692,327 downwards.
GACACATGCCGTTGTTGTTGTTGTTAGATGCCATCAAGTCGCTTCGGACTCGTAGAGACCCTAGGTACAACAGAACGAAGCATCACCCGGTCCCGAGCCATCCCCACAGGCGGCTGTGGATCTGACTATTTTCAGCCACTGGCTGTTTTTCAGAAGCAGCTTGCCAGGCACAGGACTGGGCACGTTTTGTTCTGCTGCACCTGGGTCACCATGAATGGCAGCAGACAACAGCAGCTTCTTCCGGAGACATGGGTGATTGGTGCTTCCTCGTGGGGAGCGGGCTGTGGATGAGTCTTGGCCCTTGAGCAGCGAGTGGAGGTGATGGGGCCACGTCTGAGCTGGAGCACCTCACGGCTGCTGCTAGGCCCTCTGGCACATTCTCTTCCTCCAGCCCAGTGCCCAGCATGTTTGGGACGGTGGCTGCCCCTCTGCCTGGACCCTAGGTGATGCCAGTGGACAGAGGCCCCTGCCCAGTGGGCTGCATGTGGAGCATGAGCAAGAAGGAAAGGGTGGTTAGAAGCCATGAGACCTGGGGCCTGTTTGTCACTCTGTCACGACCTGGCCAGTCTTATCTGTGCCCCAGGGTCACCGAGAGGCTCTGGGCTCGCAGGGAGCTTGTCCTGAGTCATGCTGACCAGAGGCCGGGCATTAATTATGCATTTGGTCTCTGTTGGGAATACTTATTGAGGGCTTGCTAAGTGCTGGGCCCCCACTAAGCCTTGAGGATATGCCGTAAATAAGGCCGCTGTGGTCCCTGCCGCGCAGGAGCTTTATCCCAGCCCGGCATGCACCTAGAGCCCAGGGAATTTTTAGAACGCTGGTGTAAGAAGTGTGGAGGAGCCCATGGTGTGGTTCCAGTGTGTGGTCGGGAGACCTGTCCTCGCCTGGGACCTGGGAGGGCTTCTTGGAGGAAGTGGCCCACTCACGCCTTTATTCATTAGGCAGAGATGTATTGGGAGCCTGTTTGGAGCCAGACACAGGTTGGTGCAGTAGGAAGTTCGCAGTGACCAAAAGAGACGGTGGAGCTTGGGCCCAGGAAGTAAGATGGAAGGGCAAGCACACAAGATGCATGCATGAGATGTGAGGAGGGAGCGGTGTTCCCAGGAGAATAAAGTAGGGAAACCACCGTGGAGGGGGAGGACCCCAGGTAGTAGAGGAGGGAAGGGCTGTGTCGGCCAGGGCTCTCCAGAGAAACAAGGCCAGTTGGACCTAGAGATCATATATATCATGTATCAGATATATATGTATGTATATAAGGATCTGCAGATGACACAACCTTGCTTGCTAAAAGTCAAGAGGACTTGAAGCACTTACTGATGAAGATCAAAGACCACAGCCTTCAGTATGGATTACATCTCAACATAAAGAAAACAAAGATCCTCACAACTGGACCAATAAGCAACATCATGATAAATGGAGAAAAGATTGAAGTTGTCAAGGATTTCATTTTACTTGGATCCACAATCAGCAACCATGGAAACAGCAGTCAAGAAATCAAAAGACGCATTGCATGGGGCAAATCTGCTGCAAAAGATCTCTTGAAAGTGTTGAAAAGCAAAGATGTTACCCTGAAGACGAAGGTGCGCCTGATCCAAGCCATGGTGTTTTCAATCGCCTCATATGCATGTGAAAGCTGGACGATGTAAGGAAGACTGAAGAAGAACTGACACTTTTAAATTGTGGTGTTGGCGAACAATATTGAATATACCGTGGACTGCCAAAAGAACAAACAAATCTGTCTTAGAAGAAGTACAACCAGAATGCTCCTTAGAAGCAAGGATGGCGAAACTACATCTCACGTACTTTGGACATGTTCTCAGGAAGGACCAGTCCCTGGAGAAGGGCATCATGCTTGGTAAAGTAGAGGGTCAGTGAAAAAGAGGAAGACCCTCAACAAGATGGATTGACACAGTGGCTGCAACAATGGGCTCAAGCATAACGATTGTGAGGATGGCGCAGGACTGGGCAGTGTTTCGTTCTGTTGTACACAGGGTCGCTGTGAGTCAGAACCAACTAAATGGCACCTAACGACAACAATATAACGATCTGCTTCTTCAAAGATTAACCCATCTCTGTTGAGTCAATTCTGACTCAGAGCCACCCTATAGGACAGAGTATAACTGCCACATATTTTCTAAGGCTGTAATCTTCAAAGGAGCAGACTGTCACATTTTTCTCCCTTTTGGTTAGCAGCTGAGCGCTTAACCACTGAGCCACCAGTGCTCCTTCTGTAAAGATTACAACCTAGGAAACCCTATGAGGCAGTTCTACTCTGTCATGTGGGGTTGCTGTGAGTCGGAAATCGACTCAACACCAAACGACATTTTCTTTTCCCCCCAAGAATTGGCTTATGAGATCCTGGCAGCTGGCAAGTTCAAAGGTTGTGGATGGCGCAGTCTTGAGTCTGAAATTAGTCTCGCATGCTGGCAGGCGGTAAACCCAGCAGTTGGCACTGTAGTCTTGAGGCAGAATTTCTTCTTCTCCAAGAAACCTCAGCTTTTGCTTTAAAGGCCTTCCACTGATTGAATCAGGCCCACCCACATTATGGAGGGTGATCTACTTTACTTAGAGTCAACTGACTGTAGGTATTCACCATACCTACAAACTACCCTCACAGCAAAACCTTTTTGCTTGAATAACTGGGTACTATCGCCTAGCCCTGGTGGTGCAGTTGTTAAGAGCTCAGCTGCTAACCAAAGGTCGGCAGTCAAAATCTACCAGGCATTTCTTGGAAACCCCATGGGGCAGTTCTACTCTGTCCTATAGGATCGCTATGAGTTGGAATCAACTCGACAGCAATGGGTTTGGTTTCTGGATGGCCTAGCCAAGCTGACTCATAAAACTGACCATCACAGGCCCCATTCTTTGCCCTCGCCGCCCCCCGCCCCTCTGATCTGCTCTCCAGGTGTGCTAGAACCAGCTTATACCAGCTCCCACCTGTTCACAAAAGCCAGCTGTACACATCTCTTCCCAACTCTTCCCTCAGTGACATCACTCTGGTAGCTTGAAATTGGCCTTGGTGGGAGTCCCTGGGTGGTACAAACAGTTCATCATTTGGCTGCTAACTGACTGGATCAGGCTCACCAACATTATGGAGGTTTGAGTCTGCCCAGAGGTACCTTGAAAGAAAGACATAGCAATCTACTTCTGAAAAATTGGCTACTGAAAACCCTATAGAGCATAGTGCTATTCTGACACATGTGGGGTCACCATGAGTCAGAATTAACTCAATGGCAACCGGTTTGGTTTTGGGGTTTTGGGGAGTATTCATACCACTGTTGGACATACTGTAAGCCAGGTTTGCTTGGTTTGGTTTCCCAGCCCTGGTTTACCTGCCACCACTGCCTGCAGCTGATTCTTCCCAGGACAGGCCCCATGACTTGCTAATCACTCTGGGATCACAGAAGCCCTTCCAGCCATGTGTAGTCACAAATGGTGGTCTCAGGTAGATAATTAAATCACTGAAAAGCGCCATTTCTCCCCTCCACCAGCCCAGTTGGCTCGAGGCCTCAGTGTGGGGAGGGGGTGGGTGCTTCAGTCTCTGCTTTTCCTGCTTCTGCCTCTCTCCCCTCTCCCCACCTCCCCCCGCCCCGGCTTCTAGGCCCCCTCGGCCCCTCCAGTACCAGGGGTGGGGAGACAGACGGCTGAGGGGCAGGGGGCTCGCTCAGCAGAGCCCAGTGCCACCTGGCTAGGCTGTCTTCCCGGCTGGGGTAGGCATTTGAAGCCGACTCTTACAAGAGTACTTTGTAGGTGGTCTGGACTCCGATGGCTTGAGAGTATCCAGCTTAGACCCCCTAAGACACAGAGTCCCCTCACTCCTGGCAGGGAGCCTCTTGGCCCTCTTACTATGAAACCAGCCAAGGCTGGCCCCCCTCCCCAGGGCCAACCTCCAGTGCAGGGGAAAACTCTTCCACTGCTGTCCCAGTGGTTGCTGGGGGCCTTTCCCACTCAGCACAGCCCCTTGTTTGCTGCCCAGGCCCCTTCAGCAGCCCCTTGCAGGGGACGCCTCAAGACGTGGGCCAGATGTAGGGAGCCCCCTCCCCCAACTCGGGACTCGGGACTCGAGCCAAGCTCCCAGGGGGTTTCCTGGAGTTTCTTGCCAGCCTGAAGGCAGGGAAGTGCCTGGGGAGGAATAGAGACGCCACCTCATGCAAACAACCTTCCCCAAAGAAATCCTCTCCCCTTCCCACTCAAACGTCAGCCCTTGTCTCTCCTGAGGACAGTGTTCAGCTAAGGCCCCCAGATGGGTGCTCGTCACCTCCTTGGTGCATCTCATGGAGGTGGCCCAGCACTGTGCTCTGCTGGGGTCTTGTGAGTTCTCAGCCAAAACTGAATCCCCTAGAGTCCCATTTAGCATCCTGTTTTTACAGCGCGTGCCTACGGCTGTGGTGTAAATACTCCTACTATGGCTGGTTGCAAACCACCAATGCAACGGCCACTTCAGAGTTTCAAACAGGCTCTGTTATTATGCAGACCTCCAGGAAGGGTGCAGGGTGCTGGGGGTGGGTATGCCCTGTGAGACATTGTAGGGAGGGGGTCATAGGAAGCCTCTCAGATAAAGCGATGCCTGAGCAGAGACCTGGAGGCAGAAGCAAAAGTCATTAACCTAAATCCAGAAATAGCCACAGAAACAAATTATCATTCTTCATGCATTAGAAAACTTGACTGCTCAAAGGAGATGACACGTAGCTCAATTAAAAAAAAAAAAAAGGCTGGTAAAAGGGGAAAGATTTACATGATCTGAAGAGAAAGAATTCACTTGAATTATACAAGTGAAAATGGAAGTGTTGGATTGGCAAATGTCATGTTACCTACATTTTTACAACAATAAAATTAAAACTGGCTAGGCTATTATTAATACTCTTATAGTATAATTATTATTAGCAGTTGTTGTTATTATTGTTAGTTGCTATCATGGATTGAATTGTGTCCCCACAAAAAAATTATGTGGGAGCCCTAACCCCTGTACCTGTAAATGTGATCCTGTTTGGAAATAGGAGTCCTCTCTATGTTATGGATTGAATTGTGCCCCCCAAAAAATATGTGTCAACTTGGCTAGGCCATGACTCCCAGTATTGTGTGGTTGTCCACCATTTTGTGATCTGATGTGATTATCCCATGTGCTGTAAATCCTAACCTCTATGCTGTTAATGATGCAGGATTCGAGGCAGTTATGTTAATGAGGCAGGACTCAATCTACAGGATTAAGTTGTATCTTGAGTCAATCTCTTTTGAGCTATAAAAGGGAGAATCCAGCAGAGAGACAGAGGGACCTCATTACCACCAAGAATGAAGAACCAGGAGCAGAGCGTGTCCTTTGGACCCGGGGTCCCTATGCTGAGAAGCTCCTAGACCAGGGGAAGATTGATGACAAGGACCTTCCTCAGAGCCGACAGAGACAGAAAGCCTGCCCCTGGAGCTGGCACCCCAAATTTGGACTTCTAGCCTCCTAGACTGTTAGAGAATAAATTTCCACTTGTGGTGTTTCTGTTATGGCAGCCCTAGAGAACTAAGACAGTTGCCATCTAGGTCACGACAACTCCATGCACAGTAGAAGACAGCGTCTCCTGGTCCTTTGCCATCTTCAGGATCATGGGCGTGCTCAAGTCCATTGCCTCAGTCACTGTGTATTTTGAGTGTCTTCCAACCTAAGGGGCTCATCTTCCAGAACTATATCAGACAACATTCTGTTGGGTTCCCTAGGGTTTTCATTAGCTAATTTTCAGAAGTAGATGGCCTGGCCTTTCTTGCTAGACTGTCTGGTCTGGAAGCTCCACTGAAACCTGTCCACCACGGGTAACCCTGCATATTTGAAAAGCCATTGGTGTAGCTTCTGGTATCACAGCAACACACAAGCCGACACAGTACGACAATCTGGAAGACGGGGGCGGATTGCCAACAGTAATAACTCTTATTTTTGAGTGGTCTCTTAGAGCCAGGCATAGTGCTGAGCGCTTTCTTCACAAGTAGGTCAAGAATTAGCATGAGGACCTGTGGGAATCAGTATTTATGTTTCAGAGAAGTAAAATGGCTTACCCAAACTCACTCAGCTGCTAAGAAGCAGAGCACGGACTCGACCTTGGTCTTGCTGACTCTTGAGTTCATGTTGTAATCATCATGTCACGCAAAATTATCTGGGAAAGGAAAAATATCGAGCTGTAAAAAGTGAAAGAAAAATGATGGAGCTTTCAAATATGCCAGATGATGACTTCATGACCCCGCACGTTATTGTAAATTCCAGGCATCGATTTATTCATTGATTCAGTAAATATTTATTCGGTCTCACTGTAGGTGAGAGAAAAGGAGCCCTGGTGGCACAGTGGTTAAGCACTCGGCTGCTAACCAAAAGGTTGGCAGTCTGAACCCACCAGCTGCTAGGTGGCAGAAAGATGTGGCGGTGTGCTTCCATAAAGATTACAGCCTTGGAAACCCCATGGAACAGTTCTACTCTGTCCTATGGGGTTGCTATGAGTTGGAATCGACTCAACGGCAACAGGTTTGGTTTTTTTTGGTTGGTTTGGTACGTGAGAAACGCGATAGTTCTGGGTGCCGTTTAGACCTGTATTTTAAGTCCCCCTCTCCTTTTTTTAATTTTGAACTATATATAAATTTTCATTTTTAGAATCAGGTTTTTTATTTTTTTAGCTCTGTCAGAAGAGATTAAACAGAGTCAGAATTGGAAAATAAAGTATATTTTAAAATAAACCATGGACTTGGTCCACAGGCTCCCCGGAACCTGTGTCCGTGTAAAGCAGCCTCATTATTTTTAACGTATCCGTTTCCCTGGCCCTGTCTTCTTCCTTTTTCCCATGTTCGTCGTCTGAGAAAGCCCAGCAGTGAGACTGATTAACCATGAGCCGGAGGCCGCTCGAGGCCTTGGGAGCCAGGCGCCGCCCGGAGGACCCCTGAGACGAGAAGTCAGGCCCCTGGAACATCGGGACCCCCAGCCTGCGCCGTCCCACTGCGTCTGCTTCCCTCCGCGGTTTCAGACTTTGAAAGCCAAGGGCATGTGAACTGCATCTGAAAAAGAGTACAAGAGTATTTTAGAAGCCAGCTTTTGGCACATGAGCACCTGCTCCCCAAATGTCAGGAAAAAGGAGGAGTCAGCAGAAGAGCAAGGTGGGCTGCTGACCGAGACAGTGCTGCTCTGCTTCAGAAAAACAGCCCCTACCCACTGCTCCCCACCGCCTGTCCCTTTGAAGCAGAACTTGAGAGGAACGCGGGGTTTTCCAGGACAGGTCCAAGTGGGCCTCTGGGGTAGTTGTCCTCTGGAGCTCATTAAAATTGGGTTCATTTGTCTCCTTTGGCCTCTTTAACTGAAAGACCCCCGTGAGGGAGGGACTTCCTCTGAGCCCCCCACCCCCAGCTCTCATAACAGGGCCGACACATAGTTGTTGTTGCTGGGTACAGTCGAGTCATTTTCAACTCATAGCAACTTCGTGTGACAGAACCGAACTGCCCCATAGGGTGTTCTAGGCTGGAATCTTTACGGGAGCAGATCGCCAGGTCTTTCTTTCATGCAGCCACTGGGTGGGTTTGAACCATCAACTTTTTGGTTAGCAGCCGAGCACTGAAGCATTGTGTTATCAGAGCTCCTTCTGGGCACACAGTAGGTGCTCAGTAAATATTTTTGAATGAATGAATGCATTAGTGAATGAATGAATTGGAAGGGGCCCTACAGACCCACTCCATCCCCCACCCCAAGTTCGGACGAGTTCATGCTTAGTGGGTGTGGGCAGAATAATGTTCCCCAAAGTGTCTATGTCCTAATCCCCAGAACCTGGAATACTTCAGGTTGCATGGCAAAGGGGGATTAAAGTTGCAGATCAAATGAAGTTCACTAATCAGCTGCCCTGGAGATGGGGGGATGATCCTGGATGATCTAAGTGAGCCCCATCTAATCACCAGTTGCCATGGCGTTGACTCTGACTCATGGCAACCCCATGTATCAGAGTAGAACTGTGCTCCATAAGGTTTTCAGCGGCTGCTTTTTTGGAAGTAGGTGGCCAGGCTTTTCTTCCGAGGTGCCTCTGGGTGGACTCAAACCTCCAACCTTTCATTTGGTAGCCAAGTGTGTTCACCGTTTGCACCACCCAGGGACTCCAATGTAGTCACAAAGGTCCTTAAATGTGGAAGAGGAAGGCATAAAAGTCAGAGAAGGAGACGTGATGACAGAAGCAGAGGTTGGAGTGATGGGAGGAGAGGGCCATGAGCCAAGGTATGTTGGCGGCCGCTAGAAGCTGGAAAAGGCAAGAAAGGAACCAGCCTTGCCAACACCTTAATTTTAGCACGGTGAGACCCATTTTGGACTTCTGACATCCAAACTGTAAAGATAATAAACTTAAGCCACTAAATTTGTAGTCATTTGTTACAGCCACAATAGGAAATTAAAGCAGGTGTATTAGTTTCTCATGGCTGCTGTAACAAAGTACTGGCAGTCTCCAACTTACGACGTCTTCGAGTTTCGACAAACGACACTTCCAACCATCCATTTTCTGTTTTGTCCATCTTATCGTTAGTAATATGTACTACATACAACGTTGCAGTGCGTAATTTGCTGATGTCATCATATCTGTAAATTTATCTGTAATGTTTCCAACCCCCAAAGACAAACCCCATTGCCACAGAGTCAATTCCAACTTATAGGAAATAAAGACCAGATTTATAAAGATACTGATAATCAAAGGCAATAATAATGAAAACTTTAAGAAAATGAGGTATTCGACTTACATCAGAACCAACGCTTATGATAGAGTTGTTGGACCAGAGTCCTACTGTGAGTCAGGGACTACCTGTACCACAAACTGATGGCTTATAAGAGCAGAAATGCATTGTCTCACAGTTCTGGAGGCCAGGGGTCCAAGATCAGGGTGTCGGCTGTGTTGATTCCTGAGGCTCTGAGGGAGCATCTCTTCCTGCCTTTATCCTAACTTCTCGTGGCTGCCAGTGATCCCTGGTGTTCCTTGACTGGTAGACATATCACGCCAACCTCCGCCTCCGTCTTCATGTGGCCTTATTCCCTGTCTCTCTGTCTCTTCTCTTTTATAAGGATGCCACTCGGATGGGATTAAGACCCTCCCTACTCCAGTGTGACCTCATGTTAACCTAACTGGTGACACCTTCAAAGACCCTATTTCCAAGAAGTTTGCATTCACAGGTACCAAGGGTTAGGACTTGGTCATATCTTCTCAGTGGACACAGCTCATCCCCCACCGTAGGTATTATGGGGAAAAGCAGTTCCTTCAATGTGGGACAGGTACTAATCCAGCACCTGCAGCCTTTCACCAGTTCCATGCGCCAGGAGTGCGGCCCTTTATAAGTCAGGCCCAGGCCTGCCCTCAGGGGCTCACAGTTTGGGGGAGCCTGGATTAGCCAAGATGAATAGATTTCTTCATAGCACATCTTCTCAGAGGCTAACGAACACAATAAAGGAGCCCTGGTGGTGCAACAGTTAAGCGCTCGGCTGCTAACCAAAAGGTTGGCGGTTCGAACTCACCCGGTGGCTCCGTGGGAGAAAGACCTGGTGAACGGCTTCCATAAGTATCACAGCCTAGCAAATCCTATGGGGCAGTTCTGCTCTGTCATACGAGGTTGTTGTGAGTCAGACATGGCTCGACAGCACACAACAACAATGTGCACAATGAATGCCCAAGAAGCGAGGGCAGAACACAGCCTTCCCCAAACCGATGTGACCCCAGAACCCTTTGGGTGGGGCAGGAGAAGTGTTTCTGGCCCCCTTGCCGCTGTCCAGGGGCTCCCCATGGTCCCTTGTTTTCCTCCAGGACAGAGTTGGACCCGGAGTCACGATGGCCAAGTAGCAGCAGTACCAGGCCTTGGGGAGGTTGGCTTTTGTTCTGTTCTGGTGTAAGCGTCATGGCCTTGTGCTCAGGCTGCAAGACTACCCCCCTTGGAAGAGCTCACCTTATTTTAAGACATGCCAAATATTTAAACCATCGCAAGATGGCTTGAGATAATAAAGGCTCTGTTAATGAATTCAGGTGGAACTTTTCTGCCACGAATCTGCGTCAATTGTACGTCTGTTATGTCTCTATCCCAGGCAGGAGCAGAGTAACCAGGAAGCAAGGTAGACACTGGTTTACATTAAACCAGGTACATATGGCCTTATTTGTGTTTACTTACTCATCTGTGGTGAACAATTTTACATAAAAGGTGTGGTGAGAAACAGGTGAAATTGTTCACCACGGATGAGTAAGTATGCACAAGTGAGCCCGGGTGTCCCCTGTTTATTGGGTAATCCGGCCCTGATCCCAGGCTATCTGTGATCTCAGGTCAGAGAAAAGGACTGCTGACAGGGAAGAAGGAGGAAAACTGGCCCAAGGTTAATGTTTGTGCTTTAAATTTGGGGGAAGGGAGGGGATCATTGAACAGAGCCTCAACAAGAGAATGCGACACATTGGTACTATTCAGGAGTGTTTGGGTGAGAGCGACAGAAAACCTAAGTCCAGCTTCAGGCATAGCTGGATCCAGGTACCCAAACAATATCACCAGAGCTCCATCTTTCTCCGTTTCATGGCTCTGCTGTCCTTTGTGTTGAGTCCACTCTCAGGACAACTCTGTTCTGGTGGCAGATGACAGGAGCTCTTTGCCTCCACCCTGTGCAGCCCCAGGGGATGGAGACCATTTGCCTTCTAGGCCCTCCAGCAGGACCTCCAGGTGGGCTCTTATTGTCAGTCACCATGAGCTGGAGGATGCTGTGCTGTGGCTGGCCAGAAGCTGACCGCTGTCCCTGAACCTCATGGACTGGGAGACAATGATGAGTGGTCTCTTAAGGAAAACTGGGGTGCCAAGAGCAACCTTGGGAGTGGACGCTGGGCACAGGACGCTCACCCACTGTGCTGATCCCACCCCATAGAGAACAGCTCCATTTCAAGGACCTCATCAATGGTGACCTGAAAGCCATGATGGCTCAGAGGCAGCAAGTCTGATAGTGGGCCTGAGCTGGGAGCTTCACAGGCTCCATCAGCTTTCATCCCCACAGCAACCCTGGGAGCTCCGTGTTCCTGCTTATCTGTCCAGTTCACAGATGAGTACACTAAGGCTTGGAGACATTCTGACTTCTCAAGGCCACCATCTGAGACTTGAACCAGGTCTGTCCCCCCAGGATCCCACATTCATAGCTACTTCAATCAGCGGCCACTGTTAGCGCCTCTGCTGAGATGTGTCTATCCTGAACAGTCACGATGTACAGATGTCCAAGCTCATTGGACAGGCAGGGCTGAGCTAAGTGGGTCATGTGGTGGCCAGAACTGCCTCCACTGCAGAGCCTAGCCCTAACAAGCGTCACTTGACCTGTATATGGGTAGGCTTATCTGCTTCTGCTGTTGACTGTGAGCTCATTGAGGCAGGGACCCTGAGGGGCTGCCCATTGCCCCCTACAGAAGCCTCCAGAAGGCAACAGGAAAGCTCTGCCAAGTGAGAGAAGGGACAGACAAGCACAGGGACGCAGTATCGAAATACTGGGCAACAACAACAATAGAAGAGCACCAATAGATCCATCAAAGCAATTCTGAGGGTCTAAGTCAGAGGGGAAAGACAAATAAAAGAAAGACCTGTCCCTGGCTGTCAGGAACCCTGGGCAGGCTGGAGTAATGTTCTAAAGCCCAGCTTTGGCATCAGACCCAAGTTCCACGCCCAGCTCTTCTCCTCACCAGGGGATGACCTGGAGCAAATCTCTTCCCCTCTCTGCACCTCAGGCCACTCATCCAAACCTGGGCATGTTACAGCACATCCAGCCTACAAGGTTGTTGTAGGATTAAGCAGTAACATCCACAATCTGAGCGTCTGTGCTGGCATGTAGGAGGACATGATATCCGCTATGATGATAACGAGCATGATGATGATGGCAATGAGGGTAATGATGATGAGGAGGAGGACAATGACAACAATGGAGATGATGATGACAATTATGATGATGATGACGAAGTTGACAATGAGGAGGATGACAATGACAACAAGGGGGATGATGATGACGATGAGGAGGAGGAGGAGGACAATGACAACAGGAATGATGGTGATGACAATGCAGATATGATGACAATGAGGAGGAGGAGGACAATGACAACAACAGGGATGATGATGACAATTATGAGGATGAGAATAACAATGACAACAATAGGGATGATGGTGATGTCAATGATGATGACAATGATAATGAAGATGATGGTGAAAATGAGGAGGAGGAGGACAACAGGGATGATGATGATGATGAAGATGATGGTGAAAATGATGATGAGGAGGAGGAGGACAGGGATGATGATGATGATGAAGATGATGGTGAAAATGATGAGGAGGAGGAGGACAACAGGGATGATGATGATGATGAAGATGATGGTGAAAATGAGGAGGAGGAGGACAACAGGGATGATGATGATGATGATGATGAAGATGGTGAAAATGATGATGAAGAGGAGGACAACAGGGATGATGATGATGATAATGAAGATGATGGTGAAAATGATGATGAGGAGGAGGACAACAGGGTTGATGATGATGATGATGATAATGAGCATGATGGTGATGAAAAAGATGACGATGATGATGACAATAATGAAGATGATGAAGATTACAATGAAGATGATGATGACAGTGATAATGAAAATGATGATGATGATGACGATGACAAAGATAGGAAGGTGATGACAACAATGCCAATGATGATGATGACAATAAGGATGATGATTATGATGATGAAGATGATAATAAGGATGATGACAATGGTTATGATGATGATGACAATGGTTATGATGATGATGACAGTGGTATGAAGATATTGATGACAATGACAATGATGATTATGGTGACAATAAGGATGATGACAATGATAATGATGAGGAGGTTGATGGTGAGTGTGATGATGATTGCGTGATATCCTTCTTTCCAAAACATCATGCCCTCCCCTCATCCAGGACCCTGCTCAAATGTCACCTCCTGAGCGAGGCATCTCCTGGCTCCTCTGTGTCTGATAGCAACACCCCCTAACCACACCCCATCAGACACTTTCTAGACACTTCTCCAGCTTTGTTTGTCTTCATAACACTCATCCCTCCCAAACAAGATGGTACAATGCATGGTTTCTATTGTCTGTCTTCCCACTCACTTGTGAGCCTCATGGAGGCGGGGACTCTGTTTCTCCAGCACATGAACAATGCCTTGCACACAGTTGGCCCATGGTTTGCAGCTGAATGAACAGCAGTTGCCATTCCTGTTACTGCTGATCTAGAAAGTAAGACATTGCTGGAAATAACAACAAAGAGAGTTCTCCCAGGATGCCCTATTGTGGTCCCACCTGCAGGGGGAGGGGCAACTCACACGAATGCTTGGGATGCAGGCCAAGCGTCAGCCCTCCTGAGTAACAGGAAAGGCTGAAAGAGTGCTCACCTTCAGTTGAAAGTAGTTAAATGCCCACTGTTGCTGCACATTTTTAAATGCAGTTTTAAGCGCACTATGAAAATCTCATCCCTGCACAATGTCATCTTGGCGTTGTGTTATTTTAAGTCATTTGGTTTTGATGTCTGTGTTTTTCATTCGTATTTAAAATAATTAAGTTAAATATATCCGTGGGGTATTTTTTTAAAATAGAAGACATTTTCTTTTTGTTATCTTAAAAAATAGATTATTTAATTAAAAATGAAGGTATGCCAACCACCCTCAGAAGAAATATGTCTGAATAAACAACCCCATTTACCAAAGACAGACGCTGATATGTTTTAAAATCTTGTTGTTGTCATTAGGCGCCATCAAGTCGGTTCCGACTCATAGCGACCCCAAGCACAACAGAATGAAACCCTGCCCAGTGCCATCCTCACAATCATTGCTGTATTCGAGCCCATTGTTGCAGCCACTGTGTCAATCCATCTCACTGAGGGTCTTCCTCTTTTTCGCTGACCCTCTACTTTACCAAGCATGATGTCCTTTTCCAGGGACTGGTCCCTCCTGATAACATGTCCAAAGTACACAAGATGAAGTCTCACCATCCTCTCTTTTAATGAGCATTCTGGATGTACTTCTTCCAAGACAGATTTGTTTGTTCTTCTGGCAGTGCATGGTATATTCAATATTCTTTGCCAACACCATAATTCAAAGGCATCATTTCTTCTTTGATCTTCTTTATTCATGGTCCAGCTTTTGCATGCATATGAGGAGATTTAAAATCTATCAGGTATAAAAAAGAAGTGTCTTTAAAGACAGGTCTGTCACATTTAAGCCCTAACTTTTGATAATCAACAGACGGTGCCTGGATTTTGAGTGTTTATTTTACCAGCGACTGTTTAGATCTTTTCCCCTCCCCACCTCACCCATTATCTTTCCCTTTTCTCGTCTTCAAAATGCTGACCTGAGATTAAGGGCAGGTGTGTGTGCCCCTGCGCCCTCATGTGGGGTGTGTGTGTGTACAATGAACATATGTGCAGAGGCTCCGTGTCCGAGGCCAGCTGGAGCCCATCAGGCCCCTCTTCTTTGCCTTAGTTTGGGGTGTTGTGAAAGTTTGCAAAATATAATAAGATCCAGAATTTAGTCAAGTTGCAAATCCTTACTTAGTGCACCTCCTAATCACACCCCATCAGACACTTTCTAGGCACTTTCCCGGCTTTGTTTCTCTTTATAACAGTCATCCCTTCCAAACAAGACCATACAACGCATGGCTTGTATTGTCTGTCTTCCCACTAACTCCAACTCATAGTGACCCTATAGGACAGAGTAGAACTGCTCCATAGGGTTTCCAAAGAGCGCCTGGTGGATTCAAACTGCCGACCTTCTGGTTAGCAGCTGAAGTCTTAACCTTACTTAGTGCAGTCACAGAATTTAAAGTAAAAAAAGAAATGGATGGGTGGATGGGTGGGTAGGTAGGTAAGTTCCATTGAGTCAACTCCAACTCGTGGTGACCTTACGTACAACAGAATGAAACGCTGCCTGGTTCTGCATCATCCTCACAACCACTGACGTGTTTGAGTCCATTGTTGCAGTTATTGTGCTGATCCATCCCACAGGATGGCTGGATGGATGGATAGATGAGTGGGTGAGTAGGTGGGTGGGTGGATGGATGAATGGATGGATGGATGGGCGGGTAGATGGGTGGGCAGATGGGTGGGGTGGATGGATGGATAGATGGGTGGGGTGGATGGATGGATGGTTGGATGGGTGGATGGATGGATGGATGGATGGATAGATGGATGGATGGATGAGTGGGTGGGTGGATGAGTGGGTGGGTGGATGAGTGGGTGGGTGGATGAGTGGGTGGGTGGATGAGTGAATGGATCTCACAGCCATGCTCATTTGTTTACATAATGAGTGTATGGCTATTTTTGTGCTACAACGGCTGAGTTGAGTCACTGTGACAAAGATAACATACACAGACATGCAACCCACGCAGTCACACTGGGTCCCATACTCAGAAGGACTCCACGCTTGGTTTAGTCCTCTGCTGTCACCATCTTGAAATTCTTTAAAAATCTTTAATGAAGGGCCCTGCATTTTTGTTCTGCACTGAGCCCCCCAGTCACGTAGCCAGTCCTGTCTGTATAGCTCACAAAGCCTAAATATTTACTATTTGGCCCTTTACAGAAAAAGCTGGCCAATCTCTGGTCTAGAAAATAAGACATGCACCCCACTAAGGACAAATTCCAGTCGGAAAGTGTCAGTGTAGTCTGAGGGCCAGGCATGGTGTCTCGGGAGCTCAGGGGGCAGAGAAATCCCTTCTAGCTCAGGACACCAGAAAGCTTCAAGGCATGGCATCTGCTGCAGCCCCTGGTGCTTGAGGTATCCAGAGGTGGGGGTGGGGGCGGGGGCAAGTGGAAGCTTGGACAGCACCACCCACCTCACCAGAAGAGTTGACTTTTCTTTCCTGATCAGTGCAAAATATGTCCAAAGTCAACATAAATTATTCATCCTAAAAGAAAGAGGGAGCAATTACGCATTGATTTTTATCCACCTCCCCTGGCCTTTACTTACTGTAGCGGCCACAATCTGGGGTGGCCCCCACTGCAGGAAAGCGCCAGCTCAGGGCACGGACACGGACAAAGGTTACACATCAGAAGGGGAAATATTGAGAAGATGAGCACAGAGTGATGACATTCTTACCAAAGTGCACACACAGTGAGAGGTTAGAGCTTCAGCACAACCAATTGTTAAAATAATGGGGCTTTTGCATCTACTGGGAATATTTGCTGAATTGACAAAAGTCCTGTTCTCACTGCATCCAAGACCAGAAAGGGACAGAGTCACAAGATCTAGAGCCCACACCTTCCTCTCTGCACTCCACATAGTCTGATGTTGGGTCCCTGGTGGAGCTCAAGGCTCTTGGACACTCTCATGGCTGACCCCCCTTCTCTCTGCCTGGGAGATGTAAGCCCAAATAGTAGCAATGACACCTAAATAATAGCAATAGTTATTTATGTAAGTACTATCAGAACAGGGATTTTTGTCTGTTTTGATAGCTGTTATGTACCCAGCCAGCAACTATAACAGACCCAAGCATACAGAGGTTCTCAATGGAAATTTGTTGAAAGAACATTCGTTTCCGTCTTCCTCCTTCTCCATCAGTGTAGGATGCTGAAGGAATTTTTTTTAAACCTGACCTTTTTCAAGAAAAAGGAACATGGAACTTCTCCACTCATTCCTGTTATGTCCCTGTTATAAATAAAATGGATGGGTCTTTAATTTCTCTTTTTAAAAATTTGCCAAGACACCAGTAGCACTGAGCACCCTAGTTACTCAGATATTGGCTTCTAAATATCATTCTCCACTAAAAGGAATCAGGGTTCCTTGGAGAAATGGCTGATCCCAGGGCCGAGCCAGGGGAAGCACCGATGGGACTGGAGCGTCACCTGGCCCCAGAAAGTAAGGAAGTGGTCAAGGATGGTGACAGCATATCAAAAGGACACAGGAGAGGACCTGTGCTTCTGACCATGATGGAGTATCAGGGATCGGCTTCCTCTTTCAACAACTAGACAGCCAGACAAAATATATGAAGTAATGGCTTTCAAACGTTGAACAACAGGCAGCTTGGGACTGAGGTTCCTGAGAAAAGGGACGAAAATAAGGTAATCCTTGTGAAAATGGCCCAATCTTCCTACCTAGAAGACGTGCTCATGCTGCAGGTGTCTTAGTTACCTAGAGCTGCCATAACACAAACACCACAGGTGGGTGGCTTTCAAGAGCAGAAGCTGATTGTCTCACAGTTCAGGAGGCTGGAAGTTGGAATTCAGGACGTGGCTCTAGGACGAGGTCTAGGATCTATTCCAGCTTCTAGAAGCTGCTGGAAGTCCTCGTAGATGCATCTGTCTCCTTTGTCTGTCTTCCTCTTCTCCCTGTGTGTGTTTCTGCTTTTTGTATAACTCAGAAGTGATTAGGTTTAGAACCCACCCTACTCTGGTATGCCCTACTTAACATAATGAAGAAAACCCTATTTCCAAACAAGATCATATTTACAAGTATAAAACCCCATTGTTGTCAAGTAGATTCTGACTCATGGTGACCCCATGTGTTACAGAATAAAACTGAGCTCCATAAGGTTTTCTTGGCTGCAATCTCTATGGAAGCAGACTGCCAGGCCTTTCTTCCTTCCATGGCACTGCTGGGTGGGTTCAGACTGCCAACCTTTAGGTTAAAGGTTGAGCACAAACCTTTTCACCACCCAAGAACCTATTTACAGGTATAAAACCGAAAACCAAACCCGTTGCCATCAAGTCAGTTCCCAGCCATAGCGACCCTATAGGATGGAGTAGAACTAACTGCCGCATAGAGTTTCAAGGAGCGGCTGGTGGATTCGAACTGCCTGCCTTTTGGTTAGCAGCCGAGCTCTTAACCACTGCTCCACCAGGGCTCCATTTACAGGTACAGGGGCCAGGATTTCAACACATATTTTGGGGTGACACAATTCAATCCACAACAGCAGCTCAATGAGGGGACCCCAGACAGAGGCCAGCTGTCTCTCTGAGTTGAGGATATGAAGATCAGAGTTCAAGGAGGCCCAACCTTCCTTAAGAGAGCACAAGCTAGCAGGAACGAGGCCAAGACTTGATAGACTATGAAGAAGATGAAAAAAGAGATGAAAGAATTCTTCCCTGCAGTTGTGGTAGGAAAAAAAAAGACCAAAGAAGGACTTTTTATGAAGAATAATTTCTGTTTACATTTTGGATCTCTGAAGACTTTCTTTTCAACTGAAAACAAAAAGAGAAAAGACAAGATTTTCTGCACAATTGTTTGTACAGTAATGACGTTTTTCTTTTGTCATTCAGCAGCCCCATGACACTCTTTACAATAATTTTGATGATTATGTAAGAAATAGCACAACAGGTAAGCGCTCGGCTGCTAACCAAAAGGTCCACGGTTCGAACCCACCCAGTGGTTCCATGGAAGATCTGTCAATCTGCTGCTGGAAAGGTTACAGCTTAGGAAACTATGGGGTAGTCCTACTCTGTCACATGAGGTCACTATGTGTCGGAATTGACTCTGCAGCACCTAGCAACAATATAATAAAATCCGCGTCATAACAAAAGACCCAGAAAACCTCAGAAATGAAGGAATCAGCCTTGAATAGAGCAGTGCCCCCGGGTGTAAAAATGCAGAAAGACCTGCCTTTTTACCCGAGACACAGCCAGAAGAAGAAAAGAACCAAACCCACTGCCGTCGAGTTGATTCCAATTCACAGTGACCCTATAGGGCAGAGTAGAACTGCCCCATAGAGTTTCCAAGGAGCACCTGGTGGCTTTCAACTGCTGACTTTCATGGTTAGCAGCTGTAGCTCTTGCAGCTCTTAACCACTACTCCACCAGGGTTTCCAGAAGAAGAAAAGGGGGAAGGGAATTTCCCCTGAAGTCTGGGGATTTTACGAGCCCTACTTAACAGGCAGTTACAGGCAGTTTCTGGCTGGTCTGACACTTTTTGAAACAAATTGTATCTTTGTGGAGCAAATGTTTTAAATAATAACCAAAGGCAGATTCCGGATAGGCCCCAGCTCACAGGATTCTCCTACATCGAATCTAGGTAACCAAATTAAAAATAAAATAACTTTTCCAAATATTTTGGTGAAAATAGAAACTTTCCGTTTTATGAGATATTATTTTTGTCTTCCATCTGTACTCAAAGTAAAACAAAATATTAAGGCTTAATTCCATTTTATTTCAACTGTTTAACTTTGCCCCTGAACTTTTAGATAAACATTTACCAAATGGATGAACTGGTGGATTCGAATTTTTGAAACATAGTAAACACTTTCCTATTTAATAATCTATCTAGTTTCTATAAACTGTATCAATTTATTAGATGTTTTAGCTTCTCTTAAGGTTGAATAAAGTTTAAGGTTCATGCAGAATTTCTTTTTTTTTTTTTTTTTAGGAGGAGTTTTATCTTCTTTTCTTCCCCATCTTGCTTCACAAGTGGCCGTGGGCGCCCTCTCTGCTTGCGTTATTACGTCTTCCAGGTTAGGCAATGCTGGGGTGTGATTGGCTGTGAGACGGAGGGTCAGGCAATCCAAGCCTGAACTTGATTTTGTCCTGGGTTTGCTGGTTGCGGTTACAGTTTCCTCTCTCCGTCTGTGTGTGCATCTCTGTGTGCATGTCTCTCTGTCTCTGTGGGTCTCTTTCTCTGTCTCTCTCAGTCCCTTCCTCTCTCCCTGCCTCCCCCGTGTGTATCTCTGTCTGCCTCTCTCTGTCTCTGTCACTCTCTCTATCTCTCTGCCTCTCTATCTCTGTGTGTATATCTCTCGGTGTCTCTCTTCCTTTCTGTCTCTGCATGTGTGTCTCTGTGTGTCTCTCTCTCTTCCTCTCTGTCTCTGACTTTTTGTCTGTCTTTGTCTCTGCTGTATGTCCCTGTGTCTGTGTCTCTCTCTTCCTCTTGTCTCTCTTTCTGTCTCTCTCTGTGTGTCTCTCTATCTGTGTGTATCTCTCTCTTCTTCTCTGTCTCTCTGTCTCTGTGTGTGTCTCTCTGTATCTCTCTCTGTGTCTTTTTGTCTCTGTCTCTGTGTATGTCTCTGTGTGTGTGCCTCTCTTCCTCTCTCTGTCTCTTTCTGTCTCTATCTCTATCTTTTTCTTTGTCTCTGTCTCTGAATGTCTGTCTGTGTCTCTGTGTGTGTGTCTCTGTGTCTTTCTTTGTTTCTGTCTCTCTGTATGTCTGTCTGTGTCTCTGTGTGTGTCTCTCTCTGTGTCTCTCTTTCTGTCTCTATCTCTATCTTTTTCTTTGTCTCTGTCTCTGTCTGTCTGTATCTCTGTGTGTGTCTCTCTCTCTGTGTCTTTCTTTGTCTCTGTCTCTGTATGTCTCTGTGTCTCTGTGTGTGTCTCTCTCTGTGTCTTTCTTTGTCTCTGTCTCTCTCTGTATGTCTCTGTCTGTGTCTCTGTGTGTGTGTCTCTCTCTCTCTGTGTCTCTCTGTCTCTATCTCTATCTTTTTCTTTGTCTCTGTCTCTGTATGTCTCTGTGTCTCTGTGTGTGTGTCTCTCTCTGTGTGTCTTTCTTTGTCTCTGTCTCTCTCTGTGTATGTCTCTGTGTGCCTCTCTCTATGTCTCTCCATACGCTCCACCCGGCAGTGGTTCACAGGTGCAGATGCCGTTACCTTTCGAACCACCAGGTGCTGTTCCATGCACGCTGAAGACCTCGGCCAGCTTGGCTGTTGGTTTCTGCTCACCAGGAAATTACATCTCTGGAGACCTGGCCACCCTCCAGAAGGTGGACAGATGAGATTCGGGGACTTGCTTGCCAGCGGGAACAGGTTCTTCCTGAATGCCAAGGACTCTGTCCTGTGAGCACCTGGGCACATGCCCCTCAGAGGAGCCGGATGTGTTTTATTCCTGAACCATGACCGTTTCTCCCAGCAGGCACCCCAAGGATGGGTTTCCAGTAAATTATTCTGGGAACTGGCTTCGGCACCTGGGAGGTGAAAACCCAGGATCTTTACTACCAAAAGCCCAGCTCAGTGGGGTGAGCCCTGACCTGCTGTGAAGTGGGGTCGGGGCCTTGGTCCGCTGCCCTGCTCCCTCCCTGCCTTCCTCGCAGCCCAGTGGGGCGCAGGAACACAGGTTGGTATCCCAGCCACGGGCTGTGGCTCTGCGGTTGGCTGACCAGTTTCAAATCCTGACTGTTTACACCTGGATGACCTCCACTTCTCTGCTCCTCGATTTCCTCGTCTGTTAAATGGAGGTAGTAACAGCCTTTGCCGCAAAAGGTTGTCGTGAAGATTAAACAACAGACGTAAGGTGTGATGGGGGCCATGTACATAGCTGGTATAGAATACATGGTAGTTCATTCATTTATTCATGCTGCAAGTGGCGTGATGAGTACCTCCTACGTTCCACTTGTCACTGTTCTGGGTGCTGGGGGTGGATTTTTTAAATATCAGTCATGATTTTCCTCACGAGGTAAATGCTTGAAGGTAATGGTGGGAATAACTATCCCAGGAAGTGAAGGAATCAATGAGTGAATGATTGAATGAATGAGCAGTATATCCACCCAACCAGTTGCTGTTGCATTGATTTTGACTCATGGCGACCCCATGTGTGTCAGAGTAGAATTGTGCTCCAGAGGATTTCAATGGCTGATTTTTCAGAAGTAGATTGCCAAGCCTTTCTTCCGAGGTGCCTCTTGGTGGACTCAAACTTCCAGCCTTTCAGTCAGCAGCAGAGCACTTAACCGTTCGCACCACCCAGGGACTCCTATGTCTACCTAAACCAAACCAAACTGAACCCACTGTTGAGTCGATTCTGACTCACAGCAACCCTATAGGACAGAGTAGAATAGCCCAATAGGGTTTCCAAGGAGCAGCTGGTGGATTTGAACTGCCAGCCCTTCAGTTAGCAGCTGAGCTCTTAACTGGTGTACCACCAGGGCTCTAAAGTCCACCTAGTCAGCTACAAACGTACGTGCTATTTGTTTTTTAAGTCACGGTTGTGGGGCCCTGGGATGCTTTAGGAATGACCCCTCCATCCCTGGAGGGGAGAGAGTGCTGTCTGGGAAATGTACTTGGATGTTGCCTGGTGAGCTTCCTCCTGGCACAGAGCCTTCACCTGGGATCCCTAGTGTTACATGGTGACAAAACTAGACTAATCTGCAAATGCACGTTCCAGCGGAGGTTTCAGTGTGATGACTGTTGACGGAGAGGGAGTCCCTGGATGGTGTAAAATGGTGAACCCACTCTGCTGCTAACCGAAAGGTTGCAGGTTCGAGTCCACCCAGAGGCACCTTGGAAGAAAGGCCTGGCAATCTACCTCCAAAGACTCCGCCATTGGAAACCCTGTGGAGCACAGTTCTACTCTGACACTCATAGAGTCACTGAGAGTCAGAATCGACTTGATGGTAACTGGTGGTGGTGGTGTTGACACAGAAATTCTGGGAAACTCGGCTGCAGGGCTGAGTGGCCAGGAGCCTCGTCCTCATGACTGAGGCAGCTGCAAATGTTGTTCCACTGCCCTGCTTCTTCCGTGTCTCAGGCCATTGTTCCTGGTGTCCTTTCACATGAACCTTCTTCCTCTGTCCCTGATCAGCCCCCCAGCTGGGCCACACATCTCCTCCTTCCTGGAGCCTCCCCTGACTCTCGCCCCCCCCCCACCCTGTACTTCTCCCCTTTGTTTGACGCCCGACATCCCAAAGTGCCACAGTGCTGGCGTCGGCGTCTTGCCTGGGGATTGCTGCCCTTGTTTGTGCTTAAACGAATTCCTTCCTGAAGGTCACAGTTCTTTCTCCCCTTGGCGCACAGTTAACTTTAAACAGCAGAAAAGAGGTAGTATTGGGAGGTAGGAGACCTGGCTTTGAATTCTGGTGCTGCCATCCACTAGCTGTGTGACCTTGGTCAAGTTCGTTCACATCACTGAGCCTTGGTTTCCTCGTCTATAAAATGTGGATAATAGCAGAGTTAGCGGGGACAGCTAAAAGAGAAGATGTCTTTGAAAGTTCTTATGAGGATAGAGGAATAATGTAACTGTATTGGTAAATCAAATAAATGATAACCAGTGCCAGCATCCACTGGACTGGGGTGAGGTCCGTGAACCTGCCATTATTGTATAACTTTCTGCAAACTTTTTTTTTTTTTAATTGAAGTAAAGCAGACATTTATAAAAGCTCACAGATGGTGAGTTCATAGCTTGGTGGATTTTTCCAAAGTGAACTATTTGACAATTACCACCCAGATCTAGCTAGAGAACATTATCTGCTCCCCTAAAGCATGCTTCGTGATGACCCCCCACTCATGGACTATCTCTTTGTCCATCACCATGAATTCAATTGGTGTCTTTAAACTTGATGCAATCTTGCCATTTTTGCTCAACATTTCATCTGTGAGATTCCTTCAGGTTATTGCATCTAGTAACTGTTTTGTTCATTTTCACTGCTCTCGATTTCCTTGCCTAAGCATACCACAATTCGCCTGTGTGTGCATACTTGAGCTGCATGGGGCTACTCTGAATAATGCTGCTGTGAACACCCTTGTACTTGTCTTTTGGCGAATGCTTGAACTTCTGTTGGGTTTCTACCTGTGAGCGGAATTGCTGGGTCCTAGCACATGCTTACGTTCAGCTTCACCAGTTAGTGCCCGACAGTTTTCTAAAGTGGTTGCACCGAATAGAACTTATATCAGTAGTGTGTGAGCTGTTCGGTGACGACTTTGTCCCTGACCCTTCGTATTGTCAGGTGTGGGCTTTTTGGGTTGATTTGGTTTTGCTCTTGGCCACTCTGGTGAGTGGATCATGGTAGCTCTTTCTGGTTTTATCTTGTGTTCCTCTGAGGGCTAATGAAGTTGATCACCACTTCATATGTATATGGGCCATTTGGAAAGTCTCTTTTGGGACATGCTTGTACAAGTTGTTTTTTTTTTTTTTTTTTTTTAATTGGGTTGTCTTTTTTACTCATCTGTTAAACTTACTTCTATATTTCAAATACAAGTCCTGTGTGATATATATGTATTGCAAATATCTTCTACTCTGTGGCTTACATTTTCGCTTACTTAATGGTGTCTTTTGATTGACAAAGATTCTTAATTTTAATGAGTCTAATTTATCCATCTTTCCTTTATGATTAACTCTTTTCTGTGTCCTGTTTAAGAAGTGTTTGTCCATCCCAAGCTCATGAATATAGTCACTTGTGGGATCTTCTAGAAGCTTTCTACCTTTCGTAACTGGAACTGACTCTGTGTGGGATGAGGTAGGTGGCCATGGTTCATCTTTCTCCTCATGACTGTCAGTTGATTCTGCACCGTTTATTGAAAAGACTCTCCTTTCCCCACTGCCTTGCAGTGGCATTTTTGTGGTAAATCAAATGACCATATATATGTGGGTCTGTTTCTGGACTCTCTGCTTTGCTCCTTTTGTCCATTTACCTATTTCGCACTAATGCTTGTTGTTAGCTGCCGACAAGTTGGCCCCCAACTCATGGTGACCCTGGGCACAAAGGAAGGAATGCACTGCCTGGTCCTGCGCTGTCTCCATAATCGGTTGCAGGTCGGACCGTTGTGATTCGTAGGGTTTTCATTGGCTGATATTTGGAAGTAGAACACCAGGCTTTTCTTCTCAGCTCGTCTTAGTCTGGAAGCGCCTCTGAAACCTGCTTAACATCATAGCAACATGCAAGCCTCCACTGCCAGATGGGTGGTGGCTGCACTGACCAGGAATTGAACTGGGGTCTCTCACATGGAAAATGAGAATTCTACCTGAACCACTAATGCCTGCACTAATACTACACTGTTTTCATTACTGTAGCTTGGTAAATCTTGATGTCAGATAGTATAAGTCTTCTAACTGTTTTTTCCCACCTCAAGCCTGTCTGTACTATTTTTGGCCCTTTGTATTTCCATGTAAATTTTAGTATCAGCTTGTCAAGTGTCCCCACTCCCCCCGCCTCACACACACCTCTTGGGATTTTGATTGGGATCAAATTGAATTTGTATATCAATTTAGGGGATAACGGGTAGCCATTGAGTCTTCTAATTCGTGAACATAGACTATTGCTTCCATTCATTTAGGTCTTTTTAAGTTTCTGTTAGTAACACTTTGTAGTTTTCTTTGTTGAGGTCATGCATATATTTTGTTTATTCTTACCCATACCCATGGCCGTCGAGTCAATTCCAACTCATAGCGACCCTATAGGACAGAGTAGAACTGCCTCATAGGGTTTCCAAGGAGTGGCTGGTGGATTTGAATTGCCAACCTTTTGGTTAGCAGCCTGAGAGTTTAACCACTGTGCCACCAGGGCTCCACCGTTTATTCTTATGTATTCAATTTTTTGGTGCTATCGAAGTGGCTTAAGTCTTTAAAATTTTGTTTGTTGCTAGTATATAGAAGAACAATTGACTTTTGAATATTAATCTTTTACCCAGTGACCTTGCCAAATCCATTTATTAATTCTAATTGTTTACCTGCAGATATTTCTGACTTTTCTCCATTCAAAACCATGCTGTCTGTGGATAATGTCTGTGAATAATCCATAGCTGGTTATTTATTTTTCTTGAGTTGGAGTCAACTGGATGGAACTAACAACAACAATGTCCTTTTCAGGTTATGCTGGTCTCATAAAATGAACTGGGAAGTATTCCCTCTTTATTCTTAAAAGAGTTTGTGGATGATTGGTGTTATTTCTTCTTGAAATGTTTAGAAAAATTCACCAGTGGGATCATACGGACCTAAAGTTCTCTTTGTAGAAAGAACTTTAATTATAAATGAAATTTATTTTGTAGATCTAAGACTACTTGGATTTATTATCTCTTCTTATAAAAATTTTGGGAACTTCATTTCATCTAAGTTTTCAAATTTATTTGCATAAAATTTATTCTTAATGTACTTGTATTCTCTTTTTAATATCTGTGGGATCTGTAGTGATGTCTGCCTTCTCATTCCTGTTATTGAAAACTTGTGTCTTCCTTCTTTTTTCCCTGGATATATGTTGCCAGAACTGCACTTAGGCCCTATTTTAAAGCTCTCCAGGTGAAACCATATCTATCTAGACCAGCATTTTAAAACACTGGACGAGACATTGAGCTTCCCTGGCGTAGGAAACTGTCATGGGCCAGAGTGTGCCAGGCACTATGTATTTGTTGAATGAAGGCAGGGGGAGGAGGAAAGGGGGCAGGGAACATTCAGTAGGAAAGCCAGAATTCCTAACTCCTCAGGAATCAGACCCTGTAATCCAATCAGAGCAATCCTGGCTTCTCCCTGGTGCAGCAACCAGTCGCCTTGCAGGAAGTCTGTGCATTTCTGAGTGATTTTTGCTTTTCTTAAAGATAAGGCTAAATTTACATTAATGCCAGTCTTACCACTCAGGAATTGCCCTTGGCTGGGAAGCTGAGCCTTCCCTGAGTGCCTTAGCCCCTATTTTCTTGGTGTCTCATTACACTCGATAAGGAAAATGCCTATTCTAGGAGCACCGTTGTGATACTCTAAAGAATAGGAATTCTGAATCCCACCCAGCCCATTCTGCATGACCCCATTTCTGAAGAAATACTACCTGGTCAAATCAAGTCTTTTTTTTCCTTCCTCTTTTGTTCATTTTTTGATGGATCAAAATCAGGTCACCCCAATACCAAGATATGACGTGGTGGTTGGGGTGGAGGTGGGTTCTGAATTGGCCCTAGAGGACACTCTCATCTCTCTTTTCCCATAGAATTGGGTCTTTCATCTCTGAGTCTCGTGCTCTCTTTCCTTCCCTCATTTTCTCTTTTTTCTTCTCTACTTTCCCTTTCTTTTCTTCAGTTCCTCTTTATCTGGAAAATGAAGGTTCCTCATACTTTGGAAGTGGGGATGGTGGCGAGGGGTGCATTCACTAACATCATCTTCCCCTGGTGTTCACAGGTTGTTTTTGCAATAGAATGTAGCTGAGAGGATTCTCTGGCCACATTCGAGGATTTATTGTTGCCTGTGAAGGGAGGAAGCTTATGAAATACCGGGCAGAGATCCTCCTGCACCCATCAGGCTCCCTAGATCATGCTGATGGGGCCGCAGGGGAAGATCTGGGCCTGAGGTAGGGGGTCTGAAAGCCCTCTGCCCTCCCCTCAGAGAGGAGCATGTGGCCCTCTCAGCCCCACCCCTACTCCCACCCCCACCCCCAGTGTTGGCTCTCTGGCTGACAGCAAAGTCCAGATGCTTATCTGAGGAACAGGTTTCTCTTACTCCCTGTGTGGCCCCTTGTGGGTCATAACCTTTACCTCCTTTGTTCTAGGGCCTGCTTTTGCTCAGGAGAGATTTTTTTAGATGGCCACCCTGGACTGAGGTAACCTTTCCAATTGCCTCCCCCACGCCAGGATCAGTCAGATGTGTGCACCCCCCACCCCCGGATGTGTTGGGGGAGAATCCGTCAGCCTGCCTCATGCTGGCCTCCAAAGTCAGGCAAGGGCTGGTCGGTCCAGGCCAGCCCAGGAACGAGCAGAGCAGGATAGAAAGATTTTCCTTGTTCCCGCTCCCCGCATACCTCTTCCTTCTTTCCTTTCCCTTTGCTGTGGGAAGGTCTTTCCCCTTCCCCTCACCTCCCAACCACGGATGCCTACAGGCCTGGTGCTGACTGCCCTGTTCACCTACCAAAATTCTTCAGGAGAAGAAAGCCACTTACACCTGGTCCGAGGTAGCACTACAGGAGGCAGGACTCCTGGGAAGAGGCCTGTCCTCAGTGATGGTCATTTGACTTTCTGGAAAGTTCCAGTCCACTATGTGAGGTAACAATGCTTTTAAAAGCCCCCTGGGACAATCCCTTCCACGTTGTGTCAAGGAGCCTTGGCAGCACAATGGTTAAGTGCTCACCTGCAAGTTGAATGGTAGGCGGTTCAAACCCACCAGCCACTCTGCCGGAGAAAGATGTGGCAGTCTGCTTCTGTACAGATTTACAGCCTTGGAAACCCCGTGGGGCAGTTCCACCTTGTCCTGTAGGGTCGTTGTGAGTCAGAATCGACTCCATGACACATAACAATACTGTGTCAGGGCCAAAGGTGTGTCGTATCTTCTCCCTCCTCACAATTCAATGGGGAGGGGAGGTGGCAGTGGCAGCTTTTGACCTTGCTACAGTGAATACCTTGGGTCTTTGAAATGGTTTGAAACATGGCATTTGATACTTTCAGGCAGGGTTGCTGGCCAACTCTCACCACCCTGAAGTCCCCCCGCAGCCCTGACCAAGGGAACCCAGAGGGCCAATCTGCCTCCGGGCCCGACACTGCCAGCTGGGCCCGTGGACACGTTAGTTCAGCTGAGGAAAACATCTGCTCACCTTGTAAAGAACAGGAGAAGGACCCACAATAAACATGAAGGAAGTGATTGGAAGTGACAGGAGGCCGTTTGCTGCTTTACATAGGCAACCCTGCTTTTAATGAGAAACACCACCAAAAACACAGGAAGGGTACCATCCACCCCACCAGGATGGCTATGATCAAAAAAACAGAAAACAGTGGGTGTTGGTGAGAATGTAGAGAAATTGGAACCCTTGTGCATTGCTGGTGGGAATGTGAAATGGTATAGCCGCTGTGGAAAACACTTAGGTGTTTCCTCGAAAAACTAAACATAGATCTACCATGTGGCCCAGCAATTCCACTCCTAGGTGCCTACCCAAAAGACTCGAAAGCAGGGACTCAAATGAATACTTGTTTGCCAATGTTCATTGCAACACCATTCACAGCAGCCAAAAGGTAGAAACAAACCTAAGCTTCCATCAACAGATGAATGCATACACAAAATGTGATCCAACCATACTATGGAATATTACTCAGCCATAAGGAGAAATGAAGTGCTGATACACGCTACAACATGGATGAACTTTGAACATTACATGCTGAGCCAAATAAGTCAGACACAAAAGGACAAATATTGTATGACCCCGCTTACGTGAAACATCTAGAATAAGAAAATGTGTAACCAAAAACAAACATACCAACCCACTACCATCAAGTCGATTCCAACCCTATAGGACAAAGTAGAAGCCTTATAGAGTTTCCAAGGCTATAAATCTCTACAGAAGCAGAGCCACTGGTAGTTTTGAACTGCCGACCTTCTAGTTAGCAGTTGATCACTTTAACCACTGCACCAGCAGGGCTCCTTATGGAAAATGTAGAGACCAAACTTTATGAGTGGTTTTCAAGGACAGGTAGGAAAAGGAAGGGGGAGTCTTTGCTGAAGGGGCACTGAGTTTCCATTTGGGCTGACGGAAAATTTGGAAACAGATGGTGGTGATAGTTATACAACATGGCGAACGTGATTAATGTCACTGAACTGCCCATGTGAAAATGTTGAAATGGCAAATGTTTTGCTACATGTATTTAAAAAGAAAAGAAAGCACTGATGCACATTATTTAAAATCTTCTGATTCATATGAAAACAGAGTCCCATTTGTCAAAGTGTCCTCGAGAGCCCACCAAACAGCCACCGATATCCCCTTTGTTGTGAGACCTCCCCGGCCACCGGTAGAAGTGGCCACCCCTGCTCCCCGGGCACTTCCGGTCCCCTCTACCTTCTTCCATTTTAACCCTTACACTCTTCTAATGCTCTGTGTAATCCACCATTTTCAGCTGTTGGCTGTCTGCCCCACTGTAGATTGTGTCTCTTTGCTCACCGCCGTATCCCTGGAGCCCAGGATTATGTCTGGCATGTAGAAGGTGCCCATTGAACATTTGTTGGGTGAACGAATGGCCTACAGCCCTTCCCAGCACCCCTCTCGGCCCCGTGTTCCTGCACTCCGCCTGCAGTCACGCCTGCCTCTTCCCGCTCCATCCAGGCCCTGGGTCTCCCTCACCTCCAGGCCTTCTGCCTCCTCGGTGGATGCCCCCTCTTCTTCCTGGCCTCAGCTGAGAAGCCACTTCCTCTGGGAAGCCTTCCAGAACCTACCGTGACCTTTCCCTCTCAGCCCTCCTGCACTCCTGGGACCTGTTGCTTTTCTGACTCCTGCAGTCACGTCCGTCTGCCTTCTTTTGTGTCCTTGGCTCGCGGCCCCATAGCTGCACAGAGTGGCACCCCCATACCCCCTGGCTTGCCCTATCCAGGCCTCCTCCTACTGGGAAAGCCCACCCTAACCTCTCCTCCCTGGGCAAAGCCTCTCAGCTTCCAGAAGACCTCATTTGCTCTGCTTGTTAATGGAGCTTTCATGGCGAGCTGGCCTCCAGAACTTTCCCCGGCAGCCCCACCAACCTGAAAATGTTAAGACAACAACTCCTTCCTCGCCCCTGGGAAGAACCTGTTTGTGGGGATTCCAGAGCCTCTTGTCACAAAGAGGCTCAGAGGTTGTTTGAGTCGGATAAAAATGGATCTGTCGGGAAACAGCGTTTACCGGGCCCGGTTCTGTGCTCGGCATGGGGCTAGAACTTGTGGAGGCTGACGAAATGCGTGTTATTCGCTCATTCTTCTGACAGATATTTTTGTGCGCTGATTGTGTGCCGGGCACTCCTAGGTGCTGAGAATACAGCAGAGAAAAAGACAGACGAGATCCCTACTTTCCTGGAGCGAAAAGACAGTAAGACAGGTAGCGGTGCGGCAGGCAAAGGAAGGGCCCAGGGGACAGGAGAGAGCCTATAACAAAGAGAATATTTTAATGATATGATTACACTGTTCAAAAGTGAAATAGCACAAGAATTTGACAGTGTAAACATATTACTGAAAAGCTGTCTCAATGGTTGAAATTTCTGACTTTCTGGTTTCCAAAGCTAAGTGCAGAATCAAAGATTTGAATTTGAATTTGAATCCTAAGATGCCACCCTCTGTCTACGTTCATTTTAAGTTTATAAATAATCTATCGGTTTTTCATAAGGGTTTATAGAGTTTACAAGTGGATGGATAATTCTTTCGTGCCTTTGTTGTTATTTCTTGATAGCGTTAAATTGTGAGAGATAACAAAGCTTGTAAGACTTCCATGGAAAAAAATAAAAAAGATGAGAGAGAGAGTTAAAGAATCCACTGCCTCCGAGAAGCTACAGTCCAGCTAAGAAAATAAATATAACTCTCCTGAGGCCGTCAGCAAACACTCGTTGAAACGCTGCAGAATCTACTGATGGGAAGTACAGATGGAAGGCCAAAAAAAAAAGAAGGATAACCAGTTGCCGTGGAGTCAACTCCCACTCATGGCACTCCTATGCATGTCAGAGGAGAACTGTGCTCCGCAGGGTTCTCAGTGTCTGATGTTTTGGAAGTAGATCACCAGGACTTTCTTCCGAGATACCTCTGGGTGGATTTGATCTTCCAACCTTTCACTTAACAGCCAAGCACATTAACAGTTTGCAGCACCAGGGACTTACCAAGGACAGGCCTGCTTTACTCTGATGAAATGTGGATGGAAAGGGATGGGGAATAGGTTCTGCTGAGAGAGAGGAGGAATTGGGAGCTTTATGAGCCTGGTGCTGAGGTCAGGAGGAAGACTTCTCCAAATAATGGAGAGGAAGTGGGTGATGAAGAAAACTGCAAGATGCTTGAGCTGAGAGTCCAATTGTGGAATAAAAATTAAATAAGTAAACTTTCTCTTCCAAGAGATTCTCCTACTGCTTCTTGTTGTTGGTAGGTGCCATCCAGTTGGTTCCGACTCATAGTGACCCCGTGTACAACAGAATGAAACACCGCCCGGTCCTGCGCCATCCTCACCGTTGTTGCTATGTTTGAGCCCATTGTTGCAGCCACTGTGTCAGTCCATCTCGATGAGGATCTTCCTCTTCTTTGCTGACCCTCTACTTTACCAAGCATGATGTCCTTCTCCAGGGACTGGTCCCTCCTGATAACATGTCCAAAGTACATGAGATGTAGTCTCGCCATCCTAGCCTCCAAGGAGCATTCTGGTTGTACTTCTTCCAAGACAGATGTGTTCATTCTTCTAACAGTTTATGGTATATTCAATATTCTTCACTGACACCGTAACTCAAAGGTATCAATTCTTCTGCGGTCTTCCTTATTCATTGTCCAGCTTTCACATGCATATAAGGCGATTGAAAATACCATGGCTTGAGTCAGGCGCACCTTAGTCCTCAAAGTGAAGTCTTTGCTTTTTAACACTTTGAAGAGTTCTTTTGCAGCAGATTTACCCAATGCTATGCAGCCTTTGATTTCTTGACTGCTGCTTCCACGGGCGTTGATTGTGAAATCCTTGACAAAGTCAATCTTTTCTCTGTTTATCATAGTGTTGCTTATTGAGCCAGTTGTGAGGATTTTTGTTTTCTTTGTGTTGAGGTGGAATCCATACTGAAGGCTGTAGTCTTTGATCTTCATCAGTAAGTGCTTCAAATTTTCTTTGCTTTCAGCAAGCAAGGTTGTGTCAGCTGCGTATCACAGGTTATTAACGAGTCTTCCTCCAATCCTGATACTGCATTCTTCCTCATATAGTCCAGCTTCTCAGATTATTTGCTCAACATACAGATTGAATAAGTGTGGTGAAAGGATTTACAACCCCGACTCACACCTTTCCTGATTTTAAACCACGCAGCATCCCCTTTTTCTGTTTGAACAACTGCCTCTTGGTCTGTGTACAGGTTCCGGATGAGCACAATTAAGTGTTCTGGAATTCCCATTCTTTGCAATGTTATCCATAATCTGTTATGATCCACACAGTCAAATGCCTTTGCATAGTCAATTAAACACAGGTAAGCATCTTTCTGGCATTCTTTGCTTTCAGCCAGGATCCATCTGACATCAGCAAAGATACCCCTCCTCATTGCACCTTCTCTTCCGAATCCAGCTTGAATTTCTGGCAGCTCTCTTATGTACCGTTGCAACTGTTTTTTAATTATCTTCAGCAAAATTTTACTTCTGTGTGATATTACTGATATTGTTCCATGATTTTCCAAATTGAGTTGGATGACCTTTCTTAGGAATAGGCATGAATATGGATCTTTTCCAGTTGGTTGGTCAGGTAGCTGTCTTCCAAATTTCTTGGCATAGACGAGTGAGCACTTCCAGTGCTGCATCGTTTATTGAAACATCTCAATTGATATTCCGTCAATTCCTAGAGCCTTGTTTTTAGCCAATGCCTTCAGTGCAGCTTGGACTTCTTCCTTCATTGCCATTGGTTCTTGATCATGTGCCACCTCCTGAAACGGTTGAACGTCGACCAATTCTTTTTGGTACAGTGATTTTGTGTATTCCTTCCATCTTCTTTTGATGCTTCCTGCATCGTTCAATATTTTGCCCATAGAATCCTTCAGAATTGCAACTCGAGGCTTGAATCTTTTCTTCAGTTCTTTCAGCTTGAGAAATACTGAGCATGTTCTTCCCTTTTGGTTTTCTAACTCCAGGTCTTTGCACATTTCACTATAATATTTTACTTTGTCTTCTCGAGCTGCCCTTTGAAATCTTCTATTCAGCTCTTTTACTTCATCATTTCTTCCATTCGTTTTATCCATTTTATGTTCAAGAGCAAGTTTCCGAGTCTCTTCTGACACTCATTTTGGTCTTTTCTTTCTTTCCTGTTTTTTTAATGACCTCTTGCTTTCTTCATGTATGATGTCCTTGAGGTCATCCTACAAGTCATCTGGTCTTTGGTCATTAGTGTTCAATAAGTCAAATCTATTCTTGAGATGGTCTTCAAATTCAGGTGTGGTATACTCAAGGTCATACTTTGACTCTCATGGACTGGTTTTAATTTTCTTCAGCTTCAGCTTGAACTTGGCGCATGAGCAGTTGATTGTCTGTTCTGCAATCAGCCCCTGGCCTTGTTCTGACTGATGATACTGAGCGTCTCCATTGTCTCTTTCCACAGGTGTAGTTAATTTAATTCCTATCTACTCCATCCGGTGAGGTCACCATGTATATCGCTGTTTATGTTGTTGAAAAAAGGTATTTCCAATGACTAAGTCGTTGGTCTTGCAAAATTCTATCATGCAATCTCTGGCTTTGTTTCTATCACCAAGGCCATATTTTCCAACTACTGATCATTCTTTATATCCAACTTTTGCATTCCAATCAACAGTAATTATTGGTGTATCTTGATTGCATGTGTGATGGTTAAGATTGTGTGTCAGCTTGGCTGGGCCATGATTCTCAGTGTTTATATGTGATCACTCCCATGATTGAATCTGCTGTGAGTAGCCAATCAGTTGAAAGGGAGTTTCCTTGGGGGTGTGGCCTGTATCCAAATATAAGCAGATATTCTGGCTTTTGCTCCCTGTGGATCCTGCGGCTGCCTCCTGTTTGTCTGACCTCCAGTTCTTGGGACTTGAGTTATCAGCTTATCTGCCAAATATGGGATTCGTCCATCTTCACAGCCTGTGCGCCGGAGCCCTGCTCTCTGACCTGCCGATCTTGTGTTCACCAGTCCCTGCAGCTATGTGAATTGGGAGAAGCCTCTATCTTGATCCACCAGCTTGGGATGTTCCAGCCTCTACAATTGCGTGAGCGGTTTCCTTGATCTAAATCTCTCTCTATATATATTTATACGATTTACTGGTTTTCCTTCCGTAGAGAACTCAGCCTAAGACAGCATGTTTGATCAATTTCAGACTGCAGAATTTGGTAGAAATCTTCAGTTTCTTCATCTTTGGCCTCAGTGTTTGGTGGTTAAATTTGAGTAATAGTCATATTAACTGGTCTTCCTTGTAGGCATGTGGATATTACCCTATCACTGACAGTGTTGTTCTCCAGGATAGATCTTGAAGTGCTCTTTTTGAAGATGAATGCGATGTCATTCCTCTTCAATTTGTCATTCCCTGCATAGTAGACCATATGACTGTCTGATTCAAAATGGCCAATACCAGTCCTTTTCAGCTCGCTAATGCCTAGGATATCCATCTTTATGCAGTCCGTTTCATTTTTAACAGCTTCAAAATTTCCTAGATCCATACTTCATACATTCAATGTTCCAGTTATTAATGGATATTTGCAGCTGTTTCTTTTCAATTTGAGTTGTGCCGCATCAGCAAATGAAGGTCCCAAAAGCTTAACTCCATCCATGTCATTAAGGTCGACTCTACTTTGAGGAGGCAGTTCTTCCCCAGTTGTATTTTGAGTGTCTTCCAAACTGAGGGGCTCATCTTCCAGCACTGTATCAGACAATGTTCTGCTGCTATTCATAAGGTTTTCACTGGCTAATTCTTTTCAGAAATAGGCCACTGGGTCCTTCTTCGTAGTCTACCTTAGTCTGGAAGCTCTGCCTTGGGTGACCCTGCTGGTATTTGAAAGCATAGCTTCCAGCAGCACAGCAAACCACAAGCCACCACAGTATGACAAACTGTAATGTTGTAATGCTGCTTGGGGTGGGGAAAATGGACATGTTTCCTTCAGAAAAAGAGAAATGGGGACTTTTGGCTTTCCAGAAAATTTGAT
The DNA here is from genome assembly GCF_000243295.1 of Trichechus manatus latirostris. Taxonomy (NCBI): domain Eukaryota; kingdom Metazoa; phylum Chordata; class Mammalia; order Sirenia; family Trichechidae; genus Trichechus; species Trichechus manatus. Next base: position 1,657,135 of record NW_004444049.1, on the reverse strand, counting down.
TTGAGATGTAGTCATTCATATTTAAGAAACAGGAGAGGCTGAGTTTCAGGAGTAACTTTTGGAAAGAGAGATGTACTAGAGGCAGAGTGGATGTGCACCATGACAGGGTCAGCCCTGGGGCCTCTGACTTTGTGTCATCCCAGGTCTCAGAGGACCAGTAGTGACGGGGTGGAGGCCCTGGACAGCTGTAGTCAGGGTTGTGTGGACACTTGTCGTACATGTCATGGGCGAGGAGACCACAACACTCTGGGCCCGTTTTAACCATTTAGGGTGCGTGGGTCTCTGTTTTATTTGTCTCTATTTGTTTGTGTGCATATCATATTTTTACACAACTAATGTGTGCCTTCTATGTTTGTTTACCATTGTTTACAAGTTGCTATAAAAAAATGTAGCATAACTCACTTATGAAAATACCTCATGGGGGGAGGGCGCAGTTAGCAAACAAACGTAGTAGATGCACGTTATTTGGGTAAAAATACAGTATGTATGTATGTGAAGTGTGTATGAGTGTGTTTGCGTGAGAGTGTGTGTGTGTGTGTGTGTGGTGTTTACTGACCCTATAGGGCATGGATCTTTGGGTTTTGTCTATGTACACAAAGGGATTCAAAGAGCTAAGCAGTTATTCACTGTCATTTATTAGTAAATTCTGCAAATTCTTTATGGGGAGAAACAAAGCCAGCAAGGAGGCTGAGGAGGCATAGGAGTGATAAGAAAGTGAGGGAGTGAGGGAGTGAGCAAGAAAATGAATGAATGAGTGAGCAAGTGAATGAATGAATAAGTAAATGAGTGATTGGATTAGTGATGGGTGAGCAAACAAGTGAGTGAATGAATGAGTAAGCAATTGAATGAGTGAGCAAATGAATGAGTGATCAAGTAAGTGAATGAATGAGTAAATGAGTTAGTGAATGAATGATGGGTGAGCAAACAAGTAAGTAAATGAATGAGTAAGTAAATGAGTGAGTGAGTGAATGATGGGTGACCTTGTTAGTGAGTGAATGAAGGAGTGAGACAATGAATGAATGAGTGACCTGGTGAGTGGAGTGAATGAATGTTGGGTGAGAGAATGAGTGGGTGAGTAAAAGGATGAATGAGTGAATTAATGAGTGAGCGAGTGAATGAATGAATGGGTGAACAAATGGATGAACCAGCCAACACAGTGCTCTCAGAAAAGTCAGGGGCAATGAACCCAAGGCATTTCCTTCTCTGGTGCTTCTTGCTTGAGGCTGTTCGTCCTGATCTCCGAGTCTAAGACTTGTCAGCGATGGTCACTTAGTTAGATGACGCCCCCACACACATCCACACCTGGCTCTTCATCTCAGGCCACTCATGCAACAGTGTGATTTCCCACTTGCAAGATGGTAGGGTAGACAGCTGACCGGCGCTGTGAACATAGGAGCCGTTGGGGACGCCATTAAGGGGTCCAAGGGTATTTCTTTTTGGTGTGGACGTAGTTCTCTTCCTCCTCCATTTAAAAATTTCTGTAACCAGCCGTGTAACCTGATCTGTTTTGTAATTTTAAAGACTACTCTGGCAAAATATTTTAGGAAGTTGCCTCCTATTGGCACTTAGGCAAAGATGCCCTTCTCTAAATTTGTACTGTCCAGATAAACCTGATACATTGGCCATCTGTCCTGAATTAATAAATACATTAATAAAATTAAAATAATACATCAATAAAAGGCTCTAGTGGAAGCCTGATGACAAAGACAATTGGTGTCCATTGCAAAAATCTTAGAAAACACAGAAAAATATAAAGCAGAACATAAAAGCCATCCAATCCATTTTTCCTTAAATAACAGCAAAGGGCTCTGATGCTCAGCTGTCCAGTATGGCCGCCACTGGCCACATGTGGCTTTGAGCACTTGATCGTGACCAGTCTGGACGGAAATGTGCTCTGAGTGGGAAATGCACACTGGGTTTCAAAGACTTCATACAAAAAAAAATGCCAAATATCTTATTAATAATTCTGTATTGATTACATGTTGAAATAAGGCCCCTGGGGGGCCCAAAGTATCATGTTCTCAACTACTGCCCAAAAGGAAGACAGTTCGAACCCACCCAGAGGCATCTGGGAAGAAAGGCCTGGCAATCTGCTTCCGAAAGTTCACAGCCTTGAAAATTCTATGGAGCAGTTCTACTCTGCACACGAGGTGGCCATGAGTCGGAATCGACTCCACAGCAACTATCGACAGCAACATGTTGAAATGGTAATGTTTTATATATTGTTGTTTTTAGGTGCCGTCGAGTTGGTTCTGACTCATAGCGACCCCGTGTACAACAGAATGTTAACACTGCCTGGTCCTGCGCCATCCTCACAATCGTTGTTATGCTTGAGCCCATTGTTGCAGCCACTGTGTCAATCCATCTCATTGAGGGTCTTCCTCTTTTCCTCTGACCCTCTACTTTACCAAGCATGACGTTCTTCTCCAAGGATTGGTCCCTCCTGATAACATGTCCAGAGTATGTGAGACACAGTCCTGTGATCCTTGCTTCTAAGGAGCATTCTGGCTGTGCTTCTTCCAAGACAGATTTGTTCGTTCTTCTGGCAGTCCATGGTATGTTCAATAGTCTTCACCAACACCACTGTTAGAATGCATCAGGTCTTCTTTTGTCTTCTTGGTTCCTTACCCAACTTTTGCACACATAGGAGGTGACTGAGTGCTGCTCCTCAGGGTCCAGTAACTTCCTCCTTTGTTATAAAGGCAAGCCCCATCCAGGGATGAGGTCTGATGAACCCCAGGACAGCATTGGGTTGGCAGCATTTGTTGACTTGCCCTGGGGCTCTTTGTTCATTTGCCCATTGCTTTCTCCCACGAACACCGGCCTTACTCTGGGCTGGGCACCTGGCAGGCAGGCCCTGGGAACACAGCAGTTACGGGGCATAGTGTCCACCCTCGGGAAGCTTGCCGCCCAGCAGCTCAGCTGCAGGTCAGGGCCTCAGATCTGGCAGAGGCCGGACACAAAACCACATTCGTCACTGAACCACCACGCGCAAGAATGCAAAACCAGACCAACGGCACGGGCTTGAGGAAAAGGCCATCTGTGGCCCAACAAAGCTGGGTGATCTTGTATCTCAACCACCTGGGCTCATAGGAAAGCATCGGGATCTTTCCATAAGGATAGCTCAGCCAAGCCTAGCGTTCCGTCCAGGCTCCGTCTGATCGTCACAGCGGAGGCTTTGAGGAGGCTTCCCTTCTCCAAGGGGATTCTGTCCGGAGACAGGCACGTGTTGTGATGTCAGGACCCTCACCAGGCCCTTGAGCTGGGTTTGAGGGAGACGAAGAGGTTTTGTCTGTTCATCAGCCCCAGGGGAGCAGCGCGTGCTTGGTGCACTCGAGCCCCCGCACCACACACACACACACACACACACACACACCTCCCGAGGTCGAGTCGACTCTGACTCATGGCGACCCCATGTGTGTCAGAGTAGAACTGTGCTCCACAGCGTTTTCAGTGGCTGATTTTTAGAAAGTAGATCGCCAGGCCTTTCTTTAGAGGTGCCTCTGGGTGGATGGGAACCTCCAACCTTTCTGTGAGGAGCCGAGCGCTTAACTGTTGCACCACTCAGGGTCTCAGTGGGCAAGAGCCTGAGTTCCGTCCGTCCCCAGCCCCACAGCGAGTCACTGTGGGGCCTCCAGCCTGCCTTTCAGCCCCTCGGAGGACCGAGTCTACCGCAGGCTCCGTGGGATCGGGGTAAATAATAAGCAGTCAGAGGAGGGCGCCACAGCATCACAGAGCCTCTCTAGGTGGGTCACGCTTGAGGAAAGCCGTCCGTGTGTGCGAGAGAGAAGTTGTTCATTTTTCACGACGGGTTTTCAGGATCTCAGAGCATTGGCGAGGGCGAGTCACTGTCCCAAACGCAGCGCTTTGCCCCTCCAAGCCCCCGAAGGAGAATTTAACAGCCCACAAGGCTTTCTTTTTGAGAAGAGGGGAGGCAGGGGGCGTGACGGGAAGTTTCCACTCTGGTCAGGCAGTGGGTTCCACTGCGTCCTGCCGGGAGGCCAGGCCACCTGTTGTCACGGGGACCCTTGCTGTGACCTCCCCCAGGGTCGCTGGGGGAGGAGGGTGCTGAGTCTGAATTTCTCCCCACATCTCCAAAGACGGGACCTCGAGGAGCTGCGTCTGTGTGAGCCCCTGGCCGAGAGGTGGAAGTGCTGTAAGAATGTGAGTGTTAGTATCTGCAGACTGCTAGCATGGAGCAAAGGAGCCCTGGTGGCGCAGTGGTTAAGCACTTGGCTGCTAACTGAAAGGGAGGCAGTTCAAACCCACCAGCCACTCCACAGGAGAAAGACCTGGCGATCTGCTCCCATAAAGATTGCAGCCTTGGAAACGCTATGGGACAGTTCTACTCTGTCCTACAAGGTCGCTATGAGTCGGAATCGACTCCGGCAGTGGGTTTGGTTCGGAAAGCACAGTGCAGCCTGGTAGCAAGTGCTGCCTAACTGTTTGTTAAATAAATAGCCGCCCGTTGCCGTGGAGTCAAGTCTGACTCACAGTGACTCTACAGGAAAGAATAGAACTGCCCCATAGGGTTTACAGGGCTGTAAATCTTTGTGGAAGCAGACTGCCACATCTTCTGCGGCTGGTGGGTTCGAACCTCTGACCTTTTGGTTAGCAGTCAAGCGCTTAACCACCGAGCCACGAGGGCTCCGCTTCACTACCAGGCTCCTTAAATAAATAACTCTACGTGGGAAAAACGTATAGGGTGCAGCAAGCCTGGAAAGGGAGTCAAAATGAGATGATCAGGAAGGAGTGAGCGTCAAGAGTCTGGAAAGAGCCAGGAGGCTGCCGGAACAGAGATGAGTTGTTCTGACAGAGCAGGCAAGAAGGGCTTCCTGGAGGAGGTGGCAGGTAGGTGGGGCCAGCAGAGTCCAGTCCGCCCGGGGCTTGTTAGTCAAGTCCTTAGGAATTCTCAGAAGGCAGGGTTAATAAGAGTCTAAAAAATGGCCGATGGGCGCTGAACCCATGCATTCTGCTGGGGGAAAAATGCCCCAAGACAGGACTGCGTGCTTTGGATATGTTCCAGAACTTTCCGAGGAGTCTCCCATCCAGCTGCAGCTCCCTAGTCTCTGCTCTGGGTACTGACATCATGCAAAGAAAGGTAACGGCTGTGGTCAAGTCCCCTGCCCACCACGTCTCAGTTATAATATCCCAGGCACGTCTTCCTCAGGAATCATTAAACCCAAGTCGCTTTTAGCAGGTTATGTCACTCACGTCTTGCCCACGCAGTTGGCCCAGGAAGAGATGCCGCTGCAGCTCACAATAGCCCTGAGTCATAGCCACTCATTTCTTCCGCAGGCCTTTCCCTCCCCCAGGGCGGCCCGCGAGTCAGCGGCACTGCTGCCCAGAGCACAGAGATTCCTACTGAGGACAGAGCTGGATGGTGCAGGGATGAGCAGCCTCGATGCGTGCTGGGCTGAGCCGGTATCACCACCTCCAGGCACGGAGGGCTGCTGGGCGCAGCTGTGTATTTATAAAAACGAACCAATTCTCCTACCTCTCATTGCTGTAATTCTGGCAGGGGGAGGGATAATTGAATTCATAAAATGAGCACTGGCTTGGGGTTAGGGGATCTAAATTTATGCATGTGTGTGTGCTGAAACATATAACAAAACCTTTGCCTTTTCAGTCATTTTTACCCATACAATTCAGTAGCATTAATTCCATTCCCCGTCTTGTGCAGCCAACACCACTATCCACTGCCTTTTTTTTTCCATCACCCTTAGCAGAAACAAAGGCGCCCTGGTGGCACAGTGGTTAACCTGCTCATCTGCTCACTTAAAGTTACGTGGTTCGAACCTACCAGCCGCTCCAAAGGAGAAAGAGGTGGCAGGCAATCTTGCAGCCTTGGAAACCCCATAGGGCAGTTCTGCTCTGTCCTGCAGGATCGAGATGAGTGGGAATCGACTCGACGGCAGTGGGTTTTTGTTTAACAGAAACTCGATACCCCTGTTATGGATTGAACTGTGTCCCCCAAAAATGTGTATCAACTTGGCTAGGCCATGATTCCCAGTACTGTGTGGTTGTCCACCATTTTGTGATCTGATGTGATTTTCCTAGGTGTTGTAAATCCTACTTCTGTGATGTTAATGAGGCAGGATTGGAGGCAATTATGTTAATGGACAACTCAATCTACAGGATTAGGTTGTATCTTGAGTCAGTCTTTTCTGAGATAAAAGAGAGAAGGGAGCAGAGAGGTGTGGGACCTCATACCACAAAGAAAGAAGTGCTGGGAGTGGAGAGTGTCCTTTGGACCTGGAGTCCCTGCACTGAGAAGCTCCTAGACCAGGGAAGCTTGATGACAAGGAGCTTCCTCCAGAGCCAACAGAGACAGAAAGCCTTCCTCTGGAGCTGGCGCCCTGAATTCATACTTCTAGCCTCCTAAATTGTGAGAGAATAAATTTCTGTGTGTTAAAGCCATCCACTTGTGGGATTTCTGTTATAACAGCGCTAGATAACTAAGCCCCTTAAGCAATACCTCCCTATTTCCCTCTCCCACTTACATAAATAAACTTTAGTCTCTATGCATTTGCCTATTCTAGATAGTTCACGGAAGTGGGATCTTACACTACTTGCCCTTTTGAGGCTGACTTCTTTCACTCAGGATAATATTTTCGGGATTCATCCACGTGGTGGCATGTGTCAGGACTCCATTCTCTTTATGGCTGAGTACTATTCCATTGTATGCATGCACCAGGTCGTGTTTATCCATTCACCTGCTGATGGCACTTGGGTGGTTTCCACCTCTTGGCTACTGTGAAGAGGGCTGCAATGAACATCTGTGTATAAGTCTCTGTTTGTGTCCCTGCTTTAAGCCTTTTGGGATAGGCCCAGGAGTGGAATTGCTGGGGCATGTGATAATTCTGTTTAACTTTTTGAGGAACCTCCAAACGGTTTTCCACAGTGGCTGCACCATTTCACAATCCCGGCAGCAACGGATGAGGGTTCCAGTTTCCCCACACCCTCGCCCACACCTGCTGTTTTCCGTTTTTCTGACCGCAGCCATCCTGGTGGGGTAAGGCGGTGTCTCATTGTGTTTGGATCTGCGTGGGGTACCTAGATTGAAGGCTGAGTCTAGCCTCCTGCTTGTGACCCGCGGTGAAGCATGCCCTCTCTCCGGGCCTCAGCGTTCTCATCTGTGGAATGGGGTGATAACATTGGCCCCCCAGGTGTTCTGTGGGTGCAGGCCAGGCCCTCGGTCAGAGCTAGAACAGGCATTTTCAACTGGGGCGATTCAGCAGTAGCATTTGGAGACATTTTTGTCACAACTGGGGGCGCTACTGGCATCTAGTGGGTAGAGGCCAGGGATGCTGCCCGCCACCGCAGAGCAGGATCTGGCCCCAAATGTCAGCAGTGCTGCGGTTGCTATCCCTGTCCTTGAGCGCTGTACAAGGAGACACCATCACTAGAATGATGGCTGGAATGTGCTCACTGTGGCCAGGCACTGAGCCGAGAGCTTGGTCTTCACGGCCCAGCCAGGAGTGAGGCCGTTCATGTCTCAGTCTACAGAGGAAGAAACTGAGGCACGCGGAGGCCGCACAGTTAGCTGACGGGGAGCCGGGTTCTTGTTTGAGTTCGTGACCTCGATCAGCAGGCTGCGCACGTGCGTAATTCAGAACGCCTCATTCTGTTCCCCTTTGTTTGTAGAGTTGGGTTCCTTCTTTTCATTCAGTTGCAGATGGCTGGGGTAAGCGCTCAGACTGGTGCCCCCGGGCAGAGCAGAGGGCAAACTGTTCTCTCTGTGTGGGCGATGCCCAGCAACGCGAAATACGCCTCGAAGATAAAATACTATCGGGAAGGGCTCCTCTGTTCAGCCTCTTACACGGTAGTCAAGGAGCCTGGATGGCATTAGTGGTTTGTGATTGGCTACTAACATAAAGGTCAGCAGTTTGAACCTACCCCGTGGTGCTGCGGAAGCAAGGCCTGGAAAACTGCTTCTGTAAAGATGACGGCTGGGAAAACCCTAGGGAGCAGTTCTGCTCTGTAACACATGCGGTCGCCATGAGTCAGGAGTGGACTCAGCAGCAGCTAACAACATCAGCAAGGTAGCCACTCTCCAAAGGCTGCTTCTGCCTCTGCCCCCAGCAGCCTTGACACTTCACCCCTGTATTCCTGGTGACGGCTGAAATGTCAGCAAAGATGCAAGTGTCTGACAATGTGTGACATCACAGATGACACTAAAGGGCAGCGCGGTGGCAAAAGAGGGACAGCAGGGAGCCAAGAACTTTCCGTAATAATAACAGACTGTTTTGGGTAATCAATGGCTTTTTACTAATTCGGGAGCAGGGACTTGATCCTCCCGATGAAATCACCGAGTTAAAAAGCAGAAAATGCAAAGTGAATGCAACAGTTCATCTACGTGGCCCGTTTATAAACAATTAGTGACTCAGAGACTCCCAACAATATGGTCCATATAAGACAAACTGGGCAGGAACCGCTAAAGTGAAATCACCCACAAAAGAAAGAGGGATCCTTTAAAGTCGTCCTAATCTTGGGTGATGTCACAACTTAGAAGAACTCTGTTCCCCCCTCACCAATTTTTGGGGGGCTGTTGGAGTCTCTTGGTGGTACAAATAGTTAAAGCACTCAGCTGTTAAATGAAAGATTGGAGGTTTGAGCCCACCCAGACGTGCCTCAGAAGAAAGGCCTGGTGATCTCCTTCCGGATAATCAGCCATTGAAAACCCGATGGAGCGCAGTTCTCCTCTGGCATACACGGGGTTGCCATAAGTTGGAATTGACTCCTCAGCAACCGGATGGTTTGGTTTGGTTTGGTTTGGTTGGTTGGTTGTTTTTGGTAATGTCTTTGGAGTCCCTGGGCGGTGCCATCTGTTAACTTGCTCGGCTGCTAACTGAAAGTTTGGAGGTTTGAGTCCATGCATAGGTGCCTCAGAAGAAAGGCCTGGTGATCTACTTCCAAAAACTCAGCCACTGAACACCTGATGGAGCACAGGTCTACCCTGACACAGGTGGAGTCACCAGGAGTCAGAGTCGACCTGATGGCAATCGACGATGTTGTTTTTACTTTTTGTTGGTCGCCAAAATCCCGGAGCCCAAGAACCCCTGGCCCGGGCCATAAGTGGTCTGGGGGTGGATTGATCTGTCCTGGCCCATCCTTCAGCTTCCTGCTCTGTCCAGAAGACACTGCATTTCCTGGGCACTCGCTGGAGCGTCTTTACACGGGCCACCTAGGAAGGCCAGGCGACGGGGGGGGAGGAAGCAGAATAAAATAAAATTTCAATATGTGGCGAGACAGGTGATGTCTTTCAGGCAAGTAGATGCCTTGAGTCCAGCTAAGGCATGTGGCTGTGTGCCGTGAAGTCCGTTCCAACTCATAGTGATTCTATAGGGGAGGGTAGAACTGCCCCGTGGGGTTCCCAAGGCTGTAATCTTTACAAAAGCAGACTGCCACGTCTTTCTCCCACAGAGCAGCCGGGGGGTTCAAACTGCCAGTCTTTCAGTTAGCTGCCAAGTGCTGTAACCATTGTACCACCAGCGCTCCGGCATAAGCCACAGAAACACGAGGTTAAAACTCCACTTCTTCAGCCAAGCCGTAGGGGGCGCTGTCCCGGGAGGATTAGGGAGCCACCTGTCCTGGAGACTGTCCCCCACCCAGCAGCCCCCAAAGGGCTCC